>NC_052944.1:49777723-50085650 GCF_013358895.1 Oreochromis aureus | reverse complement strand
AAAAAAGTACTGTTCTCCTGGCAACTGCCAAACCCGGATTCGTCTATCCAATTGGCAGACAGAGAAGCATGATTTGTCATTCTAGAGAACACATCTCCACTGCTCTAGAGTCCGTAGGCGGTGTGCTTTACATCAATGCATCTGACTCTTTGCTTTGCATTTGGGGATGCAAGGCTTGGATGCAGCTTTTTCCTTTGTATGTTTTTTTTTTTTCTAGTTTCTCTGAGCAATGTATGTTCTGACCTTGGGAAGAGATGCACGCCTAGGAAGATTGGCATGTTAAGTGTATTCCATTCATGAGCACTCCTTCTCACTGTATGATAATGGACTTCAGGTTGTTTGACCATTTCAAAAATATATGTCTGCTGCTTAGTAGGTCCATTTTTATTTTTTTTTTATCATCAATTAGCCAACATTCTTGGTTATAGTCTGAAGAAGCAGCAGCTTTCAAAGCATATTTCAAAACTGAAGTTCAGACATTATTGCACAAGAGTTATGGTTTGATCTCTACCTCAGCATTTGTAATCGTAAATGCTTCAGCAAATGACTAATCATTGTTATCAGATTTTTTACACGAAAAAAAAAAACGACAAGCAGCTAAAATAGCATGTTGTACATGTTGATGCGACTTTTAGAACGTTGAGCTACTGTTATGAAATTGTATTGCAGGGTCTTTACCTTATAATGTAAAGTGCCTTGAAGTGACTGTTGTTGTGATTTGGTACTTTATATAGTTTATTAAAATTGAATCGAAAATCTTTCACTTAACATATGGCATCTTTATCATATGAAGCAAGATGGAAGCTCTAGAGTGTCAAGATTTTATCTGATTATTTTTACTGGTGTAAAATTTGGATAAAGTTGGGTTTATACCTCAGTTGCAGAATTACTGGCTACCTAGCTGCCGGTTTTTTCAACATAAAAGCAAAAGAGTTCTGTGCTAGGACCAATTCTGTTAACATGCAGTAATACATGCTTCTATTCAGCAGTATCATCAGAAGGCATATCATACATTTTCACTGCTATGCAGATGACACCCAACTTCTATCTATCCACGAAGCAGAAAAATAGCATTAAGTGTTTTCATTGTTAAACACAGAAGCATAAATTATGTGTGCTTTTACTGAGGATTAATGCAGGTGCACACCTGAAACATTCACACAATCACTAAAGATTAATATGTTCAAGTTATCATTACATATAGGTGGTTTCACTAAGGGTTAATTATGGTCAGTTGCTCAATACCACAACACCTGTGGTCATGAGTTTTTTGTCATTTTCTACGTACCTCCTTGACTGTCTCAATGTCAGGCCAGATGTTTTTGTTATTATTGTGCTGTCTCTCTCTCTCTCTCTCCCTTTCCTCTGTCCGCAGAGCTCATCTTGGGTTCCCGCCTTTGGCCCATGCACCTGGCCTCATTACTCACCTGCTGTTGATTTACCTGATTACCTGGCCAATTTTCGTTGCTGGATTGTTGAGTAACCTGTGTTAGTGCAGCCCTGGCAAACCCGTTTATCCTATGCGAATCTCTAGCTTGTTTCTGACCGTCTTCTCTTGTATATAGATTCCTCTGGACCTGTTCCTGTTTTCTGTCCCTGGATTATCTGAGACTGGGTGAGTGGCGAGGTGTGTGAGGAGCGAGAGCGGGATTGACTAAAGAGGATCATTGTATGTGTTTGTGGACCTTTTCCCTTCCTCTCCACAGATTCCCGGAACCCCTGACGTCTGCACGTTGTCTATATTGCACTTGATGGTCTTTGCTTGAGTCTGTTCGGTCCTGTGACACTTTGGGTAGTTACTAAAAGGTTATTTATGGAAATTGGCTTTCTTCGAAGGGTGGCTGGGCTCTACCTTAGAGAAAGGGTAAAGAGTGCAGTCATTCAAGAGGGGATAAGAGTCAAGCCACTATTCCTCTACATCAAAAGGAACTAGTTCATGTAGTTTGTGCATCCTAACAGGATGCCTTCTGGGCAGTGAGGTGTTTTGGGCATGCCCTACTCATAGGAACCCAGGAAATGTTGGAAGATTACATCTCTCGGTTCACCTGGCAACACCTCAGTCTTCCTAAACTGGTGGCTAGGGATGATGACGTCTAGTCTTCTGTGCTTAGGCTGCTGCCTTCATCACCCAGCCCTGGATAAGTGGAAAAGAATGAATGAAACTTTTCAAACAAATAAAAGTAAGACTTTTATAAGGACAGGTTATGGGCGACCAGTTTTACCCCAGAAAGTAATGCATCAGACAACCAAAGTTGATGCCTGTTGGTTGGTAGGTCTATTTTTATTTTTTTATTTTTTCTTTAACATACAAAGCATACAAATTAACAAAGAGACCATATCTTAATCTGACTGGTGGAAATATGTATTATCATGTTATGAACGATTTGCCAACAGTCTTGGTTATAGTCTGAAGAAACAGCGGATTTCAAAACATATGCAACGTTCAGAGATTATTTCACAGGAGTTATGGTTTAATCACTAACTCAGCATTTTTAACCATAAGTACTAAAGCAAATACCCAATCATTATCATCATTTTTGCACAAAAAACCAACAAGCAGCCCAAATGGGAGAAACAATGTTGTAAACGGTGGAGCAATTTTTAAAATGTTGCTCTTCTGTTAAAAAACTGTATTGCGTTGGAGGGTCTTTAACTTCTAATGTAAAGTGCCTTGAGGTGACTGTTGTGATCTTGGTGGCATATAAATAAAATTAAACATGAAATTGAACTGCAAATATTTAACAGAAAACATGGCATCTTTGTCACATAAACCAAAATGGAAGCTATACAGTTTGAAATAAGTTGGGTTTAAACCTCAGTGGAAAAGTTACCTGCTACCTACTAGCTACAGGTTTTTTCAGCACAAAAGCAAAAGAGTCTTAAAAGTAGCCACAATGTTGAAACCTGTACTAAGGTGCCAAATAATTGAGGCAAAAGTCACAATGTTATTTGTGATTGGAGAACCCATAACACGCAGTGTTGCAAAGTGAAATCGTGTATTCACAAAGGTTCTTTTTCATTCCTGAAAAAAGATCGTGTGAGTACCGCCATCATCTGGCCCAGCAGCTGGCTTGCTGTGTGGGCTGCAGGTCAGCTTTCCAGATGTTACATCTGCTCCTTGACACACACAGCTCCAGATTTCAGCTTCCCTGATGTACAGAGGGCTCAGCCATCCTTCCAGCTTCCTGTCACTGCCCTCTGAACTCACCACACTATCCCTTCTCTTCAGCCGACATTATTCTGTGTGTGGTGTCGAAGCCTCACAGAGCAACAGTCCTCATTACTTGTTCATTGTCCAAAACAGACAGTTTAACAGCCATGTGTCAACTATTTATACTGTGACCTTTGTGTCTGAAATCAGCAAAGAAAAAGAAAACAGAACAACAAGGATTTAAAACAACTTTTGTTAGGAGCACAAATGCACAAGAGCCTTCAATTGCTTCACTTGGATCACTGCTGGTGTCTTTCCTCCTTGCACTGTGTTAGACTTTATTAAGACTTTATTAATCCCACACTGGAAAAATTCATGTGTTAGAGAACAAGGGTCAAGAAGAAAAAGTGAAGGAGACGTATATTAGAAATAGTATAGTAAAAGTAGTATAAACCTGTACTAAGGTCCCTTAACAGCTCTGACTTTTGTCAGTCTGACTACAGTGGTGAAGGAAAACCTGTAGGGTTGTTCTTATGTTCTTTCTGTTCAGTGATGAATACCAACATGTTCTAGCTTTATGGAGCACTTTTTTAAAACTATTTTTTCAGGCTAAATGATTATGATCTAAATTAGTGAGATGACATTTCCTCCAGCATAACTCCAGCGAGTTATCTGCTTTAAATTGCATGTGTGAGAGGGAGTCAAGTAATTCTGATTTGAGGCTTGCTTTTCAGAGGAGCTACAGTATCCAGAGTCATACAGTGTGAACTTCACACCTTCTGCATGGAACTGTGGAGACTCGGGCAGTTTCTTCAGTGGTAGATTGTGTCAATTGTCAGGGACCACAACCCCTTTACAACATCGGCGGGAGCGGGGGTGGCTTACTGGGCTTAAGCCCGGTCATTTTTCAGAAGCCTTTTGGTCTTTTGGAGTGTAGTTTGTTTCATAGTTAGATGCCTGACTGACAACTGTGTAAAACAAAACTACACACAATATTCGAAGCACATAAGCGCACAGTCGTAAATTCCCCTAATTTTGGTATGATCCGAGCTCAGGCACGAGGCGACTGAGCACAGCACTTACACGTGTGTGAGGGGGAAGCTGCTGCCTGCGAGTTTGCTGTGGGAGAAGTGCAGCCAGGCAGACAGAGGAGAGCTTAAGTTTGACCAGGTACCAAAGCAAATCATTCGTACTGTACAAATAATATAAATATGACGGTGTATCACAAAAGACTGATATCAAACTGATCACTTGACCCACATTACGTTACTTGCTCTTGAGTGAATCAACAAATGGTGAAATGAAAAGCCGAACAACAACAATGCTGATTTTTAGAGTCTTAGCTTACATGTGTGTTTATTTCATATATTCAGTTGTACTTAGTTATACTTGGAGTACCTCCAAGGCTAAACAAAGCACTCTAAATCAGTTTCAGTTATGTACTGATGAACACAGCAATGGACATATGAGGCTTCTTTCAAAGAAAAAACTCTGGTAGATGTTATTTTATATATTATGCTTTGTATGTTTTTCAGTATATTTCTATGCAAAACAAGAGGAATTTCAATACACAGCAGTATATTCACAGTTTAAACCAGATATTTACATACACTTTATTTTTTTACTGTTAAACATCAATTTAGAGTAATTTTTTTAGTTTTAGATAAATAAATATTTAAATATCTTTTGAATTAGTTAAATGTCAGAATAAAAAGAGAGAGCTGTGTATTTTTTTTTAATCACATTCATCAAATTTAGGAGTACATACACACTAAGTTTATTGTGTCTTTAATTAATAAGAAAACTCCAGACGATTCCATTCTGAGCTGAAGAAGCTTCTGATAGGTTAGTAGAGACCATGTGAGTAAATTGGTGGCACACCTGTGGTGCATATAAGGCAAAACACAGAGCCTGTTTCTTTGACATGGGAAAATCAAGAGATATCAACCAAAACACCAGGAAAAGAACTGTGGAGCTCCATAAGTGTGGCTGAATTTTGAATACAACTTTCAGTACCATTGATATTCATTTAGACTCTTTTTCTCCAATTGATCTTTCTGAGTTAACTTCAATAATTACTTCCTCCAAACCATCAACGTGTCTTTTAGACCCCATTCCTACAAAACTGCTCAAAGAAGTCCTGCCATCAATTAATGCTTCAATCTTAAATATGATCAACCTGTCTCTGATAATCTGCTATGTACCACAGGCCTTCAAACTGGCTGTAGTTAAACCTTTACTTACCCAGCAGTCTTTGCTAATTATAGGCCAATCTCCAACCTTCCTTTCATATCAAAAATCCTTGAAAGAGTAGTTGTCAAACAGCTAACAGGTCATCTGCAGAGGAATGGCTTATCTGAAGAGTTTCAGTCAGGTTTCAGAGCTCATCACAGCACAGAAACAGCTTTAGTGAAGGTTACAAATGATCTTCTTATGGCCTCTGTTCCCAGAGTATTTAAAAAGTACCACATAGGTTTAACATTTTGTTAAACCGAGGTCACAGAACACCGAAATTAATATTTAGACTTAAGCAATGTTGTCATTTGTAGCTGTTGAGATTGATTGGTCTGCAAATGTCTATCCCTATACTTATTCCCGGATTCTCCGGTAAAGATTTTTCAGTAGCTCATGTCAATATTTGTAGCCTTAAATATAAGATTCAGGAAATTCAGTCACTGTTGTCAACAAACAGGATAAATGTGCTGGCTATTTCGAGACTCATTTAGATGCTGCCTTTGAGAATAATGAATTGAAATAAAGGTTATAAATTGTATAGGAAAGACAGAAACAGATTTGGAGGGGGCGTAGCCCTATACATTAATGATAATATGGCAAGCAAACTACTTATAATAATAATAATAATAATAATAATAATAATAACAATAATAATAATAATAATAATAATAATAATAATGGATTGCATTTATATAGCGCTTTTCGAAGCCCTCAAAGCGCTTTACAATTCCACTATTCATTCACTCTCACATTCACACACTGGTGGAGGCAAGCTACAGTTGTAGCCACAGCAGGACTTAATGCTTGATGATCTGGAAATTGTGTGGGTTCAGTTACACCCGCTCTATGGCAGGCCTGTATTAGTAGGTTGCTGCTATAGACCCCCAAGTAGTAATATGTTGTATGTAGAACAAATCTGTGAAATGCTGGAAAGAGTAACTGAGGAAAACAAAGACATGTTCTTATTAGGAGACTTTAATATCAATTGGTCAGCTCCTTCTTGTCCTTTAAGGAAAAAGATAAGTTCATCAGCGTCGGCTTGTTGCCTGTCTCAGATGATCACCATTCCCACCCGGGTCAAGGTCAACGCAGGAGGTCATAGGTCATCATCACGTATTGATCACATATATACAAATGTTCCTGAGCATTGCTCTAATATTGTTTCTGTTCCAGTTGGTTATAGTGACCATAATCTTGTAGGCTTAACCAAGAAAATGAAACCACTGAGAACTGCACAAAGATTATTTTTCATAGATCATACAAAATTTCAATGCAGACAAGTATATTAATGACGTAAAGGAAATTCATTGGATTGACGTCTGCCTCGAGCGTGACCCTGATATGGCATTATCTATGTTTATTGAAAACTTTTGCTACCTGGCTGACAAACATGCCCCCTTAAAAAGATTTACCGTTAAAAAGAACCACGCACCTTGGCTAGATAACGAACTTAAGGCTGCTATGTCAGAAAGGGATATAGCAAAAGTAAAAGCACATAAGTCTGTCAGTCCACAAGAGTGGGCAAGATATCGCGAATTAAGAAATCAAGTAACTAAATGGATGGAAAGTTATTTGTCTGGAAGAAGGCAAAAGCTTTATTATAATGGTTACTTCTCTGAGGGCTGTGAAATGAACTGTGGTCTACCCCAAGGCAGCTGCCTCAGTCCACTTCTCTATTCAGTCTTCACGAATGATTTGCCGTACGTCCTGGATAAATCTCATCTTGTAATGTATGCTGATGACTCCACCATGTTTTATTCATTATTACTCTGAATTGACAAGTGCATTACAACAAGATTTGCTGAACGTGTTTTGATAGGTTTGTAGCTTAAACCTATTCGCTGGAACGTTCAAGACAATTCAACTACACAGCAAAAAGCATTGAACACCAAGCAGAGCTCTTTATGATTCTCGTATACGAGGGAGACCAACTGGACAAACGCCGTTCCTTCGCTTGACCCCAGTTGCTCTCGTCCGCTCCCCCGTAACACTGATCTTTTATTGAGGTTACATGAATATACATAGGTTCATTGCTTGTGCGTTGTGTGTGTGTGTGATCTCTTTGCGCCTGAGATCTGTGGACTCAGTGGTTTCATTGGAAAAAAAAAAAAAAAAAAAAAAAAAACAGCTAAAAACCCATCTTTTTAAACTTGCTTTGGTTGATTTCTGTTTTTATGTTTTAGCTTTTCTGTGAAGCACTTTGTTATTTTTGTCTTGAAAGGTGCTATACAAATAAAATTTTACTTACTTTCTTAAACTCATTACTGGATGTGCAAATAGATGACATCACTGGTGAAATTCTGAAGAAGTTGGCACAACACACATTAAAACTGAAAGTAAAGTTTCACAAGAATTGTTGCTAAATCTCTGACACAACTTTCTTTGGTAAATGAGGAAAACTACTATGGAACCGTCTTATATGTCCAAGCATCTCACTGAGGTCACAGAAGTCAAAGGCCAAGTCAGCACACTCAACTGATGATGGAAAAGGTTACTCTGAAAGCCATGGGGAAGGAACCTGACAGGCAATTTTCAAAATGAGACAGTATCAGATGGAGGGTGGTGACTATAAACATTTATAGAAAAGCAATGTTTAAAACCAGTAGGATCTTCCTAAAGCACAAATCATGAAAACCCTAAACAATAAAGAAAGGCAATTGAAACACTGTTTACTTAGCATGGTTAACTATGCTGATCTGGAGCCCAAACGGCACTCTCTACCTGCCAGTGACTGGAGCTGATGTCCCACCTCCCTTGACTGATCTACAGAATATTTATTTAGTTTGGGATATTTTAATTAAATCTAATATTTATTTCAATGGTGGCTGTAGCTCGGGTGGCAGAGCAGGTCAGCCACTAATCAGAAGGTCGGTGGGCAGCTGTGGCTACGATGTAGCTTGCCATTGCCAGTGTGTGAATGTGTGTGTGAATGGGTGAATGACTGAATGTAGTGTAAAGCGCTTTGGGGTCCTTAGGGACTGAGTAAAGCGCTATACAAATGCAGGCCATTTACCATTCAATTCAGATATTTTCTTTTTACAGTGCCAACTTCTAAAAAGTAATCTCAACTTCCTTTGTATTAGATGATCCTACATTATTGGAGAGAAACCACAATCAAACAATAATGTAATGTTGTTTCATAACAGCATTTAGTCTTGGACTAAAAACAATGTAGATAAACTGCAAGAAGGATTCAATTCAGTGTATTTGTAGGATTAAACTATTTATAACTGCAGATAATTGGGAACACCATTCATTCATTCTCTTCTGCTTATCCAATTGAGGGTCGTGGGGAAGAACCTATCACAGATCATATAGGGTGGGAGGCAGGTCATCCATCTATAGCAGAGAGACGGACAGTGGCTGTGTCCCAATTCAATTCGATTTTATTTTATATAGCGACAAATCACAACAACAGTCGCCTCAAGGCGCGTGCGGTCAATCCAGCGACAGCATGCTTCATACTGTGCATTTGTAGACCGATTATGTCACTGCGACGCAACGAGGGGTGTCCCAAATCGAAGTGTACTTCAAATGCGGTCAACAAATGCGCCCTTCATTTCCCCAAATTTGAAGTGTGGTCCGTGTAGACTTTGTGGTCCCATATATCCCACAATTCATAGCGCGCGGTGGTGGGTGTCGATAATTTTGCTGGGAAAAAAAGCGTATGCCTGAAGCGGAGCGGCGAAGAGTGAACTTTCAAAAGTAAGTACTGAATATGATGTCACTTATTTATGTGCGAATGTTTAATAACGAAGAACATTAAAACATTACTGTTGGCCACATGTCGGCAAAGTTATGTGACATTAGCGATGTTTGTACTTTCAGCTGTAACTTGGTTTTAAAGCCTTTACTTCTAAATATATATATAGTTGACCTTAATCTCACAGAGAATGTGATGATTTTATGGATAATTAAAGTCAGTCATATATCCACAAACACAACAAGCTGAAAGTCAGTGATGCTGCTCGGTTTGCAGTCCTGAATATCACGGCACAAGCAGGATTCACTGCACTGTTAATGTTAGCTATGTTATATTGCTGCCTCTGTTCGATGGTGTCGAGCCAAACGGACTTTAACGTGTGTTTGAACGAGCTGACGGTTCACTCGTTAAGCTGAAAGAAAGATGCTTTAATCACAGGAGTCACAGATGTGTCCACTGTACCATCTGGAACTCTTCTTGTTTAGCACTCGTAATAACACAAACACTAAATCCTCCTTCTCTTGTGCTGTTTTGTAGCAGTGTATACACCTGAGACTGTCACCTGTCTGTCTGTCCTGCACTCTCTCTCTTTTTCTTTCTCTCTGATTGTGGAATAAAAGTATGAACATGTATTTATAAGTTACACTTGTGTTTGAATCCTGCAGCTTATCACACATTTGATTTCCATGTGTGACAACTGCAAGTGTCCAGAGTGAGGACAGACTGAGGGACCCACTGCTGCACATCATCTGTGAGGCTTTGCACCCTGATGATCCACCAGGACAAACTCAGCAGTGTGTGAGGAAGAGGAGGAGGAAGAGCCAGCAGCAGCTGACAGATGGAGAGAATAGACAGACTGTTCCCTGTTTGTGAAGGACTGCTAGGAAAGTTTAACATAACTAATTGTCTGTCCTGAATCAGTCTTATTAGGTAATGTTCAGATAATTTGATAATTCCAGTGTTTTCAGTGTGGGAGAAAGTACTCAGGGCCTTCAAGTTACACACTATGAAAGGCAGCAACAAGTTTAATATTCAGAAACCTAAAGTATGTATCAGCAGCAGAATGGAGCTAAAAAATAAATGTTTGTTTCAGTTCTATGAAGCTTTGAGTATTTTGGATTAGTAGCACTGCTGTGTTTGTTGCATCATATTGCTGTAATTGTTTATATGCTTTATATATTCTGAGGTAAGTTGATCTATAGTGTTACATCATATTCTATAAGGATGTTATGTGTTTGTAGACTTTCTGCCCAGTTTGACCCATTTAGCAGAAGTCAGCCTGTTTAAGGCTCTGATATATGTTCTGTATGACTTACAGCAGTTATGACATGCTCTGATTTTCTCACCCAATAAAGGAATATTTCATATATCAGTCTACTCTTCATTCTATCAGAAACAGTTATCACAGCTCGTACATTTTTTTTTTTACACATATATTTAAGCATTGAGCCAAATTTAGTAATGCCAACATATTAAACGAACAATATTTGTCTCTTATATATGATACATCTGTATCAAGGGCGTAGATTTGGTTTTGGCATTGGTGGGGACGGATGATTCAACCACTGAACTCTGCCCTGTTTCTGTTTTTTTCCTTTTGTCTTTGCTTCTTGAAAAAAAAAAAAAAAGGAGAAATATACTTGCCTACATATGCTATTCTGCATGCTTTTAAACCATTTAAAATTACAATTCATAGTTTTATATGTGAATTATATAATGTTAAATTACTATTAAACAAATGATTAAGTATTTTAGGCTTTAGTTTACTTCAGCCATATTCCATATAAATCAGGTATCATACAAAAATAAAAATAGTTTGAAATACAGTCATGACAATAAAAGAATATGACTTTAACAACATTACTTCAGTTATAGTGCACCAACATCTCTGATACATTAGCACTAAGGGAACACTGAATGACCTGCTGGTTTATGTCCATAAAACTACTCATCTAAGATTACCACAAAGTAAAAGATCTCTCAGCAAAATGATGCAACATTTTAGGCACTGTTGCCCCGATCAAATCAGTGAGCTGAGATTTTTTATTCTAAACATGAACTACTGTTACAGCAACACACACTACTGGTGCCCCACACAACAACTCAATGTCCACTATGTGAAGGAGCCAAACACATGCCTGCTCCTCTCGTTAACTGAGATAAACTGCTGGCATATTTGTTTTACATCCATACTGTCCAGTCTCTCCTGGTGGACATACAGCAGCATTGTTTAATCTCAGAGTCATTGTTAACCTTAGCCATCTTTTTAGTCTTCTGAGAGCACTGAAGCTTCTTTCAGCCTCAGTACATGCGTTTTATCCTCAGATTAAAATTATTATCATGTGCTTGATGTGCCTCACCTTTGGCCCTGGCTCTTCCCCTCTGACTGCACTAGGACATATTGCCACCTGATAAAATAACACATTGATTTGTGCCATATAAAAGTGAGACATGTCAATTCAGATACTTTGTCAAATATACACTAATGAATCAATTTATATCAGCAGCCTGACAATTGTCATAATAAATACTAGTTAATCTATAGCACCAAATCATCAGTCAGTCACCTGTGACCTCGCCTTTTCACATCTGTCTGAGCTACAACATGGCAGAGCTGCCTCTGTCACCTGATAAATAACAGTGAGACATTCCAAATACATGCAGTCACACATGTGCTTCAAATACAGTAATGAACCAACAAGTCATCATCCAATTTCACCTGTGATCTTGTGTCACCATTGCTCTCTGAGCTTTGTGTTGGTTCTTCTGTCACCTGACAAATAGGACATACATGACAATAAGAATAAAATGTGTAGCTGCTTCAGTGCTTCTGTCAATTTGTGCAGATCTTGACTCATCAGTAATGTTTGTAGGGTGAGTGCATTTTAAAACAATTTGTGCAAACTGCACTACAAGGTGGAATATTTGCAAAATCATGACTACCTCATGATATTTTGTCTCAAAAATTAACCCTATGAATATGTCAGTACCATTAGGATGAAATTATTGTGTCGCCAACATTTTAACGTTAGACATTTAATTTTAACAGCCTCTGTAAACTAATATCCTGGCTTACTCGAGGCTCCGCTTCTCTGACAGTTTCAATCAAAATTAGAAATGCTACTCTGAGACTGAGATAAGTAATAGTGCTGCCTGCTGTGCAGATAGTTTCCAAAACACGTTATTCATGGTTACATACAATTTTAGACTGATGTGGGCCAAAGCCTAGCATAGCCTGTAACGTTATTATGACGGACGCATTTTATGAGTTAACTTGTCTTTAAGTGACTTACAGGTTTCTTTGAAAATACTTTCTTATATCCAGGTTCTTCCTTTTTTGCTGCCATCCTCCTCTCCTCCTTGCAGGTCCTCGCAGCGCAGGCTTGCCGCTGCTAAAACTAAACAGAGCTCCCTGAAAAGCACAGCCAATCACATTGGCCATATTTGTCACATGACGTAGGACTTCAGTAGAGAGCGTAATTTAACTCTTTCTGCACCGCTGGGTGAATGAGACGCTGACAGATCGTTTTTTTGTTTCTATCGGGTTTGTTTTTCTATACTCGAAGAGATCAAATTATTGGTGGGGACAATTCAATAATCGCTGGATATTGGTGGGGACATGTCCTTCCGTCCATGCCAAATCTATGCCCTTGATCTACATATACACTGTCAAAGATACTTGTCTTTGAGTGAAGATTTAAGGTGATAGGAAATTTAAATAACTGCAACTTGAATCTTTACTGAAGCTCAGTATTTGACACAGAGTTCAAGCTCACTGCTGTAATAAATCATAATCGAATAATAACTTTAATATTGCCCATATTATGTTTACATTACCACAGTGAGATGACTTTAGTCTCATGAACAAAATTACCTAATTGTTATTTACTAGCTAATCTTAAAATGACTGTTCAGTACAGTACTTCTCGTACTTCATAGTACCCGATGTACATAGTCCGCAAACTGCGCGTACTATGAAGCGTGCAGTCGATGGATTGGGACACAGCCAGTCATTCACACTCCAATTCACACCAATGGGCAAAGAATCATCAGTTTTCATGGCCATGGTATTTTGTTTTTTCCTTCTATTGTCACAAAACAGCTGTGCAGGCAGGAAAAGGACCCAAACACAAAACTTACCGAGACAAACGTGAACTCAAAAACATTGCTTTACTGCAGGCGCGGAGGTGAAACAAAGAACAAAACTAAACTGGAAAACTAATAATAACAAACTCATGGAAGACACAGGGAGAATGCAACACTGACAAAGAGAAACACAAGGCTTAAATACACTGAGGGACAACGAGGGAAATGAGAAACAGCTGGTAGAAATCAGACTTAACGAGACCGGGAAGCGAAACTAGACACACTGGCCCTTTCTCAATTCTCAAGTGCGAGAGTCCGTACTCGCGTTCTCGGCGAGTCCGGACATGCCGATAACGCGAGCACGGACTCTCGATTTGTACAATTGGAACACCAGCGTATTTGATGATGTCACAGGTCCGGAGTTTTACTGCCGTCCCTCTTAATTTAACTGTGTTATGAAGCTTAACTTTAATCTCATCCAAACCGGTTTACTCAGGAACAAATAAAACACTGAAATAAACCAAACATTAACATTTAGAAGTGATCTAAGTGACTTACATATCATGTTCAACCTCAGTAGTGAAATCTCTTTTAATAAAAATAGTGTACATGTGAGTACAGGTGAGATGTTAAAACGCTTTTATTTTTATTTTAGTGAACACTCAAAAATTACAATAGACAGCTGCTGGGGTTTGGAAGAGAACTGAACAAATATTTAAAATAGAATCTGATCATTTTGAAGCAGCCTTCAGAATCTCCACGTGTTAACATGCTGTTTTTGTTCCCGGTGAAAATGTTTCCCCTGAATTGAACCATATCTCAGCCAAACCGATTTACTCAGGAACAAATAAAACACTGAAATAAACCAAACATTAACATTTCGAAGTTAACTAAGAGACTTATATATCATGTTTAACCTGAGTAGCGAAAGACCGGGGTTGAAAACGATGTGACGGAGTCCGCTTTTTCTGGCCAGGCTCTCCTCGACCTCTCGGTCTGCTATCGAGCTGGTGGGTAACAGATGTTTCCAAAAGCGTCGGAGCACATTTGCGAATATGTGATGTCTTGATAAACCGAGCAGATATTTGAAGTTTACACAGCTACATTCTCGCTTGAAAATAACTTAAAGGTGTATTTTGTGACCCAGGAAGATTAGTATTTAAAGGTTTTTATCCGCGCTCCTCCGCCATTGCCGTGATTGGGTTTTGGACGTGATATATATCACGAGTACACGACAACGCAAGTACGAACAAGCACGCATATTGAGGCTACGTCCACACGCACCTGGGTATTTTTGAAAACACAGATTTTTCTATGCGTTTGCACCTTTCGTCCACATGTAAACGGTGTTTTCTGTCACTGAAAACGGAGATTTTAAAAACGCCTGCCAGGGTGGATATTTTCGAAAACTCAGTTTTGCATTTACGTGTGGATGAGGAAAACGCAGCGTCAAAGGTGTGCGCAATTTTGACGTCACATTGTGCGCCACGTTATTGTTTCGGTGAAATGAATTCCTACAATACTGTTACTGTTAATTTTACTCTCTGAAGTTTATTAAATGCTTACATATATACACACGGTTACTGTCCCTCCACACAGGACTCCTTTCTGCTTCTATGCGCCATTTTTGTTTACTCTTTCCCACCCTTGCTTCTAGACTTCTGATTGGCCAACATTTCTACACGGTTAGGAATATATCGCCACCTGTTGCTTTGGCATGTTCCTAGCAGCGTTTTCCTTCATTTTTATAAGCATGTGTGGGCCGGATTTTTTAAAAACAAAACGGAAAATCTCTGTTTTCAAAAATACCCGTGTACGTGTGGACGTAGCCTGAGACCCACTGACCAGAGACACAGACCTTAAAAGTAAAACAGGAAACACACCAAGTGAACTCTAGACATGTAAACTTAACAGACACTGGGGAGACAGAACATAGAGGCCTGAAACACAGGACAGAAAGGCACAAAGAAAGCACAACATGGAACACAGGAAGCCATATAACACAACCTAAGAACTAAAACCATAACAGCCATAACCGAACCTAGGGTAATAATAACTATAATGATCAAAACAGCACAACAAAGTATTCAGAACATAAGCGATAATATAAAATACAAAAGACTCAGAAATGCTGGGTCACAAGGACCCAGAACCGTGGCATCTATGGTTCTTTTTATGGAGGACCACAAGAGCCACCTGCATCAAAATAAATAATTCTGTGCTTAAATAATGAATTGTAGAATAAATTCTGCATTTGTAAATTCATTTTCGAATTCCACATTTAAAAAAACTCTTTTTAAAATGTTCTTTAAAAACCTCATTTCAAAAACTATTTTTGAATTTTTTCGAAAAAACCATTTTCTAATTCCAATTTAAAAACTCTTTTTCAACAGGCCTCTTGACCTGTGAAGTCCTCTCAGGCAAACAGGTCAGGTCCTCTTCCTGAAAACACAATTTAAATGTATACATTTGTATTAAAATATTTGGGTGAAGCTAATAGGTTTTAATCAGAATTCTGTTATCTCTGAAAAGAGGTTAGTTTAAGTTATAACTCCAAATTATTAACAACTGTTTCTGTAAATCTCATGAAGCAAATAAAACAAGTCTATCCCAGTTCAGGTAACACTTGAATAGATAAATCTGCCTAAATTCAAATGTGTAACGAACACTAACTAGTGTAGCAGCTAAAAGACAAAGCCGCTAAAATGACCTGAGTCTTTAGCAACGCTAGTAAACCTCTTCTGTAAATATCATGGGAGGAAAGAATTGGTGAATTGTTGTCTGATACTTCTATTAACTATATGCAATATAATTGGTCATAGCCTAGGGAGCTTAGAAAGAAAAAGCGCCTGGGCGTTTCACCTCTCATCCAAGAAGCTTCTTCAGTTCTCAGGTCAAATGGTGGAGAGTCCCAGATTTAAGCTCTATGGGAGTTTCCATAGGGGACATGGACCCCTATTGATCCGCTACCTAATCACACGAGCTGAGATGTAAAAACGGGTGTGGGTCACAATCAGCCACAGTTTTGGGTGAACTCACTGTGGGCATGTGGGCATCCTAGCCTCTTGACCTCAGGAAATCACATGATACGCCCACTAACATCCAGGAAACCACAGAAGAAGTTGTGCTTTTTGCTGATTTTGCAACCATGTACATGCAGTGTACATGAGTATATAAACACTGGTGTCAGAGCTGTTCATAACCTGCACACTGGAAGACTGAAGCTACTGGCTGACACTGAAAAGAGAGAAAGACCTTCTATAAAAAGGTTTGGTACAGACTCTTTAATTATCTTCTCTCCTTTCTTTAAAGAATTGACAGTACTTAGGAAGTTTTGTTTTACACAGAGACACCATGAAGCTGCTGGTTGTGTCTGCACTTCTTTGTGGATTGATGGTTCTGACCACTGCTGCTCGTGAGTATAACATTATATATTTTATACTTGTCATGGGATGGGTCTGTGACCCAGCGTTTTGAGTTCATGATATATTGTTTATTTCTTTTATTAGTATAGGGAAATGTTAAGTTCTTGTTTTGTATTATTAGTTAGAACTTGAGGCTTCATGTTTTGTCATTTATCGTTTGGGTTTAGCTCATCTAGCTCCCGTAAAACCCCTAAGTGGTTCAGCCTTAGTTCTGTTATTGGATCCCCTCATTTCTCCTTTCCCTGGGGTTTGGTCCCACCTGCCCTTTGTGTTTCATGTCTCATGTGTCAAGCCCATGTTGTTTGGTCTGCCTCATCATGTTTCCTGTGTTATTTTGTAAGAGTCCAGTCCAGTCCAGTTCTTTATTCATTGTATTTAGTTTCCCTTCCCCTGCACTGTTATTAGGTTCATGTGTGTCAGTGGTGTTCCCATGTGTTAATGTTCTCATTGTTGTTTATTGTGTCTTATGTGTCATGTTTCTGGTTAATGCTGTCATGCCTGTGTCTTGTCATGTTTTCCTGTTTATTTTGAAAGTCCAGTTTTCATGTCATTGTGTTTGAGATTACATTTCCTGTGCATCGTTATGTTCATCCTTGTCAGCTGTTTCCTCATGTGTCTCGACTTCCCCTGATCACCTCATGTGTGTATTTAAGTCCTCTGTTTTTCTATGTTTCGTTGTCAGGTCATCTGTTTGCATCCCCATAGTGTTTCGTCATAGTTTACTCAGTGTTCATAGGTTTGTCATAGTATTTTCCCTGAGTTTCTTAGTCCTTTAGTTTTCTGAGTGTTCACAGTTTTCTTAGTTTTCATAGCTTCATGTTTTTTCATGTGCCAACATCCAAATAAAGGATCGTCTTCGGTTCAGCCAGCAACTAAGCCTTTCAGTGTCTGCTTCTGGGTCCTGTAAACTAAACTTATCGATATATATATATTTTACACATTCCTGCACCTGAACACTGTGAGTCACTTAACAAATGTTTTACTGTCTACTTGCATGACTTGTCAGTGATTGTTTATATCATGATTATAAAATACAAAAGGTGTCAACCAGAGACACATGTACAACTATTCATTTGCACCCAGCCAACAGTCACCTGGTCAAGAGGTCCACTGATTGTCCTCCTGGTTGGACTCGCATCAGTGATCGCTGCTTTTACTACGTTCCAACAGTCATGAGTTGGGCTAGAGCTGAGGTGAGTTTCTTTTTCTTTTCTGATTAAACCACATCGTTTTAGCTGTTACTAATTACTTTGAAAACTTCTGCTCTCTGTCACTCTCCACTGAAGAGAAATTGCTTGTCCATGGGGGCAAACCTTGCATCAGTGCACAGCTTAAGTGAGTACCAGACAATTCAGAGTCTGACTGCCCATTATGGCTACCCCCGAACTTGGATTGGAGGGACTGATGCACCCCAGGTATTTTGTTTATTATTACACAGTATTTGTTAGGTGTCTAAACTACTAGTAGGCTAAAGTAGCTTAAATAGCATGCCCAATGTGAGAATTTCCAGTTTGTTACATAGAAGGTTGTGTCCTTAAAGTCAGATGATCTGCTAGGACTGTGGCTATGCTTAACCTATTGGCCGCCCTGAACTAATGTGTTCAATTTCTCTCTTCTAGGAAGGTATTTGGTTGTGGAGTGATGGGACAAGTTTTCACTATTCACACTGGTGCCCAGGAGAGCCCAATAATGTTTCTCACAATCAGCATTGTATTCAGATAAATCATGGAGGTAATTTAGAACACAATAATTAACATGATTGCTTAATGTGTTTGAAAGGTTTAAGTGATCTAAGATACAAGCCATAAAGGCTGGTTAACTAGAGTTTAGGTTTTTGACTTGTTTAACATTTTACTGATTTCCACTTGTGAACCTTTCAGATTCCAAGTGCTGGGATGATTTGGGGTGTGATCGTCATCTGCCATCTGTCTGCGCCAAGAAAGTCTAATGTTTCTTGGACTTGCACTGATGTATGAAATTCCCATAAAACACACGCTGATGTACGATGGTGTTTGTGTTTCGCTAGCTCTTACTTTATTTTGCAGCATTATATTTTTTCTCTCTATAGCACCCAAAGAAAATGAACAATCAACACAAGTTGGGCTGTCTTTAAGGCCTTGTGACTTTAGTGGGAGCAGACTTGTTACCAAAGGATTGATTTTATATTTTTCTTCTGCAGAGAAAACTGTTCTCTTCTTTCTTTAACATTAAAGCATCAAAACAACATTAACGCATTAAACAAGCATATCTCTGTGTTGTTTTTTTGATTTGAGGTGTATATACATTAGAGATGGCACGATACCACTTTTTATGTCCGATACCGATATCATAAATTTGGATATCCGCCGATATGAATCCGATATTTTTCCACAATAACGAAATAGATTCAACATCTTTCTTCAACAGAATTGCAGACTGCACAGTTGGTACCTTCCCAAAGGAAAAAGTACTATTGATTACTAGGGTATATATTAGACTTAATAGTTACTATATACAGTAATGGACTTCTATACATTTTACTTCAGATTAAAAGTCTGGATGTAAGATTCAGATAATTATTTATTATTAGACATTTTAAATGAGAATAAGAAAGAAAAGTATTTCTTTGTGCCCCCTTTTCCCTGTTCATGCCCTATCGGCCCCCCTGGCTAAACTTTGCTAGATCCGCCCCTGCACAGTTACCAGCCTCAGCTACATAGAAAAGGATCCTGGTGTAGAAAGTAATATTAAATAAATTCTAACAACAGCTTATCAAGCTTAAACGTGCTGCTGTTGTTCAGCCGCTGGTTTCCTCTTTCTGGTGCAAAGTGGGCCAAAAACAAACAAGAGAGACGGACTCGCGACAGAAAAGCCGATCAGCTGATCATTGATCAGTTGATGATTGAAGTAGCAGCAGGAGAGGGAGGGAGGGAGAAGAGGCAGTCGCTCCATATATCGGTTGCTAAGCTTAACGTGGGAATGCTTTACAAACATTCAGAGATGAACTTACACACTTGCTTTACTTCTCTCTGGGATAACTACGGTGGCCCTGAAGTGCAAACCACAAAACAAATCACAAAACGCACAACAAATTGAAAAGCGCAAAAACAAATTCACTAAACGCAAAAAAACAAATTGAAAAGCGCAAAACAAATTCACTAAACGCAAAAACAAATTGAAAAGCGCAAAAACAAATCACAAAACGCACAACAAATTGAAAAGCGCAACAACAAATTGAAAAGCGCAAAAACAAATTGAAAAGCGCAAAAACAAATTCACTAAACGCAAAAACAAATTGAAAAGCGCAAAAACAAATTCACTAAGCGCAAAAACAAATTGAAAAACGCAAAACAAATTGAAAAGCGCAAAACAAATTGAAAAGCGCAACAACAAATTGAAAAGCGCAAAAACAAATTGAAAAGCGCAAAAACAAATTGAAAAGCGCAAAAACAATTCACTAAACGCAAAAACAAATTGAAAAGCGCAAAAACAAATTCACTAAACGCAAAAACAAATTGAAAAGCGCAAAACAAATTGAAAAGCGCAAAAACAAATTCACTAAACGCAACAACAAATTGAAAAGCGCAAAAACAAAAGAAGAATCACAAAAACAAATTGAGAAGCACAATTACATTAAGAAAACCGGAAAGGGTAGGTACCAGTCGGCAACAGGAGACATCACTGATTGGATGTCCGCGCTGTTCGTCTTTGGAACCGGAAGTTACTCTGCCTGTAGCGCATTTCGTTTGAAAAACGGCGGAATGTTTTGTCCTAGCTATGGGAAAAAAGCTGGTTGAGGAGTCACCAAACTTTTGCAGCGGCTGTGGCGAGAGGCTTTATCACGCATCTTGCATCGGAGACACTTCACTCCCATTGAGTAAGTTAATAAGCATAATAAAATGTTTGTTATTTATTGATTTATTAGCCTAGCGTTAGCTGTTTCCAGACCATAGCAGACCAGAGGGCTGTTCCACTAAGTGAGCTCAGAAAATCGAGGCTCATTTGAAAATGCACGCAGCTGTCAAAATGACTGCTCAAGACCTTTCTAGTAGTGAAGGTTTGAGGGCTGTTCTAGTGTTAACAAACCTCGCAGCTAGGGTGCCACGGACCAGACTTGTCCACAAGCATATTGCATAATGAATGAGCAGAAAGACTGCAGGTTAGCCTCGTTCCTGGAACCGAATTTGGGGCAATCGAGCCTGGATTTTCAGAGTGAGCCTGGCTTTTGGGATTAGCTTGCTTCGTGGAACAGTCCTCTGAGCATTTCCACAACTGAAACGATAATAAATTAGTTCATTTATTATGTTTGGTTAACTTTAGGAACTAACACTATTATGTGTCTATACATTAAAACTTACTGGTGTAGAATTGTATTGGTCAATAGTATCAGTTACATTGTCATTCCTTGGTAGAAATTTTCTAGTGAGATTATTCAGTGTTGTCCTTATTTGCGTGTTGTGTGGACAATGGAATGTCACATGAATGAATGTCTTTAATGTGTGACATTGTAGTACATTTTTCCTTTGTTTCCCTTTAGCATCACAGACTACCTCAAACTGCCCAACTCCAACCTTCAGCACCTTCTTAGAATACAGAAAAAAAAAAAAATGAAGAGAGGCAAAAGTTTTCTGAAGGGAGGAAGGGCTTAAAGAAAAAGGAAAAAAAAAGAAAGGTTCAGGTAGTTTGGCTAGCTCTGTCTGAAAACAAGTTGAGGTTAATTTTCTAATGACATTCTTTTGTTATTCCTTAGGGAGTTGTGTAAAAATGTTCAGTGTAGTAAAGCTATCCAGAATAAGAACAATTGTTTATGAGTAATTGTACATTTAGGTTGTCAGGAAGATCCCTCTTTTGCAGTTAATAAATATTCAAGTTTGAATAGATCTGCTTAGAGTCATATTAGTATCTACTTGGCCCATTGTTCATGTCTTTTTCCTTACAGATAAATGTCGGCTTGATGACCATTAAAAGGGTGGTTTGAAGCCATACCGTGGAAAAACTATTTTCCTAACAACAGACCCTGACGCTACTGCCACAAAGTCTGCTCAATCAAGCTGTTAAAAAAATGAAGGACTTTAACAAAGATCTAAAAGATGGACCTTTCCTTCTTCTGTATCCGGATGGCACTGAGGTCATTACTGTCCCTGGAACACAAAGACCATTTACACTTGAGGCTTATAAGGCTGAAGTTGGCAAGCCTTATCAAAGAATCAATGTTTTCATCTGCTTGAAGAGTGACTTTGAAGATGGTAAGCTGCTAATGTTTGTTTGGATTTTGACACACATTCCCTTAGTTTCAACAAATGCTAATTTTGAAATTGTGAAATGATAACATTACGCATAAAGCACCCAAGTCAATAGCATACCTACATTAAAATGGTGAATGGCCTGTATTTGATATAGCACCTTCTAGGGTTCTAACCCCCAAGACACTTCACAACAAAACCAGTCATTCACCCACACACATTCACACACTGCTGGTGATTAGCTACAATGTGGACACAACTGTCCTGGGACTCACTGATTGAAGCAAGGCTGCTGTACACAGATGCCACCTATCCTCCCACTACCACCACCTGGCATGGAGGGTGAAGTGTCTTGCCCAAGACACAACGACTGTGACAGACTGAGCAGGGCTCAAACCTTCAACCTTTTGATTACAGGGCGGGCTTTTAACTCCTCTGCCACCATTGCTCCCTAAATTAGCTTGTATATGTTATGTTTCTTCCTGGAAACATGAAATTCAGCCATTTTTGGATCTACTGAGTCATGAGTTTTAAATGCTAACTTTATGCCTTTCGTATTAATCTATTATTGATGATCAAATAAAGTTTCATACATTAGTACGAATTTAGTTAGCTTAGCTTAATTTGTTTTCATGTTTTGTAGTTGGAGAAAACTCAGACTTGTCTGACTCTGACCCAGAGATTGTTATTAAAAGGCCCTCTGAGTTTGATCTTGCTGATACATTGGTAAGTACAATTTAAAATTTTTAATAGAGTTTTCTTGTTGTTTAGCCACCACCATTTGCCTCAGTTCAGTAAAACAGTTAATAGTTATATGTGAAATACATTTTGTGTGTGTGTCTGCGTCCTCGAGTGCGTGTGTTTGTTTGTTTGTTTCAGCCATGGGAACTTCAACATGAAAGCAGTCCTTTACAGAAAGCAGCAGAATATGAGTAAGTGATATTTGAAGAACATGTAATCTTTTACTGTTTTTTGCCTACACTTTGTATTAATGAGATATACACTTTTGTCATTCATTCTGTATATGGTTTTGGAACATGGACTACATAATACTTGTATTGCTTGTTTGTTAATCAAGATGCTTAAATATTTTCAAAGTGTCAATTAATATTTTCACAGTACACAACAAAAATGCTTTTCTTTGTTCTCTAAGGAAGGGTGCTGGGGATCTTGTGCTTGCTAATGAAGTACAACAGGTAGAAAACTATTTTATTAGTAAAACAGTGCAGCAGACAATCTCCACCGCCTTTACTTTGCAATTAGATAACGATTCACTGTTTGCTGAGCCCCAGAAGAACCTGTGTTAGTAATTTAAACATTTGAATCCAATTAACCGCCATCTTGTTTTATACAAGACATCATGCAATCATGAGAGAAGTATATATACCTTTAAAAAAAAAAAAAAAAAAAAAAGTTTCCCTTTTTTTAGAGACACCAATTTGCAGGCACATGGAATTATTGCAAATTTGGCACTGGAACTTGACCACAAGAAGGTCAGCAGGTTCAATATATCAAGGTCAGCTGTATGGGATGGAGCTGTTAGAGGATTTCGACGCAGCACATACTCTGACAACTACGACATGTTCATCAAGTTTAATGATGATGCTGGCAGCTTTGAAGAAGGTTTGGATACAGGTGGCCCGGCGCGTGAATTCCTCACACTTCTTATGGGCAGTCTCATGAAATCGCCCCATCTTTGATGGACCTCCAGAGAGCCGTTATCTTGTATATAATTCAAGAGGTGGATGTTTTCTCCGTAATTATTACAATGGAAATTTTAATAAAAATTGGCGTATTTTTTTTCATTAGCATATTTAATAGCAATTAACCATGATAATTATGTGCCCTGTATAACAGCTGCCAGGCAAGATGAGTACTTTTTAGCAGGAAAGATGATCGCTGTATCCATTGTGCATGGGGACCAGCACCACATTTCCTCTCAAGAACCTGGTCAACCACATCACAGGGAATCAGAGTTTCAGCGCCACTGTAGAAGATGTGCAAGATGAGGAGATCACAAAAATTTTACATCAGGTAGAAAATTACCTAGGCTCAGGGAATGGGTTTACTTAGAAGACACTTGGGGCCAGTTTAAAAGATTTAATCGGGATAAAAGTTATCCGGGTTGGATCATATCTTGAAAGTAGGTTCAAGGTAGATTCTGTAATCTGAAAGGACGGATTTCCAACTCCCAACAACACAAGTGAAATAACAAATTGATTATTTTTTTAATCCAATGTTTGAATGAATCGTAAAAGTAGTGAAAATTATATTTTTGTTTTTCTTACAGTAAACCTTTTTTTTTTTTTTTTATAGGTCCTGAAAGCTGAATCAGAGGAGTCTTTGCATAATCTTATTTTGCAAAACAGCACAATCTTCCAAACTGCTGGATGCCTCAGAAACGTCAAGCCTTTTGAGAAACAAGCATTTGTGGAGGAGTACCTCAGATGGTACATCCTTGAAAGAAACCAAAGTGTCATTCAACGGTAAACTCATCACTCCTTTTAAATTCAGGATGGCCAGTTGCTCATCACAGCAGCCACTGACATTTTCAGACCTTCAGATGTATATGAAAAAACTGATTCAGTAGCATCGGTGATCTGATGAACAACTAGTTAATTCCTGAGCCACTGTCGCACGCTATTAACCTTTTGACACTAGAACTCTAATTTAGTATACATTTATTGTTCACAATGACCCATAATAATCATAGTCATGCAACATGATTAATTTTTCAGTTATTTATAAAAAGAGGTGATCCCTTGTTTGACACACTTGTTTATTCCAGTGTGAAAGCACTATTTTTTTTTAAATGCTAAAATCCCAATGAGCTCTTCTTTTTTTGCTGTCACAGTTAATTTCTGAGTGCTATGAATTGTTTTTGTGTATGAGTGATTCTATGCATTTGAAATCTGTCCAAATTTATAATGAAAGATCTAGTAGGTAAAGACATTTAAACACAATTTAGAAGACTGCAATAGTTATAGCTATAAACCAATTATTAGTTATTTGTCTATCCTTTGCAGATTTAAAGATGGACTGGAAAGTCTGAATTTTTTAAGTGCACTGCAACAAAATTCCAGTGTGCTGGCCCCACTCCTATGCTTCTCTGCCAAGGCCCTGACTGCTTCAGAACTGGAGAGCATGTTCAGACCAGATCTCAGCCCAGCAGGAAGCAACAAGCGGCATAAGGAGGTCCTAACACTTGGCTTTTGGGCAGATTATCTCCTTGATTGTGAAGGTTTGAATGACCATTTTTATTTTGTTTATAGTTTTATGAAAGGAGAGGTGAGGAAATAAATTTTCTGTAATGTACTACAGTGTTTACTTTCTTCTTTCAGAGAAGGCAACAGCAGTGTGTCTGGAAGATTCGATGATGTTTGCCACAGGGCTGACGGCAGTTCCACCGGCAGGAATGACACCACCACCACGCATCCAGTTTTTAAGTGTTTCGCCTTTTCCAGTTTCAAACACCTGTGCAAATACTCTGAAGCTACCCATCTGTGACTCATACAGCATCTTTAAGGCCAACATGGACTTTGGAATTCAAAATGCTCCAGGATTTGGATGTTCTTAAATCAGCAAGGTCATCAAGTTACAGTTACTGAGTTACCCTGTTAGGTTCAGCTGCCGTTGGCATACTACTTAACACATTTATGTGACAAGCAACTTCCATATTGTTAAACATTTAGTTGTTTTTCTGAATATTGTGTATGTTGGAAAAGTGACAGAAATGCTGGACACTATTTGTAAATGGTTTTATTAAAGAACATTTTAAATGTTTCCTTGTGGTTAAATGTTAATATTTAAATCCATGCCAGTTGCTGTATATTATGAACAATATTATATTCAATTTAGCAAGAGGAAAGGAAACACTACTAACATTAAAAATGAAGGAAAAACAGAAGGGCTGGAGCACTCAAGTAAGTCCAAAGGTTTTATTAGGTGCAAAAAGGAAAGAAACTAACGTTTCGACACCGTGTGTGTCTTCGTCAGAGTAACTCTGACAAATGTCATTACAAACTGAAGTTCAGTTGGTATCTAAAACCCAGCTATGTCCTTCAGGGCCAAATACAGTTCTGTGGCCGATTCCCAGTCTTGTGGCTGCTGCAGTGTGTTTTGTTGTACAGCCTGTTGTAAATATTCCCCAATGTTTGGATCACCACACAATCCAACCGGTAGCCCCTCCTCGGAAACACATCCAGTTCCCTCTCCTCAACAGCAAATCCACAGTCTCTTGAACCATATCTGCAAAATGAAAATAGAACAGTGAAGGATTTTTGCTGACAATATGGAACTATATAAATCAACGCATGCAGTGACATGTTATAAACTGCTCTATCATACTTATGTGTAAAATTATGAATATATATTAACCAACTTAAGCAATAACAACACCTTGCATTTAGTTTGATGCAAAGGTTAATTTTGTTAAGAACTCAAATACCTGTGAGGCAAGAGAGAGTTTGTTTGGAATCCCCCTGGACACGATGCAAGTCTGCTTGGCCGGATCCTGTGTTTGTTCCAGAGGTCTTTGCATTCATCCAGGTCTTTCTGTAGAAACCCTGTGAAGCAGAATCTCAGCAAGCATTGGCGTTCGTGGCTTCCATTGAAGTTTCCAGAGTCTCTTAGGCCTCCAAAAAGTCCATCCAAAACTGAGACCTGGGTATATAATTAATATTTAAGAATCAATTTAGCTTTGTTCTTGGTCATTTTATAGGGTTTGTTACATTTTGGTCCCATTTAAAACATGCCACAAATGGATGTCAAACAAAGTAATGCATATTAGTTTTCCATAAATATTGTAGCGACCCTGCAGTAATGTTCTTGTTAAAATGCTGTATTCTTTTCACTCTGTTCTGTGTGTTGATTGTGAGGAGTGGAGAGTTTGGTCTGAGTTTTTCATTTTGTATTGGCGTCGTTAAATCTAGGCAAGCATGCTCATTTCGGCACAACAGCTGACAATGACCATTTTGAGTTCCTGCAATAAAGTGACGGCTGTTAACGTCTATCTCATCCAACTTTTCAACACGTCCAGCAGGACGCTACTCTATTTTCTTAAATGCATGTAAAAACAATCTGATCAGCTTTCACTGTAGCTTACACCTACCAGACACAAATGTACCCACCTTCCTCTTCTGAAATAAGACCACCATGACTCGATGCGCTGATTCCCAGTAGATGATCCGTAACTGTGGCTTGACGATCCAGCATAATAGTCCGTGTGCGCGTGGCCGGAGGGTACACTGTATTGCTGCCATAGTCCCATTCTCAGTCCCGAAGTCTGTTCGTAATCTCATTGGTATCACACCAAGACTCTTTACACAGTTTATATAATTGTGAGCTATAACAGCCGGGTTGTTGTTTGTTGCTCCACACACAAGCCACATCAGTCTTCTTGAAAAGCCATCTATACATCCTGACAGGGTTTCAGTTTATCATAGCCATCTACATGCCACATGTAATTGGGCCCCATGGAGTGATACGTGCGTCTTGTGAACCTCCTTCGAGTTCTCAAAGCGATTCCTTGAGGATTTAGTTGTCTCAACAGCCTCATAACTACATCACGCTTGACACGCAGCTTGTGTTTTTGTTTGAGAACTTGCCACATGGTCCGATATCCAAACAATTGTCCTGGTCCTCGAAGCTCGGACAAAATGGCACGCCTCACCTCAGGAAGTGGAGAATAGTTGCCTCGCCTGTACAGTCCAGATTCTTTTAAATGTAGTTTCAGTGTACGATACTAATTGAAATCTCATGATTACACTTGAGCATATCCAGTATCACCTCGTATGTATGTCCTGAATCAAAAATATTCTCGAATAGTGACAGCTATGTTTGGGTCACCGCTAATGTTCATGTTTGAAAATAATGCGCTACAGGCAGAGTAACTTCCGGTTCCAAAGATGAACAGCGCGGACATCCAATCAGTGATGTCTCCTGTTGCCGACTGGTACCTACCCTTTCCGGTTTTCTTAATGTAATTGTGCTTCTCAATTTGTTTTTGTGATTCTTCTTTTGTTTTTGCGCTTTTCAATTTGTTGTTGCGCTTTTCAATTTGTTGTTGCGTTTAGTGAATTTGTTTTTGCGCTTTTCAATTTGTTTTGCGCTTTTCAATTTGTTTTTGCGTTTAGTGAATTTGTTGTTGCGCTTTTCAATTTGTTTTTGCGCTTTTCAATTTGTTTTTGCGCTTTTCAATTTGTTTTTGCGCTTTTCAATTTGTTTTGCGTTTTTCAATTTGTTGTGCGGTTTGTGATTTGTTTTTGCGCTTTTCAATTTGTTTTTGCGTTTAGTGAATTTGTTTTTGCGCTTTTCAATTTGTTTTTGCGTTTAGTGAATTTGTTTTTGCGCTTTTCAATTTGTTGTTGCGCTTTTCAATTTGTTTTTGCGCTTTTCAATTTGTTTTGCGCTTTTCAATTTGTTTTATGTTTTCAATTTGTTTTTATGCGTTTAGTGAATTTGTTTTTGCGCTTTTCAATTTGTTTTTGCGTTTAGTGAATTTGTTTTTGCGCTTTTCAATTTGTTGTGCGTTTTGTGATTTGTTTTTGTGGTTTGCACTTCAGGGCCACCGTACTTCTCCAAACTAAGATCACAACTAGAAATACTGAATGAACTCATGAGCATAAGTGAACTAACCAAGGAAATACAAAATACACAGAGAACATAATGAAAAACAAAACTCAAAGAACCAAAAGACAAAAAACACTGAGTCAGTGACCCAGGTACCCTAACATAAGTATCCAGTCATGCCTCTGTGTATCTGTCTGCGTCTCAGTGTGTATGTTGCCATTTCTTCCTGCTTTACTTTGGTAGTCTCCTGTCGGTGTGCCTCATGTTCTGTTTTGCTTCTCCCTTTCTCGTCTGTCGAGGACAAGCTGTGTTTCCTTCTGGTCCTCATTCCATTTTATTTATTGTTTGTGTCCTCCCTCATCTCTCATTGTGTGTTCTGCCTAATTACCTGCCTACCAAACCATTTAGTTTATTGTGTATTCCCATTTTAGTTAGTTTCAGTATATCTGTTATTCAGCAATAAAGCTGCTTCCTGAGTTTATGTTTGCCTCTGTAAGTCTGCATTTTGGGTCATCTCCTTATTTCTATTACTGTTACTTTTATCTCTTCTTCTTATTAGCTGTTCTTCAAATATGAGCAATGTTAGGCTTGGTACCCTTAACAAGCCTCTCTTTTTAGCCTGGTGGATCTTGAGAAACTAATCTAACACACATGATAATGCCACTGACTGGAAGAGGGAGTTTCCTGGAGATATTTCCCTAGCATCATTGCTGGAATCTGTATTTTATTTTCCAGTGCCTTCTTTCTTCTTTCTGTTGACATCAGTGAAATAATTCCGGGTCACATTTAAAAAATCTGGGTTTGAAAAACTTTCTGTTGTTTTTATAAATGCAGATGCTCAAATCTTAAACAGACACTGGCAACTTTAATAGTGATTGATTTTACATGGTGCAGCGGCTGTACATGCTTGTAGCTAAATGGTTTTCAGCATAAATAAAAAGAAATAGAGCATTTATTGCAGTCTGTTAAAAAAATGTTGATCAGGACAATCAGAACTCTCATATACATGATTATCAATATTCCTGTATAATGAATCTTGAAAAATCTTGAAAAATGTAATAATATACAGTATTCATTTTCATTTATCTGCTGTTTTAGTGTTTTAGCTATTAAGGATAGAAACTCCCTTAGCAGTATTGTTAATACCTGCTCCAAAATCACAGGGGTCAAGCAGAAATATTTGTCTTTCTGGGAAAGTCAGGTGCTAAAGAAGACAAAAAACATTATTATCCATCCTGAATATGTTTTGTCATCTAAGTTCAGGAAGATGCTCTCATGTTGCCTTTAACTTGTACCTCAGAACATTGTAGAACAAACAGATACTTGAAATCCTTCATTCTCTCAGCTATTAGATCACTTAACGTCAACATGGGTCATATAGATGAATCTTTCAGAGGTTCATTTTTAGACATTTCTCCTGTTATTCTATTTTTTTTTATTTTACTTTCAATGTATTTATTTATTTCCTTATTTCTTGTTTGTAGATCTCTGCCTTGACATCTAACAGTGTTTGTGATTAGTGGTTGTGTGAGTTTGACTGTGGGAGTTGCTGCAAACAACATGCCCCTTTTTTGGGAATTATAAAGTTAATCTGAAATCTAATCATGTGTGTCATTGCATATCTCAGTGTCACCATGCAATTCATACAATATGCTCTAGTGATGTCCAAGAATAATATCATGACACTTAATCTAAGCCTAAGTACATACACTTCTATTTGGTTAGAAATGTGTAAACAGAGTTAGGTTACATCAAATGTAGATGAAAAGAATTTGAAGTTAAGCTGATGACGCTTAGATTCATTCACTGAATTCCACTTTCATAGTGTTTATTATGAAGACATCATAAATAGTATAATGTCAGGGTAGAGGATTGAACAGGATAACCCATGAAACATCTGCTTACATCTTGTTGAATTCAGTTGTGTAACATAGAGCAGTAAATCTCATGGCTGCAGGAGTCCAGATAAGATGATCATAGCCTGTACACACAAAAGAAAATGTACTGCAGCTCTTAATAGAAATTGTGATTCTTTTTCCCAAGCTGAGCCACCACGAACAATTTTAGGATAGCTGATTTCTACTTTAACCTCTGAAGGTACTCTTTTTCTGTTTAGAAGAAAAGTCACTGTGAAATGAATGGACCCACACAGGGTGAGATGTGGTTGACACTTTATTTGATTGCAAGCATTTTTTTCTGGTTTTGCACCATCTCTGTAGCCAGGAGTCAGCTCTCTGCATGGCTTCCTCCACTACACGCTGCCCTCCACGACTGTCTTCAACTTCGTCACTCTAGTTCCTCCCCCTCCACTGCAGCAGGCCAGAGACCACACCCCTGCCACAGTCACCCTCTACAATATTGGAAAATAGAGCTTTTTTTTTTTTTTTTAATTTTCCTTCTTTTTTTCTCTGCTCATTTTCTACTTCAAAAAAAGTACTGTTCTCCTGGCAACTGCCAAACCCGGATTCGTCTATCCAATTGGCAGACAGAGAAGCATGATTTGTCATTCTAGAGAACACATCTCCACTGCTCTAGAGTCCGTAGGCGGTGTGCTTTACATCAGTGCATCTCACTCTTTGCTTTGCATTTGGGGATGCAAGGCTTGGATGCAGCTTTTTCCTTTGTATGTTTTTTTTTCTAGTTTCTCTGAGCAATGTATGTTCTGACCTTGGGAAGAGATGCACGCCTAGGAAGATTGGCATGTTAAGTGTATTCCATTCATGAGCACTCCTTCTCACTGTATAATAATGGACTTCAGGTTGTTTGACCATTTCAAAAATCTATGTCTGCTGCTTAGTAGGTCTATTTTTATTTTTTATTTTTTTTATCATCAATTAGCCAACATACTTGGTTATAGTCTGAAGAAGCAGCAGCTTTCAAAGCATATTTCAAAACTGAGGTTCAGACATTATTTCTCAAGAGTTATGGTTTGATCTCTACCTCAGCATTTGTAATCGTAAATGCTTCAGCAAATGACTAATCATTATTATCAGATTTTTTCACGAAAAAAAAAAGCGACAAGCAGCTAAAATAGCATGTTGTATATGTTGATGCGACTTTTAAAACGTTGAGCTACTGTTATGAAATTGTATTGCAGGGTCTTTACCTTATAATGTAAAGTGCCTTGAAGTGACTGTTGTTGTGATTTGGTACTTTATATAGTTTATTAAAATTGAATTGAAAATCTTTCACTTAACATATGGCATCTTTATCACATGAAGCAAGATGGAAGCTCTAGAGTGTCAAGATTTTATCTGATTATTTTTACTGGTGTAAAATTTGGATAAAGTTGGGTTTATACCTCAGTTGCAGAATTACTGGCTACCTAGCTGCAGGTTTTTTCAACATAAAAGCAAAAGAGTTCTGTGCTAGGACCAATTCTGTTAACATGCAGTAATACATGCTTCTCTTCAGCAGTATCATCAGAAGGCATATCATACATTTTCACTGCTATGCAGATGACACCCAACTTCTATCTATCCACGAAGCAGAAAAATAGCATTAAGTGTTTTCATTGTTAAACACAGAAGCATAAATTATGTGTGCTTTTACTGAGGATTAATGCAGGTGCACACCTGAAACATTCACACAATCACTAAAGATTAATATGTTCAAATTATCATTACATATAGGTGGTTTCACTAAGGGTTAATTATGGTCAGTTGCTCAATACCACAACACCTGTGGTCATGAGTTTTTGTCATTTTCTACGTACCTCCTTGACTGTCTCAATGTCAGGCCAGATGTTTTTGTTATTATTGTGCCTCTCTCTCTCTCTCTCTCTCCTTTCCTCTGTCCTCTGTCCATGAGCTCATCTTGGGTTCCCGCCTTTGGCCCATGCACCTGGCCTCATTACTCACCTGCTGTTGATTTACCTGATTACCTGGCCAATTGTCGTTGCTGGATTGTTGAGTAACCTGTGTTAGTGCAGCCCTGGCAAACCCGTTTATCCTATGCGAATCTCTAGCTTGTTTCTGACCGTCTTCTCTTGTATATAGATTCCCTGGACCTGTTCCTGTTTTCTGTCCCTGGATTATCTGAGACTGGGTGAGTGGCGAGGTGTGTGTGGAGCGAGAGCGAGATTGACTAAAGAGGATCGTTGTATCTGTTTGTGGACCTTTTCCTTCCTCTCCACAGATTCCCGGAACCCCTGACCTCTGCACGTTGTATATATTGCACTTGGTGTTTCTGTAAATAAACTGTTGACTTTCTTTTTGAAAGAACCTTGGTCTTTGCTTGAGTCTGTTTGGTCCCGTGACACTTTGGGTAGTTACCAAAAGGTTATTTATGGAAATTGGTTTTCTTCGAAGGGTGGCTGGGCTCTACCTTAGGGAAAGGGTAAAGAGTGCAGTCATTCAAGAGGGGATAAGAGTCGAGCCACTATTCCTCTACATCAAAAGGAACTAGTTCATGTAGTTTGTGCATCTGACCAGGATGCCTTCTGGGCAGTGAGGTGTTCTGGGCATGCCCTACTCATAGGAAGCCCCTGGGCAGACCCAGGAAATGTTGGAAGATTACATCTCTCAGTTCACCTGGTAACACCTCAGTCTTCCTAAACTGGTGGCTAGGGATGATGACGTCTAGTCTTCTGTGCTTAGGCTGCTGCCTTCATCACCCAGCCCTGGATAAGTGGAAAAGAATGAATGAAACTTTTCAAACAAATAAAAGTAAGACTTTTAAAAGGACAGGTTATGGGCGACCAGTTTTACCCCAGAAAGTAATGCATCAGACAACCAAAGTTGATGCCTGTTGGTTGGTAGGTCTATTTTTATTTTTTATTTTTCTTTAACATACAAAGCATACAAATTAACAAAGAGACCATATCTTAATCTGACTGGTGGAAATATGTATTATCATGTTATGAACGATTTGCCAACAGTCTTGGTTATAGTCTGAAGAAACAGCGGATTTCAAAACATATGCAACGTTCAGAGATTATTTCACAGGAGTTATGGTTTAATCACTAACTCAGCATTTTTAACCATAAGTACTAAAGCAAATACCCAATCATTATCATCATTTTGCACAAAAACCAACAAGCAGCCCAAATGGGAGAAACAATGTTGTAAACGGTGGAGCAATTTTTAAAATGTTGCTCTTCTGTTAAAAAACTGTATTATGTTGGAGGGTCTTTAACTTCTAATGTAAAGTGCCTTGAGGTGACTGTTGTGATCTTGGTGGCATATAAATAAAATTAAACATGAAATTGAACTGCAAATATTTAACAGAAAACATGGCATCTTTGTCACATAAACCAAAATGGAAGCTATACAGTTTGAAATAAGTTGGGTTTAAACCTCAGTGGAAAAGTTACCTGCTACCTACTAGCTACAGGTTTTTCAGCACAAAAGCAAAAGAGTCTTAAAAGTAGCCACAATGTTGAAACCTGTACTAAGGTGCCAAATAATTGAGGCAAAAGTCACAATGTTATTTGTGATTGGAGAACCCATAACACGCAGTGTTGCAAAGTGAAATCGTGTATTCACAAAGGTTCTTTTCATTCCTGAAAAAGATCGTGTGAGTACCGCCATCATCTGGCCCAGCAGCTGGCTTGCTGTGTGGGCTGCAGGTCAGCTTTCCAGATGTTACATCTGCTCCTTGACACACACAGCTCCAGATTTCAGCTTCCCTGATGTACAGAGGGCTCAGCCATCCTTCCAGCTTCCTGTCACTGCCCTCTGAACTCACCACACTATCCCTTCTCTTCAGCCGACATTATTCTGTGTGTGGTGTCGAAGCCTCACAGAGCAACAGTCCTCATTACTTGTTCATTGTCCAAAACAGACAGTTTAACAGCCATGTGTCAACTATTTATACTGTGACCTTTGTGTCTGAAATCAGCAAAGAAAAAGAAAACAGAACAACAAGGATTTAAAACAACTTTTGTTAGGAGCACAAATGCACAAGAGCCTTCAATTGCTTCACTTGGATCACTGCTGGTGTCTTTCCTCCCTTGCACTGTGTTAGACTTTATTAAGACTTTATTAATCCCACACTGGAAAAATTCATGTGTTAGAGAACAAGGGTCAAGAAGAAAAAGTGAAGGAGACGTATATTAGAAATAGTATAGTAAAAAGTATAGTAACCTGTACTAAGGTCCCTTAACAGCTCTGACTTTTGTCAGTCTGACTACAGTGGTGAAGGAAAACCTGTAGGGTTGTTCTTATGTTCTTTCTGTTCAGTGATGAATACCAACATGTTCTAGCTTTATGGAGCACTTTTTTTAAAACTATTTTTTCAGGCTAAATGATTATGATCTAAATTAGTGAGATGACATTTCCCCTCCAGCATAACTCCAGCGAGTTATCTGCTTTAAATTGCATGTGTGAGAGGGAGTCAAGTAATTCTGATTTGAGGCTTGCTTTTCAGAGGAGCTACAGTATCCAGAGTCATACACAGTGAACTTCACACCTTCTGCATGGAACTGTGGAGACTCGGAGCAGTTTCTTCAGTGGTAGATTGTGTCAATTGTCAGGGACCACAACCCCTTTACAACATCGGCGGAGCGGGGGGGTGGCTTACTGGGCTTAAGCCCGGGTCATTTTTTCAGAAGCCTTTTGGTCTTTTGGAGTGTCATTTGTTTCATAGTTAGATGCCTGACTGACAACTGTGTAAAACAAAAACTACACACAATATTCGAAGCACATAGCGCACAGTCGTAAATTCCCCCTAATTTTGGTATGATCCGAGCTCAGGCACGAGGCGACTGAGCACAGCACTTACACGTGTGTGAGGGGGGAGAAGCTGCTGCCTGCGAGTTTGCTGTAGGAGAAGTGCAGCCAGGCAGACAGAGGAGAGCTTAAGTTTGACCAGGTACCAAAGCAAATCATTCGTACTGTACAAATAATATAAATATGACGGTGTATCACAAAAGACTGATATCAAACTGATCACTTGACCCACATTACGTTACTTGCTCTTCGAGTGAATCAACAAATGGTGAAATGAAAAGCCGAACAACAACAATGCTGATTTTTTAGAGTCTTAGCTTACATGTGTGTTTATTTCATATATTCAGTTGTACTTAGTTATACTTGGAGTACCCTCCAAGGCTAAACAAAGCACTCTAAATCAGTTTCAGTTATGTACTGATGAACACAGCAATGGACATATGAGGCTTCTTTCAAAGAAAAAACTCTGGTAGATGTTATTTTATATATTATGCTTTGTATGTTTTTCAGTATATTTCTATGCAAAACAAGAGGAATTTCAATACACAGCAGTATATTCACAGTTTAAACCAGATATTTACATACACTTTATTTTTTTACTGTTAAACATCAATTTAGAGTAATTTTTTTAGTTTTAGATAAATAAATATTTAAATATCTTTTGAATTAGTTAAATGTCAGAATAAAAAGAGAGAGCTGTGTATTTTTTTTAATCACATTCATCAAATTTAGGAGTACATACACACTAAGTTTATTGTGTCTTTAATTAATAAGAAAACTCCAGACGATTCCATTCTGAGCTGAAGAAGCTTCTGATAGGTTAGTAGAGACCATGTGAGTAAATTGGTGGCACACCTGTGGTGCATATAAGGCAAAACACAGAGCCTGTTTCTTTGACATGGGAAAATCAAGAGATATCAACCAAAACACCAGGAAAAGAACTGTGGAGCTCCATAAGTGTGGCTGAATTTTTGAATACAACTTTCAGTACCATTGATATTCATTTAGACTCTTTTCTCCAATTGATCTTTCTGAGTTAACTTCAATAATTACTTCCTCCAAACCATCAACGTGTCTTTTAGACCCCATTCCTACAAAACTGCTCAAAGAAGTCCTGCCATCAATTAATGCTTCAATCTTAAATATGATCAACCTGTCTCTGATAATCTGCTATGTACCACAGGCCTTCAAACTGGCTGTAGTTAAACCTTTACTTACCCAGCAGTCTTTGCTAATTATAGGCCAATCTCCAACCTTCCTTTCATATCAAAAATCCTTGAAAGAGTAGTTGTCAAACAGCTAACAGGTCATCTGCAGAGGAATGGCTTATCTGAAGAGTTTCAGTCAGGTTTCAGAGCTCATCACAGCACAGAAACAGCTTTAGTGAAGGTTACAAATGATCTTCTTATGGCCTCTGTTCCCAGAGTATTTAAAAAGTACCACATAGGTTTAACATTTTGTTAAACCGAGGTCACAGAACACCGAAATTAATATTTAGACTTAAGCAATGTTGTCATTTGTAGCTGTTGAGATTGATTGGTCTGCAAATGTCTATCCCTATACTTATTCCCGGATTCTCCGGTAAAGATTTTTCAGTAGCTCATGTCAATATTTGTAGCCTTAAATATAAGATTCAGGAAATTCAGTCACTGTTGTCAACAAACAGGATAAATGTGCTGGCTATTTCGAGACTCATTTAGATGCTGCCTTTGAGAATAATGAATTCGAAATAAAAGGTTATAAATTGTATAGGAAAGACAGAAACAGATTTGGAGGGGCGTAGCCCTATACATTAATGATAATATGGCAAGCAAACTACTTATAATAATAATAATAATAATAATAATAATAATAATAATAATAATAATAATAATAATAATAATAATGATTGCATTTATATAGCGCTTTTGAAGCCCTCAAAGCGCTTTACAATTCCACTATTCATTCACTCTCACATTCACACACTGGTGGAGGCAAGCTACAGTTGTAGCCACAGCAGGACTTAATGCTTGATGATCTGGAAATTGTGTGGGTTCAGTTACACCCGCTCTATGGCAGGCCTGTATTAGTAGGTTGCTGCTATAGACCCCCAAGTAGTAATATGTTGTATGTAGAACAAATCTGTGAAAAATGCTGGAAAGAGTAACTGAGGAAAACAAAGACATGTTCTTATTAGGAGACTTTAATATCAATTGGTCAGCTCCTTCTTGTCCTTTAAGGAAAAGATAAGTTCATCAGCGTCGGCTTGTTGCCTGTCTCAGATGATCACCATTCCCACCGGGTCAAGGTCAACGCAGGAGGTCATAGGTCATCATCACGTATTGATCACATATATACAAATGTTCCTGAGCATTGCTCTAATATTGTTTCTGTTCCAGTTGGTTATAGTGACCATAATCTTGTAGGCTTAACCAAGAAAATGAAACCACTGAGAACTGCACAAAAGATTATTTTTCATAGATCATACAAAATTTCAATGCAGACAAGTATATTAATGACGTAAAGGAAATTCATTGGATTGACGTCTGCCTCGGCGTGACCCTGATATGGCATTATCTATGTTTATTGAAAACTTTTGCTACCTGGCTGACAAACATGCCCCCTTAAAAGATTTACCGTTAAAAGAACCACGCACCTTGGCTGAATAACGAACTTAAGGCTGCTATGTCAGAAAGGGATATAGCAAAAGTAAAAGCACATAAGTCTGTCAGTCCACAAGAGTGGGCAAGATATCGCTAATTAAGAAATCAAGTAACTAAATGGATGGAAAGTTATTTGTCTGGAAGAAGGCAAAAGCTTTATTATAATGGTTACTTCTCTGAGGGCTGTGAAATGAACTGTGGTCTACCCCAAGGCAGCTGCCTCAGTCCACTTCTCTATTCAGTCTTCACGAATGATTTGCCGTCGTCCTGGATAAATCTCATCTTGTAATGTATGCTGATGACTCCACCATGTTTTATTCATTATTACTCTGAATTGACAAGTGCATTACAACAAGATTTGCTGAACGTGTTTTGATAGGTTTGTAGCTTAAACCTATTCGCTGGAACGTTCAAGACAATTCAACTACACAGCAAAAAGCATTGAACACCAAGCAGAGCTCTTTATGATTCTCGTATACGAGGGAGACCAACTGGACAAACGCCGTTCCTTCGCTTGACCCCAGTTGCTCTCGTCCGCTCCCCCGTAACACTGATCTTTTATTGAGGTTACATGAATATACATAGGTTCATTAACATATGACGTATACATACAAACAAAGAGTACCTTGCCTGTGCGTTGTGTGTGTGTGTGTGTGTGTGTGTGTGTGTGTGTGTGTGTGTGTGTGTGTGTGTGATCTCTTTGCGCCTGAGATCTGTGGACTCAGTGGTTTCATTGGAAAAAAAAAAAAAAAAAAAAAAAGCTAAAAACCCATCTTTTTAAACTTGCTTTGGTTGATTTCTGTTTTTATGTTTTAGCTTTTCTGTGAAGCACTTTGTTATTTTTGTCTTGAAAGGTGCTATACAAATAAAATTTTACTTACTTTCTTAAACTCATTACTGGATGTGCAAATAGATGACATCACTGGTGAAATTCTGAAGAAGTTGGCACAACACACATTAAAACTGAAAGTAAAGTTTCACAAGAATTGTTGCTAAATCTCTGACACAACTTTCTTTGGTAAATGAGGAAAAACTACTATGGAACCGTCTTATATGTCCAAGCATCTCACTGAGGTCACAGAAGTCAAAGGCCAAGTCAGCACACTCAACTGATGATGGAAAAGGTTACTCTGAAAGCCATGGGGAAGGAACCTGACAGGCAATTTTCGAAATGAGACAGTATCAGATGGAGGGTGGTGACTATAAACATTTATAGAAAAGCAATGTTTAAAACCAGTAGGATCTTCCTAAAGCACAAATCATGAAAACCCTAAACAATAAAGAAAGGCAATTGAAACACTGTTTACTTAGCATGGTTAACTATGCTGATCTGGAGCCCAAACGGCACTCTCTACCTGCCAGTGACTGGAGCTGATGTCCCACCTCCCTTGACTGATCTACAGAATATTTATTTAGTTTGGGATATTTTAATTAAATCTAATATTTATTTCAATGGTGGCTGTAGCTCAGGTGGCAGAGCAGGTCAGCCACTAATCAGAAGGTCGGTGGGCAGCTGTGGCTACGATGTAGCTTGCCATTGCCAGTGTGTGAATGTGTGTGTGAATGGGTGAATGACTGAATGTAGTGTAAAGCGCTTTGGGGTCCTTAGGGACTGAGTAAAGCGCTATACAAATGCAGGCCATTTACCATTCAATTCAGATATTTTCTTTTACAGTGCCAACTTCTAAAAAGTAATCTCAACTTCCTTTGTATTAGATGATCCTACATTATTGGAGAGAAACCACAATCAAACAATAATGTAATGTTGTTTCGCAACAGCATTTAGTCTTGGACTAAAAAACAATGTAGATAAACTGCAAGAAGGATTCAATTCAGTGTATTTGTAGGATTAAACTATTTATAACTGCAGATAATTGGGAACACCATTCATTCATTCTCTTCTGCTTATCCAATTGAGGGTCGTGGGGAAGAACCTATCACAGATCATATAGGGTGGGAGGCAGGTCATCCATCTATAGCAGAGAGACGGACAGTGGCTGTGTCCCAATTCAATTCGATTTTATTTTATATAGCGACAAATCACAACAACAGTCGCCTCAAGGCGCGTGCGGTCAATCCAGCGACAGCATGCTTCATACTGTGCATTTGTAGACCAATTACGTCACTGCGACGCAACGAGGGGTGTCCCAAATCGAAGTGTACTTCAAATGCGGTCAACAAATGCGCCCTTCATTTCCCCAAATTTGAAGTGTGGTCCGGTGTAGACTTTGTGGTCCCATATATCCCACAATTCATAGCGGCGGTGGGTGTCGATAATTTTGCTGGGAAAAAAAGCGTATGCCTGAAGCGGAGCGGCGAAGAGTGAACTTTCAAAAGTAAGTACTGAATATGATGTCACTTATTTATGTGCGAATGTTTAATAACGAAGAACATTAAAACATTACTGTTGGCCACATGTCGGCAAAGTTATGTGACATTAGCGATGTTTGTACTTTCAGCTGTAACTTGGTTTTAAAGCCTTTACTTCTAAATATATATATAGTTGACCTTAATCTCACAGAGAATGTGATGATTTTATGGATAATTAAAGTCAGTCATATATCCACAAACACAAGCTGAAAGTCAGTGATGCTGCTCGGTTTGCAGTCCTGAATATCACGGCACAAGCAGGATTCACTGCACTGTTAATGTTAGCTATGTTATATTGCTGCCTCTGTTCGATGGTGTCGAGCCAAACGGACTTTAACGTGTGTTTGAACGAGCTGACGGTTCACTCGTTAAGCTGAAAGAAAGATGCTTTAATCACAGGAGTCACACATGTGTCCACTGGACCATCTGGAACTCTTCTTGTTTAGCACTCGTAATAACACAAACACTAAATCCTCCTTCTCTTGTGCTGTTTTGTAGCAGTGTGTACACCTGAGACTGTCACCTGTCTGTCTGTCCTGCACTCTCTCTCTGTTTCTTTCTCTCTGATTGTGGAATAAAAGTATGAACATGTATTTATAAGTTACACTTGTGTTTGAATCCTGCAGCTTATCACACATTTGATTTCCATGTGTGACAACTGCAAGTGTCCAGAGTGAGGACAGACTGAGGGACCCACTGCTGCACTTCATCTGTGAGGCTTTGCACCCCTGATGATCCACCAGGACAAACTCAGCAGTGTGTGAGGAAGAGGAGGAGGAAGAGCCAGCAGCAGCTGACAGATGGAGAGAATAGACAGACTGTTCCCTGTTTGTGAAGGACTGCTAGGAAAGTTTAACATAACTAATTGTCTGTCCTGAATCAGTCTTATTAGGTAATGTTCAGATAATTTGATAATTCCAGTGTTTTCAGTGTGGGAGAAAGTACTCAGGGCCTTCAAGTTACACACTATGAAAGGCAGCAACAAGTTTAATATTCAGAAACCTAAAGTATGTATCAGCAGCAGAATGGAGCTAAAAATAAATGTTTGTTTCAGTTCTATGAAGCTTTGAGTATTTTGGATTAGTAGCACTGCTGTGTTTGTTGCATCATATTGCTGTAATTGTTTATATGCTTTATATATTCTGAGGTAAGTTGATCTATAGTGTTACATCATATTCTATAAGGATGTTATGTGTTTGTAGACTTTCTGCCCAGTTTGACCCATTTAGCAGAAGTCAGCCTGTTTAAGGCTCTGATATATGTTCTGTATGACTTACAGCAGTTATGACATGCTCTGATTTTCTCACCCAATAAAGGAATATTTCATATATCAGTCTGATCTTCATTCTATCAGAAACAGTTATCACAGCTCGTACATTTTTTTTTTTTACACATATATTTAAGCATTGAGCCAAATTTAGTAATGCAACATATTAAACGAACAATATTTGTCTCTTATATATGATACATCTATATCAAGGGCGTAGATTTGGTTTTGGCATTGGTGGGGACGGATGATTCAACCACTGAACTCTGCCCTGTTTCTGTTTTTTTTTCCTTTGTCTTTGCTTCTTGATAAAAAAAAAAAAAAAAGGAGAAATATACTTGCCTACATATGCTATTCTGCATGCTTTTAAACCATTTAAAATTACAATTCATAGTTTTATATGTGAATTATATAATGTTAAATTACTATTAAACAAATGATTAAGTATTTTAGGCTTTAGTTTACTTCAGCCATATTCCATATAAATCAGGTATCATACAAAAATAAAAATAGTTTGAAATACAGTCATGACAATAAAAGAATATGACTTTAACAACATTACTTCAGTTATAGTACACCAACATCTCTGATACATTAGCACTAAGGGAACACTGAATGACCTGCTGGTTTATGTCCATAAAACTACTCATCTAAGATTACCACAAAGTAAAAGATCTCTCAGCAAAATGATGCAACATTTTAGGCACTATTGCCCCGATCAAATCAGTGAGCTGAGATTTTTTATTCTAAACATGAACTACTGTTACAGCAACACACACTACTGGTGCCCCACACAACAACTCAATGTCCACTATGTGAAGGAGCCAAACACATGCCTGCTCCTCTCGTTAACTGAGATAAACTGCTGGCATATTTGTTTTACATCCATACTGTCCAGTCTCTCCTGGTGGACATACAGCAGCATTGTTTAATCTCAGAGTCATTGTTAACCTTAGCCATCTTTTTTAGTCTTCTGAGAGCACTGAAGCTTCTTTCAGCCTCAGTACATGCGTTTTATCCTCAGATTAAAATTATTATCATGTGCTTGATGTGCCTCACCTTTGGCCCTGGCTCTTCCCCTCTGACTGCACTAGGACATATTGCCACCTGATAAAATAACACATTGATTTGTGCCATATAAAAAGTGAGACATGTCAATTCAGATACTTTGTCAAATATACACTAATGAATCAATTTATATCAGCAGCCTGACAATTGTCATAATAAATACTAGTTAATCTATAGCACCAAATCATCAGTCAGTCACCTGTGACCTCGCCTCTTCACCTCTGTCCGAGCTACAACATGGCAGAGCTGCCTCTGTCACCTGATAAATAACAGTGAGACATTCCAAATACATGCAGTCACACATGTGCTTCAAATACAGTAATGAACCAACAAGTCATCATCCAATTTCACCTGTGATCTTGTGTCACCATTGCTCTCTGAGCTTTGTGTTGGTTCTTCTGTCACCTGACAAATAGGACATACATGACAATAAGAATAAAATGTGTAGCTGCTTCAGTGCTTCTGTCAATTTGTGCAGATCTTGACTCATCAGTAATGTTTGTAGGGTGAGTGCATTTTAAAACAATTTGTGCAAACTGCACTACAAGGTGGAATATTTGCAAAATCATGACTACCTCATGATATTTTGTCTCAAAAATTAACCCTATGAATATGTCAGTACCATTAGGATGAAATTATTGTGTCGCCAACATTTTAACGTTAGACATTTAATTTTAACAGCCTCTGTAAACTAATATCCTGGCTTACTCGAGGCTCCGTTTTCTCTGACAGTTTCAATCAAAATTAGAAATGCTACTCTGAGACTGAGATAAGTAATAGTGCTGCCTGTTGTGCAGATAGTTTCCAAAACACGTTATTCATGGTTACATACAATTTTAGACTGATGTGGGCCAAAGCCTAGCATAGCCTGTAACGTTATTATGACGGACGCATTTTATGAGTTAACTTGGCTTTAAGTGACTTACAGGTTTCTTTGAAAAATACTTTCTTATATCCAGGTTCTTCCTTTTTGCTGCCATCCTCCTCTCCTCCTTGCAGGTCCTCGCAGCGCAGGCTTGCCGCTGCTAAAACTAAACAGAGCTCCCTGAAAGGCACAGCCAATCACATTGGCCATATTTGTCACATGACGTAGGACTTCAGTAGAGAGCGTAATTTAACTCTTTCTGCACCGCTGGGTGAATGAGACGCTGACAGATCGTTTTTTGTTTCTATCGGGTTTGTTTTCTATACTCGAAGAGATCAAATTATTGGTGGGGACAATTCAATAATCGCTGGATATTGGTGGGGACATGTCCCTTCCGTCCATGCCAAATCTATGCCCTTGATCTACATATACACTGTCAAAGATACTTGTCTTTGAGTGAAGATTTAAGGTGATAGGAAATTTAAATAACTGCAACTTTAATCTTTACTGAAGCTCAGTATTTGACACAGAGTTCAAGCTCACTGCTGTAATAAATCATAATCGAATAATAACTTTAATATTGCCCATATTATGTTTACATTACCACAGTGAGATGACTTTAGTCTCATGAACAAAATTACCTAATTGTTATTTACTAGCTAATCTTAAAATGACTGTTCAGTACAGTACTTCTCGTACTTCATAGTACCCGATGTACATAGTCCGCAAACTGCGCGCGTGCAGTCGCTGGATTGGGACACAGCCAGTCATTCACACTCCAATTCACACCAATGGGCAAAGAATCATCAGTTTTCATGGCCATGGTATTTTGTTTTTTCCTTCTATTGTCACAAAACAGCTGTGCAGGCAGGAAAAGGACCCAAACACAAAACTTACCGAGACAAACGTGAACTCAAAAACATTGCTTTACTGCAGGCGCGGAGGTGAAACAAAGAACAAAACTAAACTGGAAAACTAATAATAACAAACTCATGGAAGACACAGGGAGAATGCAACACTGACAAAGAGAAACACAAGGCTTAAATACACTGAGGGATAACGAGGGAAATGAGAAACAGCTGGTAGAAATCAGACTTAACGAGACCGGGGAAGCGAAACTAGACACACTGGCCCTTTCTCAATTCTCAAGTGCGAGAGTCCGTACTCGCGTTCTCGGCGAGTCCGGACATGCCGATAACGCGAGCACGGACTCTCGATTTGTACAATTGGAACACCAGCGTACTTGATGATGTCACAGGTCCGGAGTTTTTACTGCCGTCCCCTCTTAATTTAACTGTGTTATGAAGCTTAACTTTAATCTCATCCAAACCGGTTTACTCAGGAACAAATAAAACACTGAAATAAACCAAACATTAACATTTAGAAGTGATCTAAGTGACTTACATATCATGTTCAACCTCAGTAGTGAAATCTCTTTTAATAAAAATAGTGTACATGTGAGTACAGGTGAGATGTTAAAACGCTTTTATTTTTATTTTAGTGAACACTCAAAAATTACAATAGACAGCTGCTGGGGTTTGGAAGAGAACTGAACAAATATTTAAAATAGAATCTGATCATTTTGAAGCAGCCTTCAGAATCTCCACGTGTTAACATGCTGTTTTTTCCCCGGTGAAAATGTTTCCCCTGAATTGAACCATATCTCAGCCAAACCAATTTACTCAGGAACAAATAAAACACTGAAATAAACCAAACATTAACATTTCGAAGTTAACTAAGAGACTTATATATCATGTTTAACCTGAGTAGCGAAAGACCGGGGGGGTTGAAAACGATGTGACGGGAGTCCGCTTTTCTGGCCAGGCTCTCCTCGACCTCTCGGTCTGCTATCGAGCTGGTGGGTAACAGATGTTTCCAAAAGCGTCGGAGCACATTTGCGAATATGTGATGTCTTGATAAACCGAGCAGATATTTGAAGTTTACACAGCTACATTCTCGCTTGAAAATAACTTAAAGGTGTATTTTGTGACCCAGGAAGATTAGTATTTAAAGGTTTTTATCCGCGCTCCTCCGCCATTGCCGTGATTGGGTTTTGGACGTGATATATATCACGAGTACACGACAACGCAAGTACGAACAAGCACGCATATTGAGGCTACGTCCACACGTACCTGGGTATTTTTGAAAACGCAGATTTTTCTATGCGTTTGCACCTTTCGTCCACATGTAAACGGTGTTTTCTGTCACTGAAAACGGAGATTTTTAAAAACGCCTGCCAGGGTGGATATTTTCGAAAACTCAGTTTTTGCATTTACGTGTGGATGAGGAAAACGCAGCGTCAAAGGTGTGCGCAATTTTTGACGTCACATTGTGCGCCACGTTATTGTTTCGGTGAAATGAATTCCTACAATACTGTTACTGTTAATTTTACTCTCTGAAGTTTATTAAATGCTTACATATATACACACGGTTACTGTCCCTCCACACAGGACTCCTTTCTGCTTCTATGCGCCATTTTTGTTTACTCTTTCCCACCCTTGCTTCTAGACTTCTGATTGGCCAACATTTCTACACGGTTAGGAATATATCGCCACCTGTTGCTTTGGCATGTTCCTAGCAGCGTTTTCCTTCATTTTTGCGTTTACGTGTGGACGGGATTTTTTTAAAAACAAAAACGGAAAATCTCTGTTTTCAAAAATACCCGTGTACGTGTGGACGTAGCCTGAGACCCACTGACCAGAGACACAGACCTTAAAAGTAAAACAGGAAACACACCAACTGAACTCTAGACATGTAAACTTAACAGACACTGGGGAGACAGAACATAGAGTCCTGAAACACAGGACAGAAAGGCACAAAGAAAGCACAACATGGAACACAGGAAGCCATATAACAAAACCTAAGAACTAAAACCATAACAGCCATAACCGAACCTAGGGTAATAATAACTATAATGATCAAAACAGCACAACAAAGTATTCAGAACATAAGCGATAATATAAAATACAAAAGACTCAGAAATGCTGGGTCACAAGGACCCAGAACCGTGGCATCTATGGTTCTTTTTATGGAGGACCACAAGAGCCACCTGCATCAAAATAAATAATTCTGTGCTTAAATAATGAATTGTAGAATAAATTCTGCATTTGTAAATTCATTTTCGAATTCCACATAAAAAAAAACTCTTTTTCAAAATGTTCTTTAAAAACCTCATTTCAAAAACTATTTTTGAATTTTTTCGAAAAAACCATTTTCTAATTCCAATTTAAAAACTCTTTTTCAACAGGCCTCTTGACCTGTGAAGTCCTCTCAGGGAAACAGGTCAGGTCCTCTTCCTGAAAACACAATTTAAATGTATACATTTGTATTAAAATATTTGGGTGAAGCTAATAGGTTTTAATCAGAATTCTGTTATCTCTGAAAAGAGGTTAGTTTAAGTTATAACTCCAAATTATTAACAACTGTTTCTGTAAATCTCATAAGGCAAATAAAACAAGTCTATCCCAGTTCAGGTAACACTTGAATAGATAAATCTGCCTAAATTCAAATGTGTAACGAACACTAACTAGTGTAGCAGCTAAAAGACAAAGCCGCTAAAATGACCTGAGTCTTTAGCAACGCTAGTAAACCTCTTCTGTAAATATCATGGGAGGAAAGAATTGGTGAATTGTTGTCTGATACTTCTATTAACTATATGCAATATAATTGGTCATAGCCTAGGGAGCTTAGAAAGAAAAGCGTCTGGGCGTTTCACCTCTCATCCAAGAAGCTTCTTCAGTTCTCAGGTCAAATGGTGGAGAGTCCCAGATTTAAGCTCTATGGGAGTTTCCCGCAAGGGGGACATGGACCCCCTATTGATCCGCTACCTAATCACACGAGCTGAGATGTAAAAACGGGTGTGGGTCACAATCAGCCACAGTTTTGGGTGAACTCACTGTGGGCATGTGGGCATCCTGGGCCTCTTGTCCTCAGGAAATCACATGATACGCCCACTAACATCCAGGAAACCACAGAAGAAGTTGTGCTTTTTGCTGATTTTGCAACCATGTACATGCAGTGTACATGAGTATATAAACACAGGTGTCAGAGCTGTTCATAACCTGCACACTGGAAGACTGAAGCTACTGGCTGACACTGAAAAGAGAGAAAGACCTTCTATAAAAAGGTTTGGTACAGACTCTTTAATTATCTTCTCTCCTTTCTTTAAAGAATTGACAGTACTTAGGAAGTTTTGTTTTACACAGAGACACCATGAAGCTGCTGGTTGTGTCTGCACTTCTTTGTGGATTGATGGTTCTGACCACTGCTGCTCGTGAGTATAACATTATATATTTTATACTTGTCATGGGATGGGTCTGTGACCCAGCGTTTTGAGTTCATGATATATTGTTTATTTCTTTTATTAGTATAGGAAATGTTAAGTTCTTGTTTTGTATTATTAGTTAGAACTTGAGGCTTCATGTTTTGTCATTTATCGTTTGGGTTTAGCTCATCTAGCTCCCGTAAAACCCCTAAGTGGTTCAGCCTTAGTTCTGTTATTGGATCCCCTCATTTCTCCTTTCCTGGGGTTTGGTCCCACCTGCCCTTTGTGTTTCATGTCTCATGTGTCAAGCCCATGTTGTTTGGTCTGCCTCATCATGTTTCCTGTGTTATTTTGTAAGAGTCCAGTCCAGTCCAGTTCTTTATTCATTGTATTTAGTTTCCTTCCCCTGCACTGTTATTAGGTTCATGTGTGTCAGTGGTGTTCCCATGTGTTAATGTTCTCATTGTTGTTTATTGTGTCTTATGTGTCATGTTTCTGGTTAATGCTGTCATGCCTGTGTCTTGTCATGTTTTCCTGTTTATTTTGAAAGTCCAGTTTTCATGTCATTGTGTTTGAGATTACATTTCCTGTGCATCGTTATGTTCATCCTTGTCAGCTGTTTCCTCATGTGTCTCGACTTCCCTGATCACCTCATGTGTGTATTTAAGTCCTCTGTTTTTCTATGTTTCGTTGTCAGGTCATCTGTTTGCATCCCCATAGTGTTTCGTCATAGTTTACTCAGTGTTCATAGGTTTGTCATAGTATTTTCCCTGAGTTTCTTAGTCCTTTAGTTTTCTGAGTGTTCACAGTTTTCTTAGTTTTCATAGCTTCATGTTTTTCATGTGCCAACATCCAAATAAAGGATCGTCTTCGGTTCAGCCAGCAACTAAGCCTTTCAGTGTCTGCTTCTGGGTCCTGTAAACTAAACTTATCGATATATATATATTTTACACATTCCTGCACCTGAACACTGTGAGTCACTTAACAAATGTTTTACTGTCTACTTGCATGACTTGTCAGTGATTGTTTATATCATGATTATAAAATACAAAAGGTGTCAACCAGAGACACATGTACAACTATTCATTTGCACCCAGCCAACAGTCACCTGGTCAAGAGGTCCACTGATTGTCCTCCTGGTTGGACTCGCATCAGTGATCGCTGCTTTTACTACGTTCCAACAGTCATGAGTTGGGCTAGAGCTGAGGTGAGTTTCTTTTTCTTTTCTGATTAAACCACATCGTTTTAGCTGTTACTAATTACTTTGAAAACTTCTGCTCTCTGTCACTCTCCACTGAAGAGAAATTGCTTGTCCATGGGGGCAAACCTTGCATCAGTGCACAGCTTAAGTGAGTACCAGACAATTCAGAGTCTGACTGCCCATTATGGCTACCCCGAACTTGGATTGGAGGGACTGATGCACCCCAGGTATTTTGTTTATTATTACACAGTATTTGTTAGGTGTCTAAACTACTAGTAGGCTAAAGTAGCTTAAATAGCATGCCCAATGTGAGAATTTCCAGTTTGTTACATAGAAGGTTGTGTCCTTAAAGTCAGATGATCTGCTAGGACTGTGGCTATGCTTAACCTATTGGCCGCCCTGAACTAATGTGTTCAATTTCTCTCTTCTAGGAAGGTATTTGGTTGTGGAGTGATGGGACAAGTTTTCACTATTCACACTGGTGCCCAGGAGAGCCCAATAATGTTTCTCACAATCAGCATTGTATTCAGATAAATCATGGAGGTAATTTAGAACACAATAATTAACATGATTGCTTAATGTGTTTGAAAGGTTTAAGTGATCTAAGATACAAGCCATAAAGGCTGGTTAACTAGAGTTTAGGTTTTTGACTTGTTTAACATTTTACTGATTTCCACTTGTGAACCTTTCAGATTCCAAGTGCTGGGATGATTTGGGGTGTGATCGTCATCTGCCATCTGTCTGCGCCAAGAAAGTCTAATGTTTCTTGGACTTGCACTGATGTATGAAATTCCCATAAAACACACGCTGATGTACGATGGTGTTTGTGTTTCGCTAGCTCTTACTTTATTTTGCAGCATTATATTTTTCTCTCTATAGCACCCAAAGAAAATGAACAATCAACACAAGTTGGGCTGTCTTTAAGGCCTTGTGACTTTAGTGGGAGCAGACTTGTTACCAAAGGATTGATTTTATATTTTTTTCTTCAGAGAAAAAACTGTTCTCTTCTTTCTTTAACATTAAAGCATCAAAACAACATTAACGCATTAAACAAGCATATCTCTGTGTTGTTTTTGATTTGAGGTGTATATACATTAGAGATGGCACGATACCACTTTTTTATGTCCGATACCGATATCATAAATTTGGATATCCGCCGATATGAATCCGATATTTTTCCACAATAACGAAATAGATTCAACATCTTTCTTCAACAGAATTGCAGACTGCACAGTTGGTACCTTCCCAAAGGAAAAAGTACTATTGATTACTAGGGTATATATTAGACTTAATAGTTACTATATACAGTAATGGACTTCTATACATTTTACTTCAGATTAAAAGTCTGGATGTAAGATTCAGATAATTATTTATTATTAGACATTTTAAATGAGAATAAGAAAGAAAAGTATTTCTTTGTGCCCCTTTTCCCTGTTCATGCCCTATCGGCCCCCTGGCTAAACTTTGCTAGATCCGCCCTGCACAGTTACCAGCCTCAGCTACGTGAAAAGGATCCTGGTGTAGAAAGTAATATTAAATAAATTCTAACAACAGCTTATCAAGCTTAAACGTGCTGCTGTTGTTCAGCCGCTGGTTTCCTCTTTCTGGTGCAAAGTGGGCCAAAACAAACAAGAGAGACGGACTCGCGACAGAAAAGCCGATCAGCTGATCATTGATCAGTTGATGATTGAAGTAGCAGCAGGAGAGGAGGGAGGAGAAGAGGCAGTCGCTCCATATATCGGTTGCTAAGCTTAACGTGGGAATGCTTTACAAACATTCAGAGATGAACTTACACACTTGCTTTACTTCTCTCTGGGATAACTACGGTGGCCCTGAAGTGCAAACCACAAAACAAATCACAAAACGCACAACAAATTGAAAAGCGCAAAAAACAAATTCACTAAACGCAAAAACAAATTGAAAAGCGCAAAAACAAATTCACTAAACGCAAAAACAAATTGAAAAGCGCAAAAACAAATCACAAAACGCACAACAAATTGAAAAGCGCAACAACAAATTGAAAAGCGCAAAAACAAATTGAAAAGCGCAAAAACAAATTCACTAAACGCAAAAACAAATTGAAAAGCGCAAAAACAAATTGAAAACGCAAAAACAAATTGAAAAGCGCCAAAACAAATTGAAAAGCGCAACAACAAATTGAAAAGCGCAAAAACAAATTGAAAAGCGCAAAAACAAATTGAAAAGCGCAAAAACAATTCACTAAACGCAAAAACAAATTGAAAAGCGCAAAAACAAATTGAAAAGCGCAACAACAAATTCACTAAACGCAAAAACAAATTGAAAAGCGCAAAACAAATTGAAAAGCGCAAAAACAAATTCACTAAACGCAACAACAAATTGAAAAGCGCAAAAACAAAAGAAGAATCACAAAAACAAATTGAGAAGCACAATTACATTAAGAAAACCGGAAAGGGTAGGTACCAGTCGGCAACAGGAGACATCACTGATTGGATGTCCGCGCTGTTCGTCTTTGGAACCGGAAGTTACTCTGCCTGTAGCGCATTTCGTTTGAAAAACGGCGGAATGTTTTGTCCTAGCTATGGGAAAAAGCTGGTTGAGGAGTCACCAAACTTTTGCAGCGGCTGTGGCGAGAGGCTTTATCACGCATCTTGCATCGGAGACACTTCACTCCCATTGAGTAAGTTAATAAGCATAATAAAATGTTTGTTATTTATTGATTTATTAGCCTAGCGTTAGCTGTTTCCAGACCATAGCAGACCAGAGGGCTGTTCCACTAAGTGAGCTCAGAAAATCGAGGCTCATTTGAAAATGCACGCAGCTGTCAAAATGACTGCTCAAGACCTTTCTAGTAGTGAAGGTTTGAGGGCTGTTCTAGTGTTAACAAACCTCGCAGCTAGGGTGCCACGGACCAGACTTGTCCACAAGCATATTGCATAATGAATGAGCAGAAAGACTGCAGGTTAGCCTCGTTCCTGGAACCGAATTTGGGGCAATCGAGCCTGGATTTTCAGAGTGAGCCTGGCTTTTGGGATTAGCTTGCTTCGTGGAACAGTCCTCTGAGCATTTCCACAACTGAAACGATAATAAATTAGTTCATTTATTATGTTTGGTTAACTTTAGGAACTAACACTATTATGTGTCTATACATTAAAACTTACTGGTGTAGAATTGTATTGGTCAATAGTATCAGTTACATTGTCATTCCTTGGTAGAAATTTTCTAGTGAGATTATTCAGTGTTGTCCTTATTTGCGTGTTGTGTGGACAATGGAATGTCACATGAATGAATGTCTTTAATGTGTGACATTGTAGTACATTTTTCCTTTGTTTCCCTTTAGCATCACAGACTACCTCAAACTGCCCAACTCCAACCTTCAGCACCTTCTTAGAATACAGAAAAAAGAAAAAATGAAGAGAGGCAAAAGTTTTCTGAAGGGAGGAAGGGCTTAAAGAAAAAGGAAAAAGAAAGGTTCAGGTAGTTTGGCTAGCTCTGTCTGAAAACAAGTTGAGGTTAATTTTCTAATGACATTCTTTTGTTATTCCTTAGGGAGTTGTGTAAAAATGTTCAGTGTAGTAAAGCTATCCAGAATAAGAACAATTGTTTATGAGTAATTGTACATTTAGGTTGTCAGGAAGATCCCTCTTTTGCAGTTAATAAATATTCAAGTTTGAATAGATCTGCTTAGAGTCATATTAGTATCTACTTGGCCCATTGTTCATGTCTTTTTCCTTACAGATAAATGTCGGCTTGATGACCATTAAAAGGGTGGTTTGAAGCCATACCGTGGAAAAACTATTTTCCTAACAACAGACCCTGACGCTACTGCCACAAAGTCTGCTCAATCAAGCTGTTAAAAAATGAAGGACTTTAACAAAGATCTAAAAGATGGACCTTTCCTTCTTCTGTATCCGGATGGCACTGAGGTCATTACTGTCCCTGGAACACAAAGACCATTTACACTTGAGGCTTATAAGGCTGAAGTTGGCAAGCCTTATCAAAGAATCAATGTTTTCATCTGCTTGAAGAGTGACTTTGAAGATGGTAAGCTGCTAATGTTTGTTTGGATTTTGACACACATTCCCTAGTTTCAACAAATGCTAATTTTGAAATTGTGAAATGATAACATTACGCATAAAGCACCCAAGTCAATAGCATACCTACATTAAAATGGTGAATGGCCTGTATTTGATATAGCACCTTCTAGGGTTCTAACCCCCAAGACACTTCACAACAAAACCAGTCATTCACCCACACACATTCACACACTGCTGGTGATTAGCTACAATGTGGACACAACTGTCCTGGGACTCACTGATTGAAGCAAGGCTGCTGTACACAGATGCCACCTATCCTCCCACTACCACCACCTGGCATGGAGGGTGAAGTGTCTTGCCCAAGGACACAACGACTGTGACAGACTGAGCAGGGCTCAAACCTTCAACCTTTTGATTACAGGGCGGGCTTTTAACTCCTCTGCCACCATTGCTCCCTAAATTAGCTTGTATATGTTATGTTTCTTCCTGGAAACATGAAATTCAGCCATTTTGGATCTACTGAGTCATGAGTTTTAAATGCTAACTTTATGCCTTTCGTATTAATCTATTATTGATGATCAAATAAAGTTTCATACATTAGTACGAATTTAGTTAGCTTAGCTTAATTTGTTTTCATGTTTTGTAGTTGGAGAAAACTCAGACTTGTCTGACTCTGACCCAGAGATTGTTATTAAAAGGCCCTCTGAGTTTGATCTTGCTGATACATTGGTAAGTACAATTTAAAATTTTTAATAGAGTTTTCTTGTTGTTTAGCCACCACCATTTGCCTCAGTTCAGTAAAACAGTTAATAGTTATATGTGAAATACATTTTGTGTGTGTGTCTGCGTCCTCGAGTGCGTGTGTTTGTTTGTTTGTTTCAGCCATGGGAACTTCAACATGAAAGCAGTCCTTTACAGAAAGCAGCAGAATATGAGTAAGTGATATTTGAAGAACATGTAATCTTTTACTGTTTTTTGCCTACACTTTGTATTAATGAGATATACACTTTTGTCATTCATTCTGTATATGGTTTTGGAACATGGACTACATAATACTTGTATTGCTTGTTTGTTAATCAAGATGCTTAAATATTTTCAAAGTGTCAATTAATATTTTCACAGTACACAACAAAATGCTTTTCTTTGTTCTCTAAGGAAGGGTGCTGGGGATCTTGTGCTTGCTAATGAAGTACAACAGGTAAAAACTATTTTATTAGTAAAACAGTGCAGCAGACAATCTCCACCGCCTTTACTTTGCAATTAGATAACGATTCACTGTTTGCTGAGCCCCAGAAGAACCTGTGTTAGTAATTTAAACATTTGAATCCAATTAACCGCCATCTTGTTTTATACAAGACATCATGCAATCATGAGAGAAGTATATATACCTTTAAAAAAAAAAAAAAAAAGTTTTTTTTAGAGACACCAATTTGCAGGCACATGGAATTATTGCAAATTTGGCACTGGAACTTGACCACAAGAAGGTCAGCAGGTTCAATATATCAAGGTCAGCTGTATGGGATGGAGCTGTTAGAGGATTTCGACGCAGCACATACTCTGACAACTACGACATGTTCATCAAGTTTAATGATGATGCTGGCAGCTTTGAAGAAGGTTTGGATACAGGTGGCCCGAGGCGTGAATTCCTCACACTTCTTATGGGCAGTTCTGCGAAATCGCCCCATCTTTGATGGACCTCCAGAGAGCCGTTATCTTGTATATAATTCAAGAGGTGGATGTTTTCTCCGTAATTATTACAATGGAAATTTTAATAAAAATTGGCGTATTTTTTCATTAGCATATTTAATAGCAATTAACCATGATAATTATGTGCCCTGTATAACAGCTGCCAGGCAAGATGAGTACTTTTAGCAGGAAAGATGATCGCTGTATCCATTGTGCATGGGGACCAGCACCACATTTCCTCTCCAAGAACCTGGTCAACCACATCACAGGGAATCAGAGTTTCAGCGCCACTGTAGAAGATGTGCAAGATGAGGAGATCACAAAATTTTACATCAGGTAGAAAATTACCTAGGCTCAGGGAATGGGTTTACTTAGAAGACACTTGGGGCCAGTTTAAAAGATTTAATCGGGATAAAAGTTATCCGGGTTGGATCATATCTTGAAAGTAGGTTCAAGGTAGATTCTGTAATCTGAAAGGACGGATTTCCAACTCCCAACAACACAAGTGAAATAACAAATTGATTATTTTTTAATCCAATGTTTGAATGAATCGTAAAAGTAGTGAAAATTATATTTTGTTTTTCTTACAGTAAACCTTTTTTTTTTATTTTTTTATAGGTCCTGAAAGCTGAATCAGAGGAGTCTTTGCATAATCTTATTTTGCAAAACAGCACAATCTTCCAAACTGCTGGATGCCTCAGAAACGTCAAGCCTTTTGAGAAACAAGCATTTGTGGAGGAGTACCTCAGATGGTACATCCTTGAAAGAAACCAAAGTGTCATTCAACGGTAAACTCATCACTCCTTTTAAATTCAGGATGGCCAGTTGCTCATCACAGCAGCCACTGACATTTTCAGACCTTCAGATGTATATGAAAAAACTGATTCAGTAGCATCGGTGATCTGATGAACAACTAGTTAATTCCTGAGCCACTGTCGCACGCTATTAACCTTTTGACACTAGAACTCTAATTTAGTATACATTTATTGTTCACAATGACCCATAATAATCATAGTCATGCAACATGATTAATTTTTCAGTTATTTATAAAAGAGGTGATCCCTTGTTTGACACACTTGTTTATTCCAGTGTGAAAGCACTATTTTTTTTAAATGCTAAAATCCCAATGAGCTCTTCTTTTTTTGCTGTCACAGTTAATTTCTGAGTGCTATGAATTGTTTTTTGTGTATGAGTGATTCTATGCATTTGAAATCTGTCCAAATTTATAATGAAAGATCTAGTAGGTAAAGACATTTAAACACAATTTAGAAGACTGCAATAGTTATAGCTATAAACCAATTATTAGTTATTTGTCTATCCTTTGCAGATTTAAAGATGGACTGGAAAGTCTGAATTTTTTAAGTGCACTGCAACAAAATTCCAGTGTGCTTTACATCAGTGCATCTGACTCTTTGCTTTGCATTTGGGGATGCAAGGCTTGGATGCAGCTTTTTCCTTTGTATGTTTTTTTTTCTAGTTTCTCTGAGCAATGTATGTTCTGACCTTGGGAAGAGATGCACGCCTAGGAAGATTGGCATGTTAAGTGTATTCCATTCATGAGCACTCCTTCTCACTGTATAATAATGGACTTCATGTTGTTTGACCATTTCAAAATCTATGTCTGCTGCTTAGTAGGTCTATTTTTATTTTTATTTTTTTATCATCAATTAGCCAACATACTTGGTTATAGTCTGAAGAAGCAGCAGCTTTCAAAGCATATTTCAAAACTGAGGTTCAGACATTATTTCTCAAGAGTTATGGTTTGATCTCTACCTCAGCATTTGTAATCGTAAATGCTTCAGCAAATGACTAATCATTGTTATCAGATTTTTTTCACGAAAAAAAAACGACAAGCAGCTAAAATAGCATGTTGTATATGTTGATGCGACTTTTAAAACGTTGAGCTACTGTTATGAAATTGTATTGCAGGGTCTTTACCTTATAATGTAAAGTGCCTTGAAGTGACTGTTGTTGTGATTTGGTACTTTATATAGTTTATTAAAATTGAATTGAAAATCTTTCACTTAACATATGGCATCTTTATCACATGAAGCAAGATGGAAGCTCTAGAGTGTCAAGATTTTATCTGATTATTTTTACTGGTGTAAAATTTGGATAAAGTTGGGTTTATACCTCAGTTGCAGAATTACTGGCTACCTAGCTGCAGGTTTTTTCAACATAAAAGCAAAAGAGTTCTGTGCTAGGACCAATTCTGTTAACATGCAGTAATACATGCTTCTCTTCAGCAGTATCATCAGAAGGCATATCATACATTTTCACTGCTATGCAGATGACACCCAACTTCTATCTATCCACGAAGCAGAAAAATAGCATTAAGTGTTTTCATTGTTAAACACAGAAGCATAAATTATGTGTGCTTTTACTGAGGATTAATGCAGGTGCACACCTGAAACATTCACACAATCACTAAAGATTAATATGTTCAAGTTATCATTACATATAGGTGGTTTCACTAAGGGTTAATTATGGTCAGTTGCTCAATACCACAACACCTGTGGTCATGAGTTTTTTGTCATTTTCTACGTACCTCCTTGACTGTCTCAATGTCAGGCCAGATGTTTTTGTTATTATTGTGCCTTCTCTCTCTCTCTCTCTCTCCTTTCCTCTGTCCTCTGTCCGCAGAGCTCATCTTGGGTTCCCGCCTTTGGCCCATGCACCTGGCCTCATTACTCACCTGCTGTTGATTTACCTGATTACCTGGCCAATTGTCGTTGCTGGATTGTTGAGTAACCTGTGTTAGTGCAGCCCTGGCAAACCCGTTTATCCTATGCGAATCTCTAGCTTGTTTCTGACCGTCTTCTCTTGTATATAGATTCCCCTGGACCTGTTCCTGTTTTCTGTCCCTGGATTATCTGAGACTCGGTGAGTGGCGAGGTGTGTGTGGAGCGAGAGCGAGATTGACTAAAGAGGATCGTTGTATCTGTTTGTGGACCTTTTCCCTTCCTCTCCACAGATTCCCGGAACCCCTGACCTCTGCACGTTGTATATATTGCACTTGGTGTTTCTGTAAATAAACTGTTGACTTTCTTTTTGAAAGAACCTTGGTCTTTGCTTGAGTCTGTTTGGTCCCGTGACACTTTGGGTAGTTACCAAAAGGTTATTTATGGAAATTGGTTTTCTTCAAGGGTGGCTGGGCTCTACCTTAGGGAAAGGGTAAAGAGTGCAGTCATTCAAGAGGGGATAAGAGTCGAGCCACTATTCCTCTACATCAAAAGGAACTAGTTCATGTAGTTTGTGCATCTGACCAGGATGCCTTCTGGGCAGTGAGGTGTTCTGGGCATGCCCTACTCATAGGAAGCCCCTGGGCAGACCCAGGAAATGTTGGAAGATTACATCTCTCAGTTCACCTGGTAACACCTCAGTCTTCCTAAACTGGTGGCTAGGGATGATGACGTCTAGTCTTCTGTGCTTAGGCTGCTGCCTTCATCACCCAGCCCTGGATAAGTGGAAAAGAATGAATGAAACTTTTCAAACAAATAAAAGTAAGACTTTTAAAAGGACAGGTTATGGGCGACCAGTTTTACCCCAGAAAGTAATGCATCAGACAACCAAAGTTGATGCCTGTTGGTTGGTAGGTCTATTTTTATTTTTTATTTTTCTTTAACATACAAAGCATACAAATTAACAAAGAGACCATATCTTAATCTGACTGGTGGAAATATGTATTATCATGTTATGAACGATTTGCCAACAGTCTTGGTTATAGTCTGAAGAAACAGCGGATTTCAAAACATATGCAACGTTCAGAGATTATTTCACAGGAGTTATGGTTTAATCACTAACTCAGCATTTTTAACCATAAGTACTAAAGCAAATACCCAATCATTATCATCATTTTGCACAAAAACCAACAAGCAGCCCAAATGGGAGAAACAATGTTGTAAACGGTGGAGCAATTTTTAAAATGTTGCTCTTCTGTTAAAAAACTGTATTATGTTGGAGGGTCTTTAACTTCTAATGTAAAGTGCCTTGAGGTGACTGTTGTGATCTTGGTGGCATATAAATAAAATTAAACATGAAATTGAACTGCAAATATTTAACAGAAAACATGGCATCTTTGTCACATAAACCAAAATGGAAGCTATACAGTTTGAAATAAGTTGGGTTTAAACCTCAGTGGAAAAGTTACCTGCTACCTACTAGCTACAGGTTTTTCAGCACAAAAGCAAAAGAGTCTTAAAAGTAGCCACAATGTTGAAACCTGTACTAAGGTGCCAAATAATTGAGGCAAAAGTCACAATGTTATTTGTGATTGGAGAACCCATAACACGCAGTGTTGCAAAGTGAAATCGTGTATTCACAAAGGTTCTTTTCATTCCTGAAAAAGATCGTGTGAGTACCGCCATCATCTGGCCCAGCAGCTGGCTTGCTGTGTGGGCTGCAGGTCAGCTTTCCAGATGTTACATCTGCTCCTTGACACACACAGCTCCAGATTTCAGCTTCCCTGATGTACAGAGGGCTCAGCCATCCTTCCAGCTTCCTGTCACTGCCCTCTGAACTCACCACACTATCCCTTCTCTTCAGCCGACATTATTCTGTGTGTGGTGTCGAAGCCTCACAGAGCAACAGTCCTCATTACTTGTTCATTGTCCAAAACAGACAGTTTAACAGCCATGTGTCAACTATTTATACTGTGACCTTTGTGTCTGAAATCAGCAAAGAAAAAAGAAAACAGAACAACAAGGATTTAAAAACAACTTTTTGTTAGGAGCACAAATGCACAAGAGCCTTCAATTGCTTCACTTGGATCACTGCTGGTGTCTTTCCTCCCTTGCACTGTGTTAGACTTTATTAAGACTTTATTAATCCCACACTGGAAAAATTCATGTGTTAGAGAACAAGGGTCAAGAAGAAAAAGTGAAGGAGACGTATATTAGAAATAGTATAGTAAAAAGTATAGTAACCTGTACTAAGGTCCCTTAACAGCTCTGACTTTTGTCAGTCTGACTACAGTGGTGAAGGAAAACCTGTAGGGTTGTTCTTATGTTCTTTCTGTTCAGTGATGAATACCAACATGTTCTAGCTTTATGGAGCACTTTTTTAAAACTATTTTTCAGGCTAAATGATTATGATCTAAATTAGTGAGATGACATTTCCCCCAGCATAACTCCAGCGAGTTATCTGCTTTAAATTGCATGTGTGAGAGGGAGTCAAGTAATTCTGATTTGAGGCTTGCTTTTCAGAGGAGCTACAGTATCCAGAGTCATACACAGTGAACTTCACACCTTCTGCATGGAACTGTGGAGACTCGGAGCAGTTTCTTCAGTGGTAGATTGTGTCAATTGTCAGGGACCACAACCCCTTTACAACATCGGCGGAGCGGGGGGTGGCTTACTGGGCTTAAGCCGGGTCATTTTTTCAGAAGCCTTTTGGTCTTTTGGAGTGTCATTTGTTTCATAGTTAGATGCCTGACTGACAACTGTGTAAAACAAAAACTACACACAATATTCGAAGCACATAGCGCACAGTCGTAAATTCCCCCTAATTTTGGTATGATCCGAGCTCAGGCACGAGGCGACTGAGCACAGCACTTACACGTGTGTGAGGGGAGAAGCTGCTGCCTGCGAGTTTGCTGTAGGAGAAGTGCAGCCAGGCAGACAGAGGAGAGCTTAAGTTTGACCAGGTACCAAAGCAAATCATTCGTACTGTACAAATAATATAAATATGACGGTGTATCACAAAAGACTGATATCAAACTGATCACTTGACCCACATTACGTTACTTGCTCTTCGAGTGAATCAACAAATGGTGAAATGAAAAGCGAACAACAACAATGCTGATTTTTAGAGTCTTAGCTTACATGTGTGTTTATTTCATATATTCAGTTGTACTTTTAGTTATACTTGGAGTACCCTCCAAGGCTAAACAAAGCACTCTAAATCAGTTTCAGTTATGTACTGATGAACACAGCAATGGACATATGAGGCTTCTTTCAAAGAAAAACTCTGGTAGATGTTATTTTATATATTATGCTTTGTATGTTTTTCAGTATATTTCTATGCAAAACAAGAGGAATTTCAATACACAGCAGTATATTCACAGTTTAAACCAGATATTTACATACACTTTATTTTTTACTGTTAAACATCAATTTAGAGTAATTTTTTAGTTTTAGATAAATAAATATTTAAATATCTTTTGAATTAGTTAAATGTCAGAATAAAAAGAGAGAGCTGTGTATTTTTTTTTTTAATCACATTCATCAAATTTAGGAGTACATACACACTAAGTTTATTGTGTCTTTAATTAATAAGAAAACTCCAGACGATTCCATTCTGAGCTGAAGAAGCTTCTGATAGGTTAGTAGAGACCATGTGAGTAAATTGGTGGCACACCTGTGGTGCATATAAGGCAAAACACAGAGCCTGTTTCTTTGACATGGGAAAATCAAGAGATATCAACCAAAACACCAGGAAAAGAACTGTGGAGCTCCATAAGTGTGGCTGAATTTTTGAATACAACTTTCAGTACCATTGATATTCATTTAGACTCTTTTTCTCCAATTGATCTTTCTGAGTTAACTTCAATAATTACTTCCTCCAAACCATCAACGTGTCTTTTAGACCCCATTCCTACAAAACTGCTCAAAGAAGTCCTGCCATCAATTAATGCTTCAATCTTAAATATGATCAACCTGTCTCTGATAATCTGCTATGTACCACAGGCCTTCAAACTGGCTGTAGTTAAACCTTTACTTACCCAGCAGTCTTTGCTAATTATAGGCCAATCTCCAACCTTCCTTTCATATCAAAAATCCTTGAAAGAGTAGTTGTCAAACAGCTAACAGGTCATCTGCAGAGGAATGGCTTATCTGAAGAGTTTCAGTCAGGTTTCAGAGCTCATCACAGCACAGAAACAGCTTTAGTGAAGGTTACAAATGATCTTCTTATGGCCTCTGTTCCCAGAGTATTTAAAAAGTACCACATAGGTTTAACATTTTGTTAAACCGAGGTCACAGAACACCGAAATTAATATTTAGACTTAAGCAATGTTGTCATTTGTAGCTGTTGAGATTGATTGGTCTGCAAATGTCTATCCCTATACTTATTCCCGGATTCTCCGGTAAAGATTTTTCAGTAGCTCATGTCAATATTTGTAGCCTTAAATATAAGATTCAGGAAATTCAGTCACTGTTGTCAACAAACAGGATAAATGTGCTGGCTATTTCCGAGACTCATTTAGATGCTGCCTTTGAGAATAATGAATTCGAAATAAAAGGTTATAAATTGTATAGGAAAGACAGAAACAGATTTGGAGGGGGCGTAGCCCTATACATTAATGATAATATGGCAAGCAAACTACTTATAATAATAATAATAATAATAATAATAATAATAATAATAATAATAATAATAATAATAATAATAATAATAATAATAATAATAATGGATTGCATTTATATAGCGCTTTTGAAGCCCTCAAAGCGCTTTTACAATTCCACTATTCATTCACTCTCACATTCACACACTGGTGGAGGCAAGCTACAGTTGTAGCCACAGCAGGACTTAATGCTTGATGATCTGGAAATTGTGTGGGTTCAGTTACACCCGCTCTATGGCAGGCCTGTATTAGTAGGTTGCTGCTATAGACCCCCAAGTAGTAATATGTTGTATGTAGAACAAATCTGTGAAATGCTGGAAAGAGTAACTGAGGAAAACAAAGACATGTTCTTATTAGGAGACTTTAATATCAATTGGTCAGCTCCTTCTTGTCCTTTAAGGAAAAAGATAAGTTCATCAGCGTCGGCTTGTTGCCTGTCTCAGATGATCACCATTCCCACCCGGGTCAAGGTCAACGCAGGAGGTCATAGGTCATCATCACGTATTGATCACATATATACAAATGTTCCTGAGCATTGCTCTAATATTGTTTCTGTTCCAGTTGGTTATAGTGACCATAATCTTGTAGGCTTAACCAAGAAAATGAAACCACTGAGAACTGCACAAAAGATTATTTTTCATAGATCATACAAAAATTTCAATGCAGACAAGTATATTAATGACGTAAAGGAAATTCATTGGATTGACGTCTGCCTCGAGCGTGACCCTGATATGGCATTATCTATGTTTATTGAAAACTTTTGCTACCTGGCTGACAAACATGCCCCCTTAAAAAGATTTACCGTTAAAAAGAACCACGCACCTTGGCTAGATAACGAACTTAAGGCTGCTATGTCAGAAAGGGATATAGCAAAAGTAAAAGCACATAAGTCTGTCAGTCCACAAGAGTGGGCAAGATATCGCGAATTAAGAAATCAAGTAACTAAATGGATGGAAAGTTATTTGTCTGGAAGAAGGCAAAAGCTTTATTATAATGGTTACTTCTCTGAGGGCTGTGAAATGAACTGTGGTCTACCCCAAGGCAGCTGCCTCAGTCCACTTCTCTATTCAGTCTTCACGAATGATTTGCCGTACGTCCTGGATAAATCTCATCTTGTAATGTATGCTGATGACTCCACCATGTTTTATTCATTATTACTCTGAATTGACAAGTGCATTACAACAAGATTTGCTGAACGTGTTTTGATAGGTTTGTAGCTTAAACCTATTCGCTGGAACGTTCAAGACAATTCAACTACACAGCAAAAAGCATTGAACACCAAGCAGAGCTCTTTATGATTCTCGTATCTGAGGGAGACCAACTGGACAAACGCCGCCCTTCGCTTGACCCCAGTTGCTCTCGTCCGCCTCCCCGTAACACTGATCTTCTTTATTGAGGTTACATGAATATACATAGGTTCATTGCTTGTGCGTTGTGTGTGTGTGTGATCTCTTTGCGCCTGAGATCTGTGGACTCAGTGGTTTCATTGGAAAAAAAAAAAAAAAAAAAAAAAAGCTAAAAAACCCATCTTTTAAACTTGCTTTGGTTGATTTCTGTTTTTATGTTTTAGCTTTTCTGTGAAGCACTTTGTTATTTTTGTCTTGAAAGGTGCTATACAAATAAAATTTTACTTACTTTCTTAAACTCATTACTGGATGTGCAAATAGATGACATCACTGGTGAAATTCTGAAGAAGTTGGCACAACACACATAAAACTGAAAGTAAAGTTTCACAAGAATTGTTGCTAAATCTCTGACACAACTTTCTTTGGTAAATGAGGAAAACTACTATGGAACCGTCTTATATGTCCAAGCATCTCACTGAGGTCACAGAAGTCAAAGGCCAAGTCAGCACACTCAACTGATGATGGAAAAGGTTACTCTGAAAGCCATGGGGAAGGAACCTGACAGGCAATTTTCGAAATGAGACAGTATCAGATGGAGGGTGGTGACTATAAACATTTATAGAAAAGCAATGTTTAAAACCAGTAGGATCTTCCTAAAGCACAAATCATGAAAACCCTAAACAATAAAGAAAGGCAATTGAAACACTGTTTACTTAGCATGGTTAACTATGCTGATCTGGAGCCCAAACGGCACTCTCTACCTGCCAGTGACTGGAGCTGATGTCCCACCTCCCTTGACTGATCTACAGAATATTTATTTAGTTTGGGATATTTTAATTAAATCTAATATTTATTTCAATGGTGGCTGTAGCTCGGGTGGCAGAGCAGGTCAGCCACTAATCAGAAGGTCGGTGGGCAGCTGTGGCTACGATGTAGCTTGCCATTGCCAGTGTGTGAATGTGTGTGTGAATGGGTGAATGACTGAATGTAGTGTAAAGCGCTTTGGGGTCCTTAGGGACTGAGTAAAGCGCTATACAAATGCAGGCCATTTACCATTCAATTCAGATATTTTCTTTTTACAGTGCCAACTTCTAAAAAGTAATCTCAACTTCCTTTGTATTAGATGATCCTACATTATTGGAGAGAAACCACAATCAAACAATAATGTAATGTTGTTTCGCAACAGCATTTAGTCTTGGACTAAAAAACAATGTAGATAAACTGCAAGAAGGATTCAATTCAGTGTATTTGTAGGATTAAACTATTTATAACTGCAGATAATTGGGAACACCATTCATTCATTCTCTTCTGCTTATCCAATTGAGGGTCGTGGGGGAAGAACCTATCACAGATCATATAGGGTGGGAGGCAGGTCATCCATCTATAGCAGAGAGACGGACAGTGGCTGTGTCCCAATTCAATTCGATTTTATTTTATATAGCGACAAATCACAACAACAGTCGCCTCAAGGCGCGTGCGGTCAATCCAGCGACAGCATGCTTCATACTGTGCATTTGTAGACCGATTATGTCACTGCGACGCAACGAGGGGTGTCCCAAATCGAAGTGTACTTCAAATGCGGTCAACAAATGCGCCCTTCATTTCCCCAAATTTGAAGTGTGGTCCGGTGTAGACTTTGTGGTCCCATATATCCCACAATTCATAGCGCGGCGGTGGGTGTCGATAATTTTGCTGGGAAAAAAAAGCGTATGCCTGAAGCGGAGCGGCCGAAGAGTGAACTTTCAAAAGTAAGTACTGAATATGATGTCACTTATTTATGTGCGAATGTTTAATAACGAAGAACATTAAAACATTACTGTTGGCCACATGTCGGCAAAGTTATGTGACATTAGCGATGTTTGTACTTTCAGCTGTAACTTGGTTTTAAAGCCTTTACTTCTAAATATATATATAGTTGACCTTAATCTCACAGAGAATGTGATGATTTTATGGATAATTAAAGTCAGTCATATATCCACAAACACAACAAGCTGAAAGTCAGTGATGCTGCTCGGTTTGCAGTCCTGAATATCACGGCACAAGCAGGATTCACTGCACTGTTAATGTTAGCTATGTTATATTGCTGCCTCTGTTCGATGGTGTCGAGCCAAACGGACTTTAACGTGTGTTTGAACGAGCTGACGGTTCACTCGTTAAGCTGAAAGAAAGATGCTTTAATCACAGGAGTCACACATGTGTCCACTGGACCATCTGGAACTCTTCTTGTTTAGCACTCGTAATAACACAAACACTAAATCCTCCTTCTCTTGTGCTGTTTTGTAGCAGTGTGTACACCTGAGACTGTCACCTGTCTGTCTGTCCTGCACTCTCTCTCTGTTTCTTTCTCTCTGATTGTGGAATAAAAGTATGAACATGTATTTATAAGTTACACTTGTGTTTGAATCCTGCAGCTTATCACACATTTGATTTCCATGTGTGACAACTGCAAGTGTCCAGAGTGAGGACAGACTGAGGGACCCACTGCTGCACTTCATCTGTGAGGCTTTGCACCCTGATGATCCACCAGGACAAACTCAGCAGTGTGTGAGGAAGAGGAGGAGGAAGAGCCAGCAGCAGCTGACAGATGGAGAGAATAGACAGACTGTTCCCTGTTTGTGAAGGACTGCTAGGAAAGTTTAACATAACTAATTGTCTGTCCTGAATCAGTCTTATTAGGTAATGTTCAGATAATTTGATAATTCCAGTGTTTTCAGTGTGGGAGAAAGTACTCAGGGCCTTCAAGTTACACACTATGAAAGGCAGCAACAAGTTTAATATTCAGAAACCTAAAGTATGTATCAGCAGCAGAATGGAGCTAAAAATAAATGTTTGTTTCAGTTCTATGAAGCTTTGAGTATTTTGGATTAGTAGCACTGCTGTGTTTGTTGCATCATATTGCTGTAATTGTTTATATGCTTTATATATTCTGAGGTAAGTTGATCTATAGTGTTACATCATATTCTATAAGGATGTTATGTGTTTGTAGACTTTCTGCCCAGTTTGACCCATTTAGCAGAAGTCAGCCTGTTTAAGGCTCTGATATATGTTCTGTATGACTTACAGCAGTTATGACATGCTCTGATTTTCTCACCCAATAAAGGAATATTTCATATATCAGTCTACTCTTCATTCTATCAGAAACAGTTATCACAGCTCGTACATTTTTTTTTTTTTTACATATATTTAAGCATTGAGCCAAATTTAGTAATGCCAACATATTAAACGAACAATATTTGTCTCTTATATATGATACATCTGTATCAAGGGCGTAGATTTGGTTTTGGCATTGGTGGGGACGGATGATTCAACCACTGAACCCTGCCCTGTTTCTGTTTTTTTTCCTTTTTGTCTTTGCTTCTTGATAAAAAAAAAAAAAAAAGGAGAAATATACTTGCCTACATATGCTATTCTGCATGCTTTTAAACCATTTAAAATTACAATTCATAGTTTTATATGTGAATTATATAATGTTAAATTACTATTAAACAAATGATTAAGTATTTTAGGCTTTAGTTTACTTCAGCCATATTCCATATAAATCAGGTATCATACAAAAATAAAAATAGTTTGAAATACAGTCATGACAATAAAAGAATATGACTTTAACAACATTACTTCAGTTATAGTACACCAACATCTCTGATACATTAGCACTAAGGGAACACTGAATGACCTGCTGGTTTATGTCCATAAAACTACTCATCTAAGATTACCACAAAGTAAAAGATCTCTCAGCAAAATGATGCAACATTTTAGGCACTGTTGCCCGATCAAATCAGTGAGCTGAGATTTTTATTCTAAACATGAACTACTGTTACAGCAACACACACTACTGGTGCCCCACACAACAACTCAATGTCCACTATGTGAAGGAGCCAAACACATGCCTGCTCCTCTCGTTAACTGAGATAAACTGCTGGCATATTTGTTTTACATCCATACTGTCCAGTCTCTCCTGGTGGACATACAGCAGCATTGTTTAATCTCAGAGTCATTGTTAACCTTAGCCATCTTTTTAGTCTTCTGAGAGCACTGAAGCTTCTTTCAGCCTCAGTACATGCGTTTTATCCTCAGATTAAAATTATTATCATGTGCTTGATGTGCCTCACCTTTGGCCCTGGCTCTTCCCTCTGACTGCACTAGGACATATTGCCACCTGATAAAATAACACATTGATTTGTGCCATATAAAAAGTGAGACATGTCAATTCAGATACTTTGTCAAATATACACTAATGAATCAATTTATATCAGCAGCCTGACAATTGTCATAATAAATACTAGTTAATCTATAGCACCAAATCATCAGTCAGTCACCTGTGACCTCGCCTTTTCACATCTGTCTGAGCTACAACATGGCAGAGCTGCCTCTGTCACCTGATAAATAACAGTGAGACATTCCAAATACATGCAGTCACACATGTGCTTCAAATACAGTAATGAACCAACAAGTCATCATCCAATTTCACCTGTGATCTTGTGTCACCATTGCTCTCTGAGCTTTGTGTTGGTTCTTCTGTCACCTGACAAATAGGACATACATGACAATAAGAATAAAATGTGTAGCTGCTTCAGTGCTTCTGTCAATTTGTGCAGATCTTGACTCATCAGTAATGTTTGTAGGGTGAGTGCATTTTTAAAACAATTTGTGCAAACTGCACTACAAGGTGGAATATTTGCAAAATCATGACTACCTCATGATATTTTGTCTCAAAAATTAACCCTATGAATATGTCAGTACCATTAGGATGAAATTATTGTGTCGCCAACATTTTAACGTTAGACATTTAATTTTAACAGCCTCTGTAAACTAATATCCTGGCTTACTCGAGGCTCCGTTTTCTCTGACAGTTTCAATCAAAATTAGAAATGCTACTCTGAGACTGAGATAAGTAATAGTGCTGCCTGCTGTGCAGATAGTTTCCAAAACACGTTATTCATGGTTACATACAATTTTAGACTGATGTGGGCCAAAGCCTAGCATAGCCTGTAACGTTATTATGACGGACGCATTTTATGAGTTAACTTGTCTTTAAGTGACTTACAGGTTTCTTTGAAAAATACTTTCTTATATCCAGGTTCTTCCTTTTTGCTGCCATCCTCCTCTCCTCCTTGCAGGTCCTCGCAGCGCAGGCTTGCCGCTGCTAAAACTAAACAGAGCTCCCTGAAAAGCACAGCCAATCACATTGGCCATATTTGTCACATGACGTAGGACTTCAGTAGAGAGCGTAATTTAACTCTTTCTGCACCGCTGGGTGAATGAGACGCTGACAGATCGTTTTTTTGTTTCTATCGGGTTTGTTTTTCTATACTCGAAGAGATCAAATTATTGGTGGGGACAATTCAATAATCGCTGGATATTGGTGGGGACATGTCCCTTCCGTCCATGCCAAATCTATGCCCTTGATCTACATATACACTGTCAAAGATACTTGTCTTTGAGTGAAGATTTAAGGTGATAGGAAATTTAAATAACTGCAACTTGAATCTTTACTGAAGCTCAGTATTTGACACAGAGTTCAAGCTCACTGCTGTAATAAATCATAATCGAATAATAACTTTAATATTGCCCATATTATGTTTACATTACCACAGTGAGATGACTTTAGTCTCATGAACAAAATTACCTAATTGTTATTTACTAGCTAATCTTAAAATGACTGTTCAGTACAGTACTTCTCGTACTTCATAGTACCCGATGTACATAGTCCGCAAACTGCGCGTACTATGAAGCGTGCAGTCGATGGATTGGGACACAGCCAGTCATTCACACTCCAATTCACACCAATGGGCAAAGAATCATCAGTTTTCATGGCCATGGTATTTTGTTTTTTCCTTCTATTGTCACAAAACAGCTGTGCAGGCAGGAAAAGGACCCAAACACAAAACTTACCGAGACAAACGTGAACTCAAAACATTGCTTTACTGCAGGCGGGAGGTGAAACAAAGAACAAAACTAAACTGGAAAACTAATAATAACAAACTCATGGAAGACACAGGGAGAATGCAACACTGACAAAGAGAAACACAAGGCTTAAATACACTGAGGGACAACGAGGGAAATGAGAAACAGCTGGTAGAAATCAGACTTAACGAGACCGGGGAAGCGAAACTAGACACACTGGCCCTTTCTCAATTCTCAAGTGCGAGAGTCCGTACTCGCGTTCTCGGCGAGTCCGGACATGCCGATAACGCGAGCACGGACTCTCGATTTGTACAATTGGAACACCAGCGTACTTGATGATGTCACAGGTCCGGAGTTTTTACTGCCGTCCCCTCTTAATTTAACTGTGTTATGAAGCTTAACTTTAATCTCATCCAAACCGGTTTACTCAGGAACAAATAAAACACTGAAATAAACCAAACATTAACATTTAGAAGTGATCTAAGTGACTTACATATCATGTTCAACCTCAGTAGTGAAATCTCTTTTAATAAAAATAGTGTACATGTGAGTACAGGTGAGATGTTAAAACGCTTTTATTTTTATTTTAGTGAACACTCAAAATTACAATAGACAGCTGCTGGGGTTTGGAAGAGAACTGAACAAATATTTAAAATAGAATCTGATCATTTTGAAGCAGCCTTCAGAATCTCCACGTGTTAACATGCTGTTTTTGTTCCCGGTGAAAATGTTTCCCCCTGAATTGAACCATATCTCAGCCAAACCGATTTACTCAGGAACAAATAAAACACTGAAATAAACCAAACATTAACATTTCGAAGTTAACTAAGAGACTTATATATCATGTTTAACCTGAGTAGCGAAAGACCGGGGGTTGAAAACGATGTGACGGAGTCCGCTTTTCTGGCCAGGCTCTCTCGACCTCTCGGTCTGCTATCGAGCTGGTGGGTAACAGATGTTTCCAAAAGCGTCGGAGCACATTTGCGAATATGTGATGTCTTGATAAACCGAGCAGATATTTGAAGTTTACACAGCTACATTCTCGCTTGAAAATAACTTAAAGGTGTATTTTGTGACCCAGGAAGATTAGTATTTAAAGGTTTTTATCCGCGCTCCTCCGCCATTGCCGTGATTGGGTTTTGGACGTGATATATATCACGAGTACACGACAACGCAAGTACGAACAAGCACGCATATTGAGGCTACGTCCACACGTACCTGGGTATTTTTGAAAACACAGATTTTTCTATGCGTTTGCACCTTTCGTCCACATGTAAACGGTGTTTTCTGTCACTGAAAACGGAGATTTTTAAAAACGCCTGCCAGGGTGGATATTTTCGAAAACTCAGTTTTTGCATTTACGTGTGGATGAGGAAAACGCAGCGTCAAAGGTGTGCGCAATTTTTGACGTCACATTGTGCGCCACGTTATTGTTTCGGTGAAATGAATTCCTACAATACTGTTACTGTTAATTTTACTCTCTGAAGTTTATTAAATGCTTACATATATACACACGGTTACTGTCCCTCCACACAGGACTCCTTTCTGCTTCTATGCGCCATTTTTGTTTACTCTTTCCCACCCTTGCTTCTAGACTTCTGATTGGCCAACATTTCTACACGGTTAGGAATATATCGCCACCTGTTGCTTTGGCATGTTCCTAGCAGCGTTTTCCTTCATTTTTATAAGATTACGTGTGGGCGGGATTTTTTAAAACAAAAAGCGGAAAATCTCTGTTTTCAAAAATACCCGTGTGCGTGTGGGCGTAGCCTGAGACCCACTGACCAGAGACACAGGCCGTTTATCAATGCCCATGGCGAATGCGCGATGCGTACTCGCGTGCTTGCTCGGTGAGTACGCACCGCCGAGAACGCACGCGGAGATGCGTACCTGCCGGCTGCGCGAGCACGGACTCGTCGGCCGTTTCTCAATTCTCAAATGCACGCGAGCACGGACTCGTGATTTGTACCAGCGTGCGTGATGATGTCACAGGTCCGGAGTTTTTACTGCCGTCCCTCTTAATTTAACTGTGAGTAACATGTTATGAAGCTTAACTTTAATCACAGCCAAACCGGTTTACTCAGGAACAAATAAAACACTGAAATAAACCAAACATTAACATTTAGAAGTGATCTAAGTAACTTATATATCATTTTTAACCTCAGTAGTGAAACCTCTATTAATAAAATAGTGTACATGTACATATGTGTACATACCTTAATAAAACAAGCAGGTGAGATGTTAGAACGCTTTTATTTCTATTCTAGTGGACACTCAATACTATAGACAGCTGCTGGGGTTTCTTTAACCTGAGTAGTGAGAAGTCCGCGAGCGGGCGGGGAGGGAGGGGGGACGATGTGCCGGGAGTCCGCTGTTGAGTTTTGGACGAAATGCATTCTGGGATATATAGCTGTCCCAAGTCTACACCGATGCATGCTCGATAAAATGGGCGGATCGAGAACACATCCGGGACTTTTTCGCGTTCTCGGCGTGATGCGTACTTCAAATTGGAACAGTACTTGGTCTCCGACTGATGACGTATCACGAGTACACGAGAACGCAAGTACGCACAAGTACGCATATTGATAAACGCCCACAGACCTTAAAAGTAAAACAGGAAACACACCAAGTGAACTCTAGACATGTAAACTTAACAGACACTGGGGAGACAGAACATAGAGGCCTGAAACACAGGACAGAAAGGCACAAAGAAAGCACAACATGGAACACAGGAAGCCATATAACACAACCTAAGAACTAAAACCATAACAGCCATAACCGAACCTAGGGTAATAATAACTATAATGATCAAAACAGCACAACAAAGTATTCAGAACATAAGCGATAATATAAAATACAAAAGACTCAGAAATGCTGGGTCACAAGGACCCAGAACCGTGGCATCTATGGTTCTTTTTATGGAGGACCACAAGAGCCACCTGCATCAAAATAAATAATTCTGTGCTTAAATAATGAATTGTAGAATAAATTCTGCATTTGTAAATTCATTTTCGAATTCCACATTTAAAAAACTCTTTTTAAAATGTTCTTTAAAAACCTCATTTCAAAAACTATTTTTGAATTTTTTCGAAAAACCATTTTCTAATTCCAATTTAAAAACTCTTTTCAACAGGCCTTGACCTGTGAAGTCCTCTCAGGCAAACAGGTCAGGTCCTCTTCCTGAAAACACAATTTAAATGTATACATTTGTATTAAAATATTTGGGTGAAGCTAATAGGTTTTAATCAGAATTCTGTTATCTCTGAAAAGAGGTTAGTTTAAGTTATAACTCCAAATTATTAACAACTGTTTCTGTAAATCTCATGAAGCAAATAAAACAAGTCTATCCCAGTTCAGGTAACACTTGAATAGATAAATCTGCCTAAATTCAAATGTGTAACGAACACTAACTAGTGTAGCAGCTAAAAGACAAAGCCGCTAAAATGACCTGAGTCTTTAGCAACGCTAGTAAACCTCTTCTGTAAATATCATGGGAGGAAAGAATTGGTGAATTGTTGTCTGATACTTCTATTAACTATATGCAATATAATTGGTCATAGCCTAGGGAGCTTAGAAAGAAAAGCGTCTGGGCGTTTCACCTCTCATCCAAGAAGCTTCTTCAGTTCTCAGGTCAAATGGTGGAGAGTCCCAGATTTAAGCTCTATGGGAGTTTCCCTGCAAGGAGACATGGACCCCTATTGATCCGCTACCTAATCACACGAGCTGAGATGTAAAACGGGTGTGGGTCACAATCAGCCACAGTTTTGGGTGAACTCACTGTGGGCATGTGGGCATCCTAGCCTCTTGACCTCAGGAAATCACATGATACGCCCACTAACATCCAGGAAACCACAGAAGAAGTTGTGCTTTTTGCTGATTTTGCAACCATGTACATGCAGTGTACATGAGTATATAAACACTGGTGTCAGAGCTGTTCATAACCTGCACACTGGAAGACTGAAGCTACTGGCTGACACTGAAAAGAGAGAAAGACCTTCTATAAAAAGGTTTGGTACAGACTCTTTAATTATCTTCTCTCCTTTCTTTAAAGAATTGACAGTACTTAGGAAGTTTTGTTTTACACAGAGACACCATGAAGCTGCTGGTTGTGTCTGCACTTCTTTGTGGATTGATGGTTCTGACCACTGCTGCTCGTGAGTATAACATTATATATTTTATACTTGTCATGGGATGGGTCTGTGACCCAGCGTTTTGAGTTCATGATATATTGTTTATTTCTTTTATTAGTATAGGGAAATGTTAAGTTCTTGTTTTGTATTATTAGTTAGAACTTGAGGCTTCATGTTTTGTCATTTATCGTTTGGGTTTAGCTCATCTAGCTCCCGTAAAACCCCTAAGTGGTTCAGCCTTAGTTCTGTTATTGGATCCCCTCATTTCTCCTTTCCTGGGGTTTGGTCCCACCTGCCCTTTGTGTTTCATGTCTCATGTGTCAAGCCCATGTTGTTTGGTCTGCCTCATCATGTTTCCTGTGTTATTTTGTAAGAGTCCAGTCCAGTCCAGTTCTTTATTCATTGTATTTAGTTTCCCTCCCCTGCACTGTTATTAGGTTCATGTGTGTCAGTGGTGTTCCCATGTGTTAATGTTCTCATTGTTGTTTATTGTGTCTTATGTGTCATGTTTCTGGTTAATGCTGTCATGCCTGTGTCTTGTCATGTTTTCCTGTTTATTTTGAAAGTCCAGTTTTCATGTCATTGTGTTTGAGATTACATTTCCTGTGCATCGTTATGTTCATCCTTGTCAGCTGTTTCCTCATGTGTCTCGACTTCCCTGATCACCTCATGTGTGTATTTAAGTCCTCTGTTTTCTATGTTTCGTTGTCAGGTCATCTGTTTGCATCCCCATAGTGTTTCGTCATAGTTTACTCAGTGTTCATAGGTTTGTCATAGTATTTTCCTGAGTTTCTTAGTCCTTTAGTTTTCTGAGTGTTCACAGTTTTCTTAGTTTTCATAGCTTCATGTTTTTCATGTGCCAACATCCAAATAAAGGATCGTCTTCGGTTCAGCCAGCAACTAAGCCTTTCAGTGTCTGCTTCTGGGTCCTGTAAACTAAACTTATCGATATATATATATTTTACACATTCCTGCACCTGAACACTGTGAGTCACTTAACAAATGTTTTACTGTCTACTTGCATGACTTGTCAGTGATTGTTTATATCATGATTATAAAATACAAAAGGTGTCAACCAGAGACACATGTACAACTATTCATTTGCACCCAGCCAACAGTCACCTGGTCAAGAGGTCCACTGATTGTCCTCCTGGTTGGACTCGCATCAGTGATCGCTGCTTTTACTACGTTCCAACAGTCATGAGTTGGGCTAGAGCTGAGGTGAGTTTCTTTTTCTTTTCTGATTAAACCACATCGTTTTAGCTGTTACTAATTACTTTGAAAACTTCTGCTCTCTGTCACTCTCCACTGAAGAGAAATTGCTTGTCCATGGGGGCAAACCTTGCATCAGTGCACAGCTTAAGTGAGTACCAGACAATTCAGAGTCTGACTGCCCATTATGGCTACCCCGAACTTGGATTGGAGGGACTGATGCACCCCAGGTATTTTGTTTATTATTACACAGTATTTGTTAGGTGTCTAAACTACTAGTAGGCTAAAGTAGCTTAAATAGCATGCCCAATGTGAGAATTTCCAGTTTGTTACATAGAAGGTTGTGTCCTTAAAGTCAGATGATCTGCTAGGACTGTGGCTATGCTTAACCTATTGGCCGCCCTGAACTAATGTGTTCAATTTCTCTCTTCTAGGAAGGTATTTGGTTGTGGAGTGATGGGACAAGTTTTCACTATTCACACTGGTGCCCAGGAGAGCCCAATAATGTTTCTCACAATCAGCATTGTATTCAGATAAATCATGGAGGTAATTTAGAACACAATAATTAACATGATTGCTTAATGTGTTTGAAAGGTTTAAGTGATCTAAGATACAAGCCATAAAGGCTGGTTAACTAGAGTTTAGGTTTTTGACTTGTTTAACATTTTACTGATTTCCACTTGTGAACCTTTCAGATTCCAAGTGCTGGGATGATTTGGGGTGTGATCGTCATCTGCCATCTGTCTGCGCCAAGAAAGTCTAATGTTTCTTGGACTTGCACTGATGTATGAAATTCCCATAAAACACACGCTGATGTACGATGGTGTTTGTGTTTCGCTAGCTCTTACTTTATTTTGCAGCATTATATTTTTTCTCTCTATAGCACCCAAAGAAAATGAACAATCAACACAAGTTGGGCTGTCTTTAAGGCCTTGTGACTTTAGTGGGAGCAGACTTGTTACCAAAGGATTGATTTTATATTTTTCTTCTGCAGAGAAAACTGTTCTCTTCTTTCTTTAACATTAAAGCATCAAAACAACATTAACGCATTAAACAAGCATATCTCTGTGTTGTTTTTTGATTTGAGGTGTATATACATTAGAGATGGCACGATACCACTTTTTTATGTCCGATACCGATATCATAAATTTGGATATCCGCCGATATGAATCCGATATTTTTCCACAATAACGAAATAGATTCAACATCTTTCTTCAACAGAATTGCAGACTGCACAGTTGGTACCTTCCCAAAGGAAAAAGTACTATTGATTACTAGGGTATATATTAGACTTAATAGTTACTATATACAGTAATGGACTTCTATACATTTTACTTCAGATTAAAAGTCTGGATGTAAGATTCAGATAATTATTTATTATTAGACATTTTAAATGAGAATAAGAAAGAAAAGTATTTCTTTGTGCCCCCTTTTCCCTGTTCATGCCCTATCGGCCCCCCTGGCTAAACTTTGCTAGATCCGCCCCTGCACAGTTACCAGCCTCAGCTACATAGAAAAGGATCCTGGTGTAGAAAGTAATATTAAATAAATTCTAACAACAGCTTATCAAGCTTAAACGTGCTGCTGTTGTTCAGCCGCTGGTTTCCTCTTTCTGGTGCAAAGTGGGCCAAAAACAAACAAGAGAGACGGACTCGCGACAGAAAAGCCGATCAGCTGATCATTGATCAGTTGATGATTGAAGTAGCAGCAGGAGAGGGAGGGAGGGAGAAGAGGCAGTCGCTCCATATATCGGTTGCTAAGCTTAACGTGGGAATGCTTTACAAACATTCAGAGATGAACTTACACACTTGCTTTACTTCTCTCTGGGATAACTACGGTGGCCCTGAAGTGCAAACCACAAAAACAAATCACAAAACGCACAACAAATTGAAAAGCGCAAAAACAAATTCACTAAACGCAAAAACAAATTGAAAAGCGCAAAAACAAATTCACTAAACGCAAAAACAAATTGAAAAGCGCAAAAACAAATCACAAAACGCACAACAAATTGAAAAGCGCAACAACAAATTGAAAAGCGCAAAAACAAATTGAAAAGCGCAAAAACAAATTCACTAAACGCAAAAACAAATTGAAAAGCGCAAAAACAAATTGAAAAACGCAAAACAAATTGAAAAGCGCAAAACAAATTGAAAAGCGCAACAACAAATTGAAAAGCGCAAAAACAAATTGAAAAGCGCAAAAACAAATTGAAAAGCGCAAAAACAATTCACTAAACGCAAAAACAAATTGAAAAGCGCAAAAACAAATTGAAAAGCGCAACAACAAATTCACTAAACGCAAAAAACAAATTGAAAAGCGCAAAACAAATTGAAAAGCGCAAAAAACAAATTCACTAAACGCAACAACAAATTGAAAAGCGCAAAAACAAAGAAGAATCACAAAAACAAATTGAGAAGCACAATTACATTAAGAAAACCGGAAAGGGTAGGTACCAGTCGGCAACAGGAGACATCACTGATTGGATGTCCGCGCTGTTCGTCTTTGGAACCGGAAGTTACTCTGCCTGTAGCGCATTTCGTTTGAAAAAGCGGCGAATGTTTTGTCCTAGCTATGGGAAAAAGCTGGTTGAGGAGTCACCAAACTTTTGCAGCGGCTGTGGCGAGAGGCTTTATCACGCATCTTGCATCGGAGACACTTCACTCCCATTGAGTAAGTTAATAAGCATAATAAAATGTTTGTTATTTATTGATTTATTAGCCTAGCGTTAGCTGTTTCCAGACCATAGCAGACCAGAGGGCTGTTCCACTAAGTGAGCTCAGAAAATCGAGGCTCATTTGAAAATGCACGCAGCTGTCAAAATGACTGCTCAAGACCTTTCTAGTAGTGAAGGTTTGAGGGCTGTTCTAGTGTTAACAAACCTCGCAGCTAGGGTGCCACGGACCAGACTTGTCCACAAGCATATTGCATAATGAATGAGCAGAAAGACTGCAGGTTAGCCTCGTTCCTGGAACCGAATTTGGGGCAATCGAGCCTGGATTTTCAGAGTGAGCCTGGCTTTTGGGATTAGCTTGCTTCGTGGAACAGTCCTCTGAGCATTTCCACAACTGAAACGATAATAAATTAGTTCATTTATTATGTTTGGTTAACTTTAGGAACTAACACTATTATGTGTCTATACATTAAAACTTACTGGTGTAGAATTGTATTGGTCAATAGTATCAGTTACATTGTCATTCCTTGGTAGAAATTTTCTAGTGAGATTATTCAGTGTTGTCCTTATTTGCGTGTTGTGTGGACAATGGAATGTCACATGAATGAATGTCTTTAATGTGTGACATTGTAGTACATTTTTCCTTTGTTTCCCTTTAGCATCACAGACTACCTCAAACTGCCCAACTCCAACCTTCAGCACCTTCTTAGAATACAGAAAAAGAAAAAAAATGAAGAGAGGCAAAAGTTTTCTGAAGGGAGGAAGGGCTTAAAGAAAAAGGAAAAAAGAAAGGTTCAGGTAGTTTGGCTAGCTCTGTCTGAAAACAAGTTGAGGTTAATTTTCTAATGACATTCTTTTGTTATTCCTTAGGGGAGTTGTGTAAAAAATGTTCAGTGTAGTAAAGCTATCCAGAATAAGAACAATTGTTTATGAGTAATTGTACATTTAGGTTGTCAGGAAGATCCCTCTTTTGCAGTTAATAAATATTCAAGTTTGAATAGATCTGCTTAGAGTCATATTAGTATCTACTTGGCCCATTGTTCATGTCTTTTTCCTTACAGATAAATGTCGACTTGATGACCATTAAAAGGGTGGTTTGAAGCCATACCGTGGAAAAACTATTTTCCTAACAACAGACCCTGACGCTACTGCCACAAAGTCTGCTCAATCAAGCTGTTAAAAAAATGAAGGACTTTAACAAAGATCTAAAAGATGGACCTTTCCTTCTTCTGTATCCGGATGGCACTGAGGTCATTACTGTCCCTGGAACACAAAGACCATTTACACTTGAGGCTTATAAGGCTGAAGTTGGCAAGCCTTATCAAAGAATCAATGTTTTCATCTGCTTGAAGAGTGACTTTGAAGATGGTAAGCTGCTAATGTTTGTTTGGATTTTGACACACATTCCCTTAGTTTCAACAAATGCTAATTTTGAAATTGTGAAATGATAACATTACGCATAAAGCACCCAAGTCAATAGCATACCTACATTAAAATGGTGAATGGCCTGTATTTGATATAGCACCTTCTAGGGTTCTAACCCCCCCAAGACACTTCACAACAAAACCAGTCATTCACCCACACACATTCACACACTGCTGGTGATTAGCTACAATGTGGACACAACTGTCCTGGGACTCACTGATTGAAGCAAGGCTGCTGTACACAGATGCCACCTATCCTCCCACTACCACCACCTGGCATGGAGGGTGAAGTGTCTTGCCCAAGGACACAACGACTGTGACAGACTGAGCAGGGCTCAAACCTTCAACCTTTTGATTACAGGGCGGGCTTTTAACTCCTCTGCCACCATTGCTCCCTAAATTAGCTTGTATATGTTATGTTTCTTCCTGGAAACATGAAATTCAGCCATTTTTGGATCTACTGAGTCATGAGTTTTAAATGCTAACTTTATGCCTTTCGTATTAATCTATTATTGATGATCAAATAAAGTTTCATACATTAGTACAATTTAGTTAGCTTAGCTTAATTTGTTTTCATGTTTTGTAGTTGGAGAAAACTCAGACTTGTCTGACTCTGACCCAGAGATTGTTATTAAAAGGCCCTCTGAGTTTGATCTTGCTGATACATTGGTAAGTACAATTTAAAATTTTTAATAGAGTTTTCTTGTTGTTTAGCCACCACCATTTGCCTCAGTTCAGTAAAACAGTTAATAGTTATATGTGAAATACATTTTGTGTGTGTGTCTGCGTCCTCGAGTGCGTGTGTTTGTTTGTTTGTTTCAGCCATGGGAACTTCAACATGAAAGCAGTCCTTTACAGAAAGCAGCAGAATATGAGTAAGTGATATTTGAAGAACATGTAATCTTTTACTGTTTTTGCCTACACTTTGTATTAATGAGATATACACTTTTGTCATTCATTCTGTATATGGTTTTGGAACATGGACTACATAATACTTGTATTGCTTGTTTGTTAATCAAGATGCTTAAATATTTTCAAAGTGTCAATTAATATTTTCACAGTACACAACAAAAAAATGCTTTTCTTTGTTCTCTAAGGAAGGGTGCTGGGGATCTTGTGCTTGCTAATGAAGTACAACAGGTAGAAAACTATTTTATTAGTAAAACAGTGCAGCAGACAATCTCCACCGCCTTTACTTTGCAATTAGATAACGATTCACTGTTTGCTGAGCCCCCAGAAGAACCTGTGTTAGTAATTTAAACATTTGAATCCAATTAACCGCCATCTTGTTTTATACAAGACATCATGCAATCATGAGAGAAGTATATATACCTTTAAAAAAAAAAAAAAAGTTTCCCTTTTTTTTTAGAGACACCAATTTGCAGGCACATGGAATTATTGCAAATTTGGCACTGGAACTTGACCACAAGAAGGTCAGCAGGTTCAATATATCAAGGTCAGCTGTATGGGATGGAGCTGTTAGAGGATTTCGACGCAGCACATACTCTGACAACTACGACATGTTCATCAAGTTTAATGATGATGCTGGCAGCTTTGAAGAAGGTTTGGATACAGGTGGCCCGGTGAATTCCTCACACTTCTTATGGGCAGTCTGCGAAATCGCCCCATCTTTGATGGACCTCCAGAGAGCCGTTATCTTGTATATAATTCAAGAGGTGGATGTTTTCTCCGTAATTATTACAATGGAAATTTTAATAAAAATTGGCGTATTTTTTTCATTAGCATATTTAATAGCAATTAACCATGATAATTATGTGCCCTGTATAACAGCTGCCAGGCAAGATGAGTACTTTTTAGCAGGAAAGATGATCGCTGTATCCATTGTGCATGGGGGACCAGCACCACATTTCCTCTCCAAGAACCTGGTCAACCACATCACAGGGAATCAGAGTTTCAGCGCCACTGTAGAAGATGTGCAAGATGAGGAGATCACAAAAATTTTACATCAGGTAGAAAATTACCTAGGCTCAGGGAATGGGTTTACTTAGAAGACACTTGGGGCCAGTTTAAAAGATTTAATCGGGATAAAAGTTATCCGGGTTGGATCATATCTTGAAAGTAGGTTCAAGGTAGATTCTGTAATCTGAAAGGACGGATTTCCAACTCCCAACAACACAAGTGAAATAACAAATTGATTATTTTTTAATCCAATGTTTGAATGAATCGTAAAAGTAGTGAAAATTATATTTTTGTTTTTCTTACAGTAAACCTTTTTTTTTTTTTTATAGGTCCTGAAAGCTGAATCAGAGGAGTCTTTGCATAATCTTATTTTGCAAAACAGCACAATCTTCAAACTGCTGGATGCCTCAGAAACGTCAAGCCTTTTGAGAAACAAGCATTTGTGGAGGAGTACCTCAGATGGTACATCCTTGAAAGAAACCAAAGTGTCATTCAACGGTAAACTCATCACTCCTTTTAAATTCAGGATGGCCAGTTGTTCATCACAGCAGCCACTGACATTTTCAGACCTTCAGATGTATATGAAAAAACTGATTCAGTAGCATCGGTGATCTGATGAACAACTAGTTAATTCCTGAGCCACTGTCGCACGCTATTAACCTTTTGACACTAGAACTCTAATTTAGTATACATTTATTGTTCACAATGACCCATAATAATCATAGTCATGCAACATGATTAATTTTTCAGTTATTTATAAAAAGAGGTGATCCCTTGTTTGACACACTTGTTTATTCCAGTGTGAAAGCACTATTTTTTTTTAAATGCTAAAATCCCAATGAGCTCTTCTTTTTGCTGTCACAGTTAATTTCTGAGTGCTATGAATTGTTTTTGTGTATGAGTGATTCTATGCATTTGAAATCTGTCCAAATTTATAATGAAAGATCTAGTAGGTAAAGACATTTAAACACAATTTAGAAGACTGCAATAGTTATAGCTATAAACCAATTATTAGTTATTTGTCTATCCTTTGCAGATTTAAAGATGGACTGGAAAGTCTGAATTTTTAAGTGCACTGCAACAAAATTCCAGTGTGCTGGCCCCACTCCTATGCTTCTCTGCCAAGGCCCTGACTGCTTCAGAACTGGAGAGCATGTTCAGACCAGATCTCAGCCCAGCAGGAAGCAACAAGCGGCATAAGGAGGTCCTAACACTTGGCTTTTGGGCAGATTATCTCCTTGATTGTGAAGGTTTGAATGACCATTTTTATTTGTTTATAGTTTTATGAAAGGAGAGGTGAGGAAATAAATTTTCTGTAATGTACTACAGTGTTTACTTTCTTCTTTCAGAGAAGGCAACAGCAGTGTGTCTGGAAGATTCGATGATGTTTGCCACAGGGCTGACGGCAGTTCCACCGGCAGGAATGACACCACCACCACGCATCCAGTTTTTAAGTGTTTCGCCTTTTCCAGTTTCAAACACCTGTGCAAATACTCTGAAGCTACCCATCTGTGACTCATACAGCATCTTTAAGGCCAACATGGACTTTGGAATTCAAAATGCTCCAGGATTTGGATGTTCTTAAATCAGCAAGGTCATCAAGTTACAGTTACTGAGTTACCCTGTTAGGTTCAGCTGCCGTTGGCATACTACTTAACACATTTATGTGACAAGCAACTTCCATATTGTTAAACATTTAGTTGTTTTTTCTGAATATTGTGTATGTTGGAAAAGTGACAGAAATGCTGGACACTATTTGTAAATGGTTTTATTAAAGAACATTTTAAATGTTTCCTTGTGGTTAAATGTTAATATTTAAATCCATGCCAGTTGCTGTATATTATGAACAATATTATATTCAATTTAGCAAGAGGAAAGGAAACACTACTAACATTAAAAATGAAGGAAAAACAGAAGGGCTGGAGCACTCAAGTAAGTCCAAAGGTTTTATTAGGTGCAAAAAGGAAAGAAACTAACGTTTCGACACCGTGTGTGTCTTCGTCAGAGTAACTCTGACAAATGTCATTACAAACTGAAGTTCAGTTGGTATCTAAAACCCAGCTATGTCCTTCAGGGCCAAATACAGTTCTGTGGCCGATTCCCAGTCTTGTGGCTGCTGCAGTGTGTTTTGTTGTACAGCCTGTTGTAAATATTCCCCAATGTTTGGATCACCACACAATCCAACCGGTAGCCCCTCCTCGGAAACACATCCAGTTCCCTCTCCTCAACAGCAAATCCACAGTCTCTTGAACCATATCTGCAAAATGAAAATAGAACAGTGAAGGATTTTTGCTGACAATATGGAACTATATAAATCAACGCATGCAGTGACATGTTATAAACTGCTCTATCATACTTATGTGTAAAATTATGAATATATATTAACCAACTTAAGCAATAACAACACCTTGCATTTAGTTTGATGCAAAGGTTAATTTTGTTAAGAACTCAAATACCTGTGAGGCAAGAGAGAGTTTGTTTGGAATCCCCCTGGACACGATGCAAGTCTGCTTGGCCGGATCCTGTGTTTGTTCCAGAGGTCTTTGCATTCATCCAGGTCTTTCTGTAGAAACCCTGTGAAGCAGAATCTCAGCAAGCATTGGCGTTCGTGGCTTCCATTGAAGTTTCCAGAGTCTCTTAGGCCTCCAAAAAGTCCATCCAAAACTGAGACCTGGGTATATAATTAATATTTAAGAATCAATTTAGCTTTGTTCTTGGTCATTTTATAGGGTTTGTTACATTTTGGTCCCATTTAAAACATGCCACAAATGGATGTCAAACAAAGTAATGCATATTAGTTTTCCATAAATATTGTAGCGACCCTGCAGTAATGTTCTTGTTAAAATGCTGTATTCTTTTCACTCTGTTCTGTGTGTTGATTGTGAGGAGTGGAGAGTTTGGTCTGAGTTTTTCATTTTGTATTGGTGTCGTTAAATCTAGGCAAGCATGCTCATTTCGGCACAACAGCTGACAATGACCATTTTGAGTTCCTGCAATAAAGTGACGGCTGTTAACGTCTATCTCATCCAACTTTTCAACACGTCCAGCAGGACGCTACTCTATTTTCTTAAATGCATGTAAAAAAATCTGATCAGCTTTCACTGTAGCTTACACCTACCAGACACAAATGTACCCACCTTCCTCTTCTGAAATAAGACCACCATGACTCGATCGCTGATTCCCAGTAGATGATCCGTAACTGTGGCTTGACGATCCAGCATAATAGTCCGTGTGCGGCGTGACGGAGGGTACACTGTATTGCTGCCATAGTCCCATTCTCAGTCCCGAAGTCTGTTCGTAATCTCATTGGTATCACACCAAGACTCTTTACACAGTTTATATAATTGTGAGCTATAACAGCCGGGTTGTTGTTTGTTGCTCCACACACAAAGCCACATCAGTCTTCTTGAAAAGCCATCTATACATCCTGACAGGGTTTCAGTTTATCATAGCCATCTACATGCCACATGTAATTGGGCCCCATGGAGTGATACGTGCGTCTTGTGAACCTCCTTCGAGTTCTCAAAGCGATTCCTTGAGGATTTAGTTGTCTCAACAGCCTCATAACTACATCACGCTTGACACGCAGCTTGTGTTTTGTTTGAGAACTTGCCACATGGTCCGATATCCAAACAATTGTCCTGGTCCTCGAAGCTCGGACAAATGGCACGCCTCACCTCAGGAAGTGGAGAATAGTTGCCTCGTCTGTACAGTCCAGATTCTTTTAAATGTAGTTTCAGTGTCGCATACTAATTGAAATCTCATGATTACACTTGAGCATATCCAGTATCACCTCGTATGTATGTCCTGAATCAAAAATATTCTCGAATAGTGACAGCTATGTTTGGGTCACCGCTAATGTTCATGTTTGAAAATAATGCGCTACAGGCAGAGTAACTTCCGGTTCCAAAGATGAACAGCGCGGACATCCAATCAGTGATGTCTCCTGTTGCCGACTGGTACCTACCCTTTCCGGTTTTCTTAATGTAATTGTGCTTCTCAATTTGTTTTGTGATTCTTCTTTTGTTTTGCGCTTTTCAATTTGTTGTTGCGCTTTTCAATTTGTTGTTGCGTTTAGTGAATTTGTTTTTGCGCTTTTCAATTTGTTTTGCGCTTTTCAATTTGTTTTTGCGTTTAGTGAATTTGTTGTTGCGCTTTTCAATTTGTTGTTGCGCTTTTCAATTTGTTTTTGCGCTTTTCAATTTGTTTTTGCGCTTTTCAATTTGTTTTTGCGCTTTTCAATTTGTTTTGCGTTTTTCAATTTGTTGTGCGGTTTTTGTGATTTGTTTTTGCGCTTTTCAATTTGTTTTTGCGTTTAGTGAATTTGTTTTGCGCTTTTCAATTTGTTTTTGCGTTTAGTGAATTTGTTTTGCGCTTTTCAATTTGTTTTTTATGTTTAGTGAATTTGTTTTTGCGCTTTTCAATTTGTTGTTGCGCTTTTCAATTTGTTTTTGCGCTTTTCAATTTGTTTTTGCGTTTAGTGAATTTGTTTTTGCGCTTTTCAATTTGTTGTGCGTTTTGTGATTTGTTTTTGTGGTTTGCACTTCAGGGCCACCGTAGATAACTTTGTCGGAGATGAAATGCCGGTTTTGTAGCGCGGCTCCAAATGCTCAACCAGACCGCCGACAGGTCTAGCATGCCACAGCCGCTCTATCACGTGACGAATACTGCTCCGACGTGCTAAGGTTATGAGCTGAGTTACGCCATGTCGCAAGTTTTGTGAAGTGCTTTCGTGATATTTAATGGATCAGATTACATTTTTTATTTCTCTCCGATATCCAATCCAGTAATTTAGGTCAGTATCGGACCGATACCGATACGTAATATCGGATCGGTCCATCTCTAATATACATATTTACCAGGTACATATATTAATATTTGTCTACTCTTTTATACATGCATTAGTTCAGTTACCAACTTTTTAAAAACTCATCACACATTCAGCAAACCTGGGGAAAAAAGTGCTAAGATTTGTTATACATGTTTGCATTACCCATTTATCCTGCAAGCCTGTAGGTTTATATATGTGCTGCCAGATTAAGTGGCCATGTGCTGACAATTTCATCTATTATTATTATGGGATTTCCTGTCAACAATATTCCTACTACAGCAGTCCTGTCTATTTGTGAGTCTTTCTATATAGCTAAAAATGACAAGAAATTTGTATACACAGTTCAATAAAGAGCATTACAATACAAAGAAGTTTATCTGTAGCTTACTGTGTGTGTGCCCATCTCTGAGAGCAGAGAAATCATAAATTGAAAGCCAACATCCATCATAGTGAGGAAAATAAGGGACAACGTTAGGCAAACAACTTTAGGCAAACTTTGGAGTGTAAATAACAGTATTTAGAGAGGTAAAGAGAGGAGAGATCAAGTGTACCTGGGGGGACCTGAGTGGGGTCGACACCAGAAAACTGGAAGAAAGTAGACCAACACCTACACCACCACCTGGCGGGCACTGTTGGGAGGCAAGCTACAGGGAGGAGTGCCCAGAGAGGGCAACTTAGTTAGATACACAAAACACTTCTGTGGGTAACAAGTTCAAACATTTAATCAGGCTAAAATACAGTTAAACAAGCCTAAGTAAGATAACAACAGAGGCGACCTAGAGTATATTAAAAAGCAGGAAAAAAAACTCCTGGGTCCACTCTACTAAATTACAGACCCCATACTCAGCCCGTTCTCACTCCAACATAGTGACAATTTATCAAGTCCTGAGGCGTTCCTGAGGAACGCAAAAGATGACCTTCTGCGTTCTTATGCTATGCAACGGGTTATGGATGAAATCCAGCAGAATGACACTCCTGCTGTAATAGACGTACCAGTCATGTTTTCCAGCCCTAACCCTAACCTTATCCCTAACACTAACCAGTGCTTTAATGACGTTAGATAGTGTTTTCCAAAGCGATTTAAGTAAAAATTACGTACGTGTGTAGATTAATTCCAAACGGTTCTCATGTTTCCTTATTTTTACGATCTCGTAATATAGAGACGTGACTGCTACCCCCACAGGCAAGGAGTGACTGACTGAATTCAGGCCATTCAACAGCAGAGAAGCTGGAGGCGGTGAGGACAGAGCTAAAGAGTTGAATGTGTTTTTCAACAAATTTGACAGTGCAGTAAATGCTAACCCCCTTACTGACTTACATGTAGTCAGCCTAGAATTTACAGCCACACCACTCTCTCTCCCTCCCTCCCTCCATCTCCACATTGCACCATTGCGTCCTGTAAAAGCTCTGACACCCCTCCCCCACCTATCATTTTCACTCATGACCAGATTCAAAGACAAATGAGAAGACTCCAGGCAAGTCTGACGAACCAGACAGGGTGAGTCCCTTGTGCCCGCCAGCTTTGTGGAGTCTTTCATAAACTGTTCATCTTGAGTCTGAGTCTGCACATGGTCCACGTGCTGTGGAAGACTTCATGCCTCGTTCCTGTACCAAAGATACCACGTCCCAGTGGCCCCATGATTACAGGTCTGTGGCACTGACTCCCCACATCATGAAGACCCTGGAAAGACTCCTCCTTGACCAACTACAACATATTGTCAAGCCACATCAGGATCCTCTTCAATTCACTTACCAGTAGTGATGGTAAATTAGATTCTTTTTACTGAATCGAGTTTTAATGAGTAACTCACCAAAGTGAATCGGGTTTTTTGAGTCGTTTGAGTCACTGAGTCAGTTGACCAGAGAGTGCAAAAATGTACATTTTCACTTAAACTTAATTTGTTTCTCTTTTAATGTAAATCCTACTGCTAAGATGAGTGATTGTAAAAGAAAACTATTTTATAGAGCAAAAAAGAGCAAAAGAAAATTCTAAAGGGAACATTTATTTATTTTAATTTTATTTTATTAGTATTTTTCCTTAAATGTGTCGAATATATATTTTCTCATCTAAATGTCCATTGAGCTGTGAGCCAGGGGGCGGTAATGCGCCTTAACATTGGTTGCCAACCAAGAAGAAGAAGAAGCTGTGAGCCAGCTTCTTCTTAAATTTATGTCCGCATAAATTTAAAGCAGGAAAGGCACTCCTTAACCTTCATAAAATCATAATCCCTTGCATATCTGGCATTTTAACCAATCAGATCACAGATCGAAGAAACGAAACTGATGCACAGACTGTACAGACTGCATTCACTCATGGAGTAAGAGGCACAAACAAACCTGAAAGTGGCTTCATAGAAGAACTTTGAGTGCAGAAAGAAGCACACGGAGAAGACTGGAGTCTCTGAATCTTTCTCTTTGAGACTGTGGACCTGCTCTCCTCTGTTATATATACATAATGAGGGTTTCATGGAGTCTTTTCTCTCTGTGGGATTTGATCATCTGCTTGAATTTCTCTAAAGGTAAATACATGTTTAATTTTCACTCCATTTGACCATTTGTAAATCATTTAGCTGCTTAAATGCTAATGCTGCTTGATCATAGCACAACATGTAAACAAAATGAGGAAGCACATGGTCTGACACATTTGAGTGAGAGAGTGAGTGATTCGTTTATGCTATGATTCAGCACAGGAAAGGACCCCCTCCTTTCCTGTAGCTCAAATGTGCTGTTAGCATGTTAGCAGTAGTGATGTGCGATACCACTGATTTCCTTTCTGATCCGATACCAAGTAATATTCAGGCTGGTATCGACGATACTGATCCGATACCGATACTTTGTACAAAAGCTTATTTTATTTATTGTATCTCAAATTATAGCGTCATAATGATTACAGGACATCAGATTACTTGTTCTTATCACTTAATAATGCAGAGTTCATCATATAGAAATAAAAAAACTGAAGTTGTGCGCTATTTGAACACGTTGCCTGCCTGCAGCACTAAAGGACTCCATGAGAGACGTCTGTCTCACCCTAGCAGCACCTGTCCCTGTCCTCCTCTTCAGTTCGCCTCAACATACGCTCGTCATATTCTGTGATATGATTTGCTCTAAAGGTGTTTGACAAGGTTAGTGATGTTCCCACAACCATACATGCCAACCCTCCCGATTTTTCCGGGAGAATCCCGAATTTCAGTGCCCCTCCCGAAAATCTCCCAGAGCCACCATTTTCCCGATTTTCCACCTGGACAACAAAATTGAAAAACCATATCGCTTCGGAGGTGGGGTGCCCTCGGCCTCTCGGCCCGGAGCTCGGTCACTCAGGCACAGCTGGCTGCCGGCGGAGCTCACGGGCACGTCACTGCAACCCCCCCCGGCTTCTGCTCCGCGGCTGCTGAGTGACCCCTCATCTGGGACTCTCCTCAGCTCTTTCTGGGATAGTGGCGCGGCTGCCCCTCTGTTGGTCTTCCTTGGTCTCTTGTGTTCTGGGCGCCTCTGAATGTCTAGAGTTTTGATCTCCTCCATACCTGCGTCATGCCCTGGAGGACGGGGCAGTGGCCCCCCACACCCACTAGCAGATCATTACATGAAGGAACCTTTTAAAAAAAACAAAAAAACAAGCGCGTCCATGCTCACAGGTGTACACACAGGTGATCACACACAAACTACACCCTTTTTGGCTCTTACCTCAAAGCACACTGTGCGCTGTCGATCTTACGTGCTGCACAATAATGTTTAATATTTAGTATTTACTGTCATATTCCCATATATCATTGTGATGTTGTTTATTACTCTCGTTTTCTTCTGCTTGCTTTCTTCTTTCTTTCTCAACAGGTGATCCAGGTGATCGATATATGTATTTTTGTCTGCTTATTCTGTTGGTTTTGGTTTTTGCCCTTTTTCCCGTCCCTCTTCCCCGCTGTTTTTCTTTCCTCTTTTCTTTCTCCCTTTCCTTCCCCCAGTCAAGTCTGTCCCGTATTCAGCAAGTGAAAATAAAATAAACAATAAAGGTGAATCAAATGGACCATTACGGCAAGGCTGGGATGGTCCATTTGGTAAAAATAAATCCGTTGGGCATCTTTCTTCGCCTTTAGACAATAATTCTGATGGCAAAAGAGCCAAACGGGACAGGTTAAAAAAAAGAAAGAAAAAAAAAAGAAAAAGAAAAACCATATCGCAGAATTCATAGCACGGCCCAGCCAATTCCAATTTCCAACAATGGCGGCAGCTACTTAGTTTTAATATTACTCTCATTTCTCTTTCTGGGTCGTAAAAAAACTTTTAACATATTTTCAGGCGAGAATGTAGCTGTGTAAACTTCAAATATCTGAGCCGATCGACACATCGTTTTCAAACCCCCGCGGTCTTTCACTACTCGGGTTAAACATGATACACTTTGATAACTTAAAAATGTTATTGTTTGGCTTTTTCAGTGTTTTATTTGTTCGTGAGTAAATCGGTTTGGCTGAGAATAAAGTTATTAGTTTAGATTAAATTAAATTTAACTTTGTTAATCCCTCGGGAGGGTTCCTCCGGGGTTTTCACACAGCTGAATAAACGTCAAACAGAAAACTAATTAAACAAAGTGTGAGACGGTCGAGAGTTTACGCCAGCACCCGGTTATATTTTAGATAGCAAGGAGCAGACGGCAGAGTTTCACTCTCGTGACGTACTACCCGGCTTTCTTTAGACCGCGAAGGCCGGGTCCTCAGGTGGAAGCAGCCTCTGAATTTGGACACCCCCGCTGTTTCCGGGCCAGCCAATAATAACTGTGACATTTAACGTATTTTATCCGATAAATAAACACTGTAAAATGTATCCCCCCCCAAACAGCCCTTTTGAATGTCTCCCTAATTCTGAGGTCTGAAGTTTGGCAAGTATGGCCACAAAACTTCACTTTTTTGCCACATGTATTGCAAACCATGTCTCAGCTGTTTGTGGAGGTAAAATACATCCGCACAATTGCGCTCAGCCATTGTTGTGAGTGCGCACGCCAAGGGGCTGCGAGACATTTATACAGCCGCATTTCGCACATGACTATGAAAGGCGGAAGAGGAAGTAGTTCCTTTGAATGTAGACAATCCGAATGTTATAGTTTCTTTCCACTGTGTTCCTGTTAATGATAAACTACAAATTTACCCTAAATTACTAAAATATCGATATTTTAATGTGAGAATCGATTCTACAACATAAATGATTGGTATCGGAGGAATCGATATTTCAGGATCGATCCACACATCACTAGTTAGCAGAGCGATGCTACTGTGAACTGAGGAGCTTTTGTCTTGATGTGAGCTTCTACTCAGGGTTTTTTCTTCCAGTTCAGAGCAGAAATGTTTTTGTCAAGATACTGGATGTTGTGTTTTTTCTCCACAATTTTAATTATAAGCTAGATATATTGCTACTAATTAAATTAGTTTGCTAACAGCAACAGGGATGAGTCAGTGAGTCAGTTGGGCTTGTGAATCATGATTCACGAGTCAGTAAAGTGATTCTCGAGTACTGAACGATTTGTTCATGATTCGCGCATCACTACTTACCAGCCCCGCCTCAGAGCTGAGGATGCCATTATCTACCTGCTCAATCGTATCTACACCCATCTGGACCAGCTGGCGAGCACTGTGAGGGTAATGGTTTTTTTTTAACTTCTCCCGGTGCACTCAACACCATCAGTTGTTTATATTTCAAATTAGAGCTGGGCGATATATCGATTTTTAAAAAAATATCGATATATTTTTATACGAGATATAAGATGTGACAATATCCTTTATATCGATATAGTCGATATAGTCTATGTTACGTTATAATTATAGTTGCGGAGCCGCAAGTTTGCCTCTCTTTCGTCCACTTTTGTCTTTACGCAACGTTACTCGACCTCGCCTCTCCTTCACTGAACACAACTCCCCCTCCTCCCCCATCGCTTCACCTGCAGGCAGCGACAAGATGGACACAGCAAATCTCCGTTAATGAGTTACTGCGCATCGCCCCGTGCGTGGGGCTGGACGGCGTCAACGTGTTAACGAGCTAACCACGCTAACGAGCTAACCACGCTAACGCCATGCACGGCCTGAAATCCTTTCATTTTCTCAAAAGTTGACTGCGCGCCTTTTGTATGAATTCTGGTTGTGCTTGATGACCGAGAACCGAATTTATGTGATACACAGCGCTCAGCAGTCTGTCAAAAACTGTTTTAGTTCGACTTTGCTAAGCTACGGAGCTGCACTGCTAGATGGATTGTCGGAGCATTACGGCTACCGAGGAGCCTCGCAGAGTGATACGTACTGTGCTTCAACGTAATATTACCGTATTGTGTGTGTATAAGGACCATAAATGGCACCTGTTCAGAGACATGGTTACGAAGCGGATTTCAAACTCCAGGCTGTCAGTCACGCAGTAGAAGTTGGGAACAGAGCAGCTGTGAAATCTGTCTGTTATTATGCTCAGCGTCTTTTAGTTTACATTTTGACTGCACAATTGTGAGCTCTTTGTTATGCACAAAATAACATAGTTTTCTTTTATTTATAGAGCATCATTATTTAATAAATGCTCATAATTTATTTTTGAGTAGTTTTTTTCATGTACATCTATGCTGTATGTTAATAAAAGTGCTTGTGTGACATCTGGGACACAGCTTTGACTAATAACTCTCTTTTTGTTCTTACCTTATGGCTTTAAAAAAATATCGAGATATATATCTTATATCGCCATCCAGCTAAAAAATATCGAGATATGAATTTTGGGTCATATCAGCCAGCTCTATTTCAAATATCACAAAATGCTGATTATACAACAGCAAAATTATTGTATCTCAGTTTAAAAATTTAATAAGCTTTCTGCCTGCAGAGAGTGGATAGTCAAATAAACTAAATCATCATAAATACATTATTTTATATGTATTACTTTATTTTTTATTCCTATTACTTTATTGTTATACTGCTAGGAATAAATAATAAGGGAAGGATTCTGGATCAGCACCATGATGCAAACTTGTGGCCATCTTAATTGCCCCTTGGGGGTAAATAAAGTTTTTTTGACTTTGACTTGACTTTGACTATAGTATATACAGTAAGGTATAAAAGAGAAGGTATAAAATGTCACTGTATGTGTATTTGTTTGAATGTGTGTTTTATGTGTATAGATTTTTTAAATTTTTACTCATAATATTGTCCAGACATGCCCTGTAAGGACCATTTCTGTAGGAATTTCCATTCAAATTATGTCCAATTTATGTCCGCATAAATTTAAAGCAGGAAAGGCACTCCTTAACCTTCATAAAATCATAATCCCGTGCATATCTGGCATTTTAACCAATCAGATCACAGATCGAAGAAACGAAACTGATGCACAGACTGTACAGACTGCATTCACTCATGGAGTAAGAGGCACAAACACACCTGAAAGTGGCTTCATAGAAGAAGAGGACACGCTTCACTCAGCCTCTCACTCAGCTGTTAACAGTCGGCGGTTCTGCTTTGATGTGTGACCAATATGTCAACTGAATAACCGGGAACTTTGAGTGCAGAAAGAAGCACACGAAGAAGACTGGAGTCTCTGAATCTTTCTCTTTGAGACTGTGGACCTGCTCTCCTCTGTTATATATACATAATGAGGATTTCATGGAGTCTTTTCTCTCTGTGGGATTTGATCATCTGCTTGAATTTCTCTAAAGGTAAATACATGTTTAATTTTCACTCCATTTGACCGTTTGTAAATCATTTAGCTGCTTAAATGCTAATGCTGCTGCTTGATCATAGCACAACATGTAAACAAAATGAGGAAGCACTTGCTCTGACACATTTGTGGCATTGCAAACACTGGTTTTAACAGCTTTATGAGCAGAAATGCAACAGAGAGGGATATTATACCCCTTATGTCAAAAATATTCATGAGCTTTTTGAGTGTTAGGTTCTATGAATTATTCATTAGCTCAGGAAGTAATTAAATTATGATAATAATTAAATTATGATAATAATTATGTGTGCCTATGCCAAGAGGCACACATATTACTATTCCTCGGATTTATTATTCTTATTATTATTATTATGTGTGCCTATGCAAGAGGCACACATATTACTATTCGTCGGATTTATTATTATGTGTGCCTATGCCAAGAGGCACACATATTACTATTCCTCGGATTTATTATTCTTATTATTATTATTATTATGTGTGCCTATGCCAAGAGGCACACATATTACTATTCGTCGGATTTATTATTATGTGTGCCTATGCCAAGAGGCACACATATTACTATTCGTCGGATTTATTATTCTTATTATTATTATTATTGTGTGGATGCCCTAAAAGGGCTTCCACACTATTGAGATCCTGTTTCTCTTTCTTCTTTATTATTGTGTGGATGCTGGAGGCATCCACACTATTGAGTTCCTGTTTCTCTTTATTGTGTGGATGCTGGAGGCATCCACACTATTGAGTTCCTGTTTCTCTTTATTCTTTATTATTATTCTTAGGACTTCCGTACGTTTTTCGCCGTGGATCTACTTCCACAATTTTCAGCCGATTTTCACCGTTCAAATTTTAAACTATTCTGCTATTTCTGCTAATGATGGCTATATCTTTTGGTATTTTATACTATTATACTTTTTAAAATATTAAGCTTTTTCCTTTAATTTGTCCCATTGAAATGAATGGGAAACTTCCATAATTCTGCTAAAACTTGCTTGTTTTTGAAACTTAACTACTTTTTCCTACTTTCACGTAGAACAACCATTCAAACTTTAAAATGTTCTCAAATTATTGGGCTATTCAGGAATAAATCAGCTTTTTCAAATCTTTTACCATTTTATTTTTATCCCTCTTAAAGTTTTGAGTTGCAAAATTGTGATTTTTCACAAAATACATGCGTTGTTATGGTTGCTATGCACTTGGCTTCCAGTGTGCCACTGTAGGTTTCGCAGTCTTCTCTTCATATCTGAACAACTTCTTGCTAATTACTCAATTTTCACTCAACTTCCACAAATTATACATCAAAACGTAGGTATTTTTGCTGGCTTTCCGAAAATGTCACCATCATTGTTGTGAGATTTATAGAATTTTGGCAAATCTCCTCAGACCAACACAAAGTCTGGAAACTTTCCATAGAAAGTCAATGGAGAGTTTGTTCAAAATCATCGCTTGATTTCTGTAATGAGAGGCATATTCGAATCGTCATATCTCCTCAACGAAGCGAAGTTAAAACATGAGGCTTGTCCCGTATATCTTCAGACACTCCTGACGCTCACAATTCAAAATTTTTTCTCACCTATTACCGTTCTGAGATGAGTTACACTTGTTTGAGGGTAGGAAATTCATCCTTCGCTCAGATTTCTTCAGATTTCAAACTCTGAAATGAACCACTTTTTTCTCTCGTCATATCTTTTTTGGATTTCCACAGAGACCTGAAAATTTCCATGACTGTTCACCAAAGCCTGCTGTCTCTTACGGTGAAAGAATGGTATCGATACTCAAATAGATTTAGAGTTAGAAAGCGTTGTTTGAGGGAAGTCAAGGCAGTTTTGCTGCGCCTCTACTCAGTTATGGTGCATTACAAGTCAAATATCTTCAATAATTCATATTTTAATGATAAATTGTCAACACTGTAAGATTCCCCATGTCTTCTGAACAAAACGGTGTAAGAATGACCGTTCTAGCCCCTACGGTTAGGAAATTATGGCCATTTGTTTGAGAGGAATCCTCACTATGAGAAATAGACTGCAAAAATCCTGTGTCTCTCTGTGCTGCATGCACCTGTTTTGGCGGGAAAAAGTGCAGAGGCTCTCTGATTGGTGGATTCAAATTCAGCAGCTCCCAGACTGCTTGACTGACCTAGAAACTTACTTCTCTCTCCCTGTGTGTGTGTGTGTGTGTGTATGTGTGTGTGTGTGTGTGTGTCTGTGTCTGTGTCTGTGTGTGTGTGTGTGTGTGTGACAGAGAGAGAGAGAGAGAGAGAGAGAGAGAGCCTTTTTATGGGATGATCTCATTGTAAGATTTAAATTCAATATATTTAGACTGGTTGACTGAATTGGATCTTGTGTGTGTGTGTGTGTGTGTGTGTGTGTGTGTGTGTGTGTGTGTGACAGAGAGAGAGAGAGAGAGGCGAGACAGAGTTTTTATGGGAGCATCTTATTGTATGATTTAAATTCAATATATTTAGACTGGTTGACTGAATTTGATCCTGTGTGTGTCTCTGTGCATGTGTGTTTCCATATGTTTCCATATTTGTGATTGTGTGACTGTTACACTTTTTTTGAGTTTCTTTTTTCATTTAACAAGTACATTTGAAGGACCCTTAGCATGTTCAGCATTTTTTCAGCTGTCCATTTTGCTTTTCCAGTTTTTCTGTTTAAGTTATTACTATTGTGCTGAATCATACTATTTCTGCTATTTTATAAGATTTGTGCTAAATATAGTATTTCTGCCCAATATAGTGTTTCTGATTAATTATAGTTTTTCTACCAAATCATAGTACAGTATTTTTGCTTTTTATACCATTTTTATAGGATATTTATATTGCTTAATATAGTATTTCTGCTTTTTATAGGATTTGTGCTTAATACAGTATTTCTGCTAAATGTAGTATTTATGCTTAATCACACTATTACTATATATTTCTGCCAGCTTCCCAGCCAGCCAATCATATCTGAGGTCTGCCGTTTCTTCTCTCGTCATATCTCAGCGACGGATGTACAAAGAGCAATTAAAATTGCAGTCAAAGTACACCAAAATCCGCTGATTCGCCCAGTACAAGAATTATGCTTCTAGTCCACCTAGTTTTTGAGTTACACGACGTTTTGTAACTGCAAAAAAACGGCGCTCTTTGCCTCTCACCGCGATCTAATTCTGACTGCTCATCACCCTGTTTTCCAGGCCCTCGTTCTCTTTCCCAGTGGCACAGTTTGTAATGACACAGGTCTGCAACCCAAAGGTCGTGGGTTCAATTCCACCTTGATCAACATGTTTGTTTTACCTACAATTTACTACACTATCACAGACCACTAATTCATATTGATCAATTATTACAATTCTGCAAACTTTTATGATTTTAGCAGCTTTTCTAATATGGACCTCAGATTCTTCTTAAACAAATACTGTTCCCTTTAGGCTCTGTGTATGTGTGTGTGTATCAATATTTCTCCCATTTTAAAGTATTACTCCTCCATAATTGTATTTCTGTTAAATCAAAGCACTTTTACTACATCTTAGTACTTCTGCTCAATCATAGTATTTTGCCAAATCATGGTTTTTGTGCCAAATCATAATATTTGTGTTATGTTATAGTATTACTACTAAGTGGAGGAATTTCTGTCATGTTACAGTATATGTGCTGATTACAGTATTTCTGTATAATGGAATTTTGGCAAATCTCCTCAGACCAACACAAAGTCTGGAAACTGCATAGAAAGTCAATGGAGAGCTTGTTCAAAATCACAGCTTGATTTCTCTAATGAGAGGCATATTCGAATCGTCATATCTCCTTAACGAAGCAAAGTTAAGACATAAGGCTTGTCCCAGTATATCTTCAGACACTCCTGACGCTCACAATTCAAGAATTTCTTTCTCACCTATTACCGTTCTGAAATGAGTTAGACTTGTTTGAGGGTAGGAAATTCATCGTTCGCTCAGATTTCTTCAGATTTCAAACTCTGGAAATGAACCACTTTTTTCTCTCGTCATATCTTTTTAATGGATATCAACAGAGACCTGAAAATTTCCATGACTGTTCACCAAAGCCTGCTGTCTCTTACGGTGAAAGAATGATATCGATACTCCAAATAGATTTAGAGTTAGAAAGCGTTGTTTGAGGGCAAGTCAAGGCAGATTTCGCTTGCCTCTACTCAGTTATGGTGCATTAGAAGTCAAATATCTTCAATAATTCATATTTTAATGATAAATTGTCAACACTTTAAGATTCCCTGATCTCTTCTGAACAAAACGGTGTAAGAATGACCGTTCTAGCCCCTACGGTTAGGAAATTATGGCCGTTTGTTTGAGAGGAATCCTCACTATGAGAAATTCACTGCAGAAATCCTGTCTCTGTGCTCTGTGTGTGTAAAAACGGCTGCACCTGTTTTGGCGGGAAAAAGTATACAGCCTCTCTGATTGGTGGATTCAAATTCAGCAGCTCCCAGGCTGCTTGACTGAGCTAGAAACTTACTTCTCTCTCCTGTGTGTGTGTGTGTGTGTGTGTGTGTGTGTGTGTGTGTGTGTGTGTGTGTGACAGAGAGAGAGAGAGAGAGAGAGAGAAAGTTATTATGGGATGATCTCATTGTAAGATTTAAATTCAATATATTTAGACTGGTTGACTGATTTGAATCTTGTGTGTGTGTGTGTGTGTGTGTGTGTGTGTGTGTGTGTGTGTGTGTGTGTGTGTGTGTGAGAGAGAGAGAGAGAGAGAGAGAGAGAGCCTTTTATGGGATGATCTCATTGTAAGATTTAAATTCAATATATTTAGACTGGTTGACTGAATTGGATCTTGTGTGTGTGTGTGTGTGTGTGTGTGTGTGTGTGTGTGTGTGTGTGTGTGTGAGAGAGAGAGAGAGAGAGAGAGAGCTTTTTATGGGATGATCTCATTGTAAGATTCAAAATCAATATATTTAGACTGGTTGACTGAATTGGATCTTGTGTGTGTGTGTGTGTGTGTGTGTGTGTGTGTGTGACAGAGAGAGAGAGAGAGAGAGAGAGAGAGAAAGGCTTGTTATGGGATGATCTCATTGTAAGATTCAAATTCAATATATTTAGACTGGTTGACTGAATTGGACCTTGTGTGTGTGTGTGTGTGTGTGTGTGTGTGTGACAGAGAGAGAGAGAGAGAGAAAGCCTTTTTATGGGATGATCTCATTGTAAGATTCAAATTCAATATATTTAGACTGGTTGACTGAATTGGATCTTGTGTGTGTGTGTGTGTGTGTGTGTGTGTGTGTGTGTGTGTGTGACAGAGAGAGAGAGAGAGGGCGAGACAGAGTTTTTATGGGAGCATCTTATTGTATGATTTAAATTCAATATATTTAGACTGGTTGACTGAATTTGATCCTGTGTGTGTCTCTCTGTGCATGTGTGTTTCCATATGTTTCCATATTTGTGATTGTGTGACTGTTACACTTTTTTTTTTGCTGAGTTTTTTTCATTTAGCAAGTACATTTGAAGGACCCTTAGCATGTTCAGCATTTTTCAGCTGTCCATTTTGCTTTTCCAATTTTTCTGTTTAAGTTATTACTATTGTGCTGAATCATACTATTTCTGCTATTTTATAAGATTTGTGCTAAATATAGTATTTCTGCCCAATATAGTATTTCTGATTAATTATAGTTTTCTACCAAATCATATTACAGAATTTTTGCTTTTTATACCATTCTTATAGGATATTTATATTGCTTAATATACTATTTCTGCTTTTTATAGGATTTGTGCTTAATATAGTATTTCTGCTTTTTATAGGATTTGTGCTTAATACAGTATTTCTGCTAAATGTAGTATTTCTGCTTAATCACACTATTACTATATATTTGTGCCAGCTTCCCAGCCAGCCAATCATATCTGAGGTCTGCAGTTTCTTCTCTCGTCATATCTCAGCGACGGATGTACAAAGGGCAATGAAAATTGCAGTCAAAGTACACCAAAGTCCGCTGATTCACCCAGTACAAGAATTATGCTTCTAGTCCACCTAGTTTTTGAGTTACACGACGTTTTGTAACTCCAAAAACGCGCGCTCTTTGACTCTCACCGCGATCTAATTCTGATTGCTCATCACCCTGTTTCCCAAGAGCTCACTGTCTTTCCCAGTGGCGCAGCTGGTAATGACACAGGTCTGCAACCCGAAGGTCGTGGGTTCAACTCCACCTTGGACAACTTGTTTTTGCCCTACAAATTAATACACTATCACAGACCACTAATTCATATTGATCATTTACTACAATTCTGCAAACTTTTACCAGCTTTTCCAATATGGACCTCACATTCTTCTTAACACTCCATGGCACAAATACTCTTCCCTTTAGGCTCTGTGAATGTGTGTGTGTATCAATATTTCTCCCATTTTAAAGTATTACTCCTCCATAATTGTATTTCTCTTAAATCAAAGTACTTTTACTACATCTTAGTACTTCTGCTCAATCATAGTATTTCTGCTAAATTATAGTATTTTTGCCAAATCATGGTTTTTGTGCCAAATCATCGGAATCGTGTTTATTGGCCAAGTATATGTGCAGACAAATACAAGGAATTTGGTTCCAGTAGATGGTGGCTCTCGAGCACAGCAATGTAAATCTCTCACACACACACACGCACCCACACACACACGTATCTATATATACATTACACATGCATACACATACATACACAAAGCTGTGTAACCCAACTACAAATAACTAATCTAAACGTATATACATAAAATACAGAAATGAAATGAGGTGGAATGAATACTACAGAATGTACATAAGGTGCAGTTGCAGTCTGGCAGTGGGAGCAGTGTGACAGTTCAACTGTTTAGAAGGGAGATGGCGAGGGAAAGAAACTGTTCCTGTGTCGGGTGGTCCTGCTCTGCAGGCTTCTGTACCGTGTGCCAGAGGGCAGCAGATCAAAAAGTCTGTGTCCAGGGTGTGAGGGGTCTGTGATTATTTTCCTGCCCGTTTCCTGGTTCTTGAGAGGTACAGATCCTGGATGGAGGGCAGGGGGCGCCGATGATCCTTTCTGCTGCCCGTACAGTCCGCTGCAGTCTGCACCTGTCCTGTTTAGTGGCTGCACCATACCAGACTGTGATGGAGGAGCACAGGACAGACTCAATGACTGCAGTGTAGAACTGGATCAGCAGCTCCTGTGGAAGACTGTACTTCCCCAGTTGTCTCAGGAAGTACATCCTCTGCTGGGTCTTTTGAGGATGGAGTTGATGTTGGTCTCCCACTTCAGGTCCTGGGAGATGGTGGTACCCAGCAACTTGAAGATCTCCACAGTCGACACAGGGCTGTCTGATATGATGAGGGGGGGCAGAGTTGAGGGATGTCTCCTGAAGTCCACTGTCATCTCTACAGTTTTAAGAGTGTTCAGCTCCAGATTGTGCTGACTGCACCAGAGTACCAGCCGCTCAACTCATCATAACATTTCTGTTATGTTATAGTATTACTACTAAGTGGAGGAATTTCTGTCATGTTACAGTATATGTGCTGATTACAGTATTTCTGCCAAATATAGTATTTCTGATTAATTATAGTTTTCTACCAAATCATATTACAGTATTTTTGCTTTTTATACCATTTTTATAGGATTTTATATTGCTTAATATAGTATTTCTGCTTTTTATAGGATTTGTGCTTAATATAGTATTTCTGCTTTTTATAGGATTTGTGCTTAATACAGTATTTCTGCTAAATGTAGTATTTATGCTTAATCACACTATTACTATATATTTGTGCCAGCTTCCCAGCCAGCCAATCATATCTGAGGTCTATTCTTGCCCCTATGGTTAGGAAATTATAGCCATTTGTTTGAGGGGAATCCTGACTATGAAAAATAGACAGCACAAATCCTGTCTCTGTGCTGTGTCTGTGTAAAAACAGGTGCACCTGTTTTGGCGGGAAAAAGTACACAGCCTCTCTGATTGGTGGATTCAAATTTAGCAGCTCCCAGGCTGCTTGACTGACCTGGAAACTTGATTTTCTCTCCTGTGTGTGTGTGTGTGTGTGTGTGTGTGTGTGTGTGTGTGTGTGTGTGTGTGTGTGTGTGACAGAGAGAGAGAGAAGAAAGGGCGAGAGAGAGTTTTATGGGAGCATCTTATTGTATGATTTAAATTCAATATATTTAGACTGGTTGACTGAATTTGATCCTGTGTGTGTCTCTCTGTGCATGTGTGTTTCCATATGTGTACATATTTTTGATTGTGTGACTGTTATACTTTTTTTTTTTTGCTGATTTTTTTTCATTCAACAACTACATTTGAGGGACCCTTAGAATGTTCAGCATTTTTCAGCTGTCCATTTTGCTTTTCCAATTTTTCTATTTAAGTTATTACTATTGTGTTGAGTCATAGCATTTCTGCTGCTTTTCAGTATTTGTGCTAAATACAGCATTTCTGCAAAATCATACTATGTCTGCTATTTCATAAGATTTGTGCTAAATATAGTGTTTCTGCTATTTCTGCCAAATATAGTATTTGTGATTAATTAGGGTTTTCTACCAAATCATAGTACAGTTTTACTGCTTTTTATAGGATTTTTAGAGGATATTTATATTGCTTAATATAGTATTTCTGCTTTTATAGGATTTGTGCTTAATATAGTTTTTCTAAAAATGTAGTATTTATGCTTAATCATACTATTTCTATATATTTCTGCCACGTCCCCAGGCAGCTAATCCTCTGTGAGGACTCATACATACAAATACATATCAGGGCCTGCACGGCTTCCCAGCCAGCCAATCATATCTGAGGTCTGCCCTTTCTTCTCTCGTCATATCTCAGCGACAGATGTACAAAGAGCAATGCAAATCACAGTCAAAGTACACCAAAGTCCGCTGATTCACCCAGTACAAGAATTATGCTTCTAGTCCACCTAGTTTTTGAGTTACACGACGTTTTGTAACTGCAAAAACGGCGTTTTCACCTCTCACCGCAATCTAATTCTGACTGCTCATCACCCTGTTTTCCAGGTTCTCGCTCTCTTTCCCAGTGGCGCAGTTGGTAATGACACAGGTCTGCAACCCAAAGGTCGTGGGTTCAATTACACCTAGGGCAACATTTGTTTTTTTCCCTACAAATTAATACACTATCACAGACCACTAATTCATATTCATCATTTATTACAATTCTGCAACCTTTTATGATTTTAGCAGCTTTTGTAATATGGACCTCAGATTCTTGTTAACACTCCATGGCACAAATACTGTTCCCTTTACGCTCTGTGTGTGTGTGTGTGTGTGTGTGTGTGTGTCTGTGTGTGTGTGTGTCTGTGTGTGTGTGTGTGTGTGTGTGTGTGTGTGTGTGTGTGTGTGTGTGTTTGTGTGTGAGAGAGAGAGAGAGAGCCTTTTGATGGGAGCATCTTATTATATCACTTAAATTCAATATATTTAGACTGGTTCACTGAATTTGGTCCTGTGTGTGTCTCTCTGTGCATGTGTGTTTGCATATGTGCCCATATTTGTGATTGTGTGACTGTTATACTTTTTTTTGCTGATTTTTTTTTTTCAATTAACAATTACATTTGAGGGACCCTTAGAATGTTCAGCATTTTTTCAGCTGTCCATTTTGCTTTTCCAATTTTTCTATAAGTTATTACTGTTGTGCTAAGTCATAGCATTTCTGCTGCTTTTCAGTATTTGTGCTAAATACAGCATTTCTGCTAAATCATACTATTTCTGCTATTTTATGAGATTTGTGCCAAATACAGCATTTCTGCTAAATCATACTATTTCTGCTATTTCATAAGATTTGTACTAAATATAGTGTTTCTGCCAAATATAGTATTTCTGCTTAATTATAGTATTTCTGCCATTTTATAGTATTTGTGCTAAAACATAGTATTTCTACTAAATGTAGTATTTATGCTTAATCATACTATTTGTATATATTTCTGCCAGGTCCCCAGGCGGCTAATCCTCTTTGAGGACTGATACATATAAAATTTACATATCAGGGCCTGCACGGCTTCCCAGCCAGCCAATCATATCTGAGGTCTGCCCTTTCTTCTCTCGTCATATCTCAGCGACAGATGTACAAAGAGCAATGCAAATCACAGTCAACGTACACGAAAGTACGCTGATTCACCCAGTACAAGAATTATGCTTCTAGTCCACCTAGTTTTTGAGTTACACGACGTTTTGTAACTCCAAAAAACAGCGTTTTTCGCATCTCACCGCAATCTAATTCTGACTGCTCATCACCCTGTTTTCCAGGCATTCGCTCTCTTTCCCAGTGGCGCAGTTGGTAATGACACAGGTCTGCAACCCAAAGGTCGTGGGTTCAATTACACTTTGGGCAACATGTTTTTTTTCCCCTACAAATTAATACACTATCACAGACCACTAATTCATATTGATCATTTATTACAATTCTGCAACCTTTTATGATTTTAGCAGCTTTTCTAATATGGACCTCAGATTCTTGTTAACACTCCATGGCACAAATACTGTTCCCTTTAGGCTCTGTGTATGTGTGTGTGTGTATCAATATTTTTCCCATTTTAAAGTATTACTCCTCCATAATTGTATTTCTGTTAAATCATAGTATTTTGCCAAATTATGGTTTTTGTGCCAAATCATAACATTTGTTTTATGTTACAGTATTACTACTAAGTGGAGGAATTTCTGTCATGTTACAGTATATGTGCTGATTATAGTATTTCTGCTAAATCATAGTATTTCTGCTATATTACATTTTTCTTTCTAAATATAGCATTTCTGCTATATAATTGTATTACTGCTTTGTTATAATATTTGTGCTAAACCAGAGTATTTCTGCTGAAACATAGTATTTCTGCCATATGATAGTATTTCTGTCAAATTACAATATTTGTGCTAAAACATAGTATTTTTTTTAAATTTCAATATTAATAGTAAATTACAGTATCTCTGGTAAATCGCACCATTTCTGCAATGTTGTACTGTTTTTCTAAATCATAGTATTTCTGTAATGTTTAAGAATGTTTGGCTAAATATATTCTTTCTGTTATCTCATACTATTTCTCCTAAATTCTTGTATTTTTGAGAAGTTATCGTGTTTCTGGTAAGTTACAATATTTCTGCTAAGTTCTGCTATGCTATTGTATTTCTGCCAAGTATTATGTTTCCTCTAAGATATTGCAGTTCTGCTAAGTCACTACATTTTAGCAAAGTTCCTTTGCTTCCGCAAAGTTTTTACAATTTCTGCAACTTTTCAGCTTTTTCAGCTAGTTTCAGCAGACAGCTTCAGCGTTCCAGCATCCACACTGCATTTTCGCAGGAAATGCAAATTTTTCTAGTTCTTTATTATTATTGTGTGGATGCTGGAGGCATCCACACTATTGAGTTCCTGTTTCTCTTTATTCTTTATTATTATTCTTAGGACTTCCGTACACTTTTCGCCGTGGATCTACTTCCACAATTTTCAGCCGATTTTCACCGTTCAAATTTTAAACTATTCTGCTATTTCTGCTAATGATGGCTATATCTTTTGGTATTTTATACTGTTATACTTTTTAAAATATTAAGCTTTTTTCCTTTAATTTGTCCCATTGAAATGAATGGGAAACTTCCGCAATTCTGCTAAAACTTGCTTGTTTTTGAAACTTAACTACTTTGTCATATTTTCACGTAGAACAACCATTCAAACTTTAAAATGTTCTCAAATTATTGGGCTATTCAGGAATAAATCAGCTTTTTCAAATCTTTTACCGTTTTATTTTTATCCCTCTTAAAGTTTTGAGTTGCAAAATTGTGATTTTTCAGAAAATACATGCGTTGTTATGGTTGCTATGCACTTGGCTTTCAGTGTGCCACTGTAGGATTCGCAGTCTTCTCTTCATGTCCGAACAACTTCTTGCTACTTGCTCAATTTTCACTCAACTTCCACAAATTATACATCAAAACGTAGGTATTTTTGCTGGCTTTCAGAAAATGTCACTATCATGGTTGTGAGATTTATAGAATTTTGGCAAATCTCCTCAGACCAACACAAAGTCTCAAAACTCTCCATAGAAAGTCAATGGAGAGTTTGTTCAAAATCACCGCTTGATTTCTGTAATGAGAGGCATATTCGAATCGTCATATCTCCTTAACGAAGCGAAGTTAAGACATGAGGCTTGTCCCGTATATCTTCAGACACTCCTGACGCTCACAATTCAAGAATTTCTTTCTCACCTATTACCATTTGGCCATGAATTGGGTTTGTTTGAGGGTAGGAAATTTGTCCCTGGCTCAGATTTCTTCAGATTTCAAACTCTGGAATTGAGGCACTTTTTTCTCTCGTCATATCTTTTGATGGATTTCCACACAGACCTGAAAATTTCCATGACTGTTCGCCAAAGCCTGCTGTCTCTTACAGTGAAAGAATGATATCGATACTCCAAATAGATTTAGAGTTAGAAAGCATTGTTTGAGGGCAAGTCAAGGCAGTTTTGCTTTGCCTCTACTCAGTTACAGTGTATTACAAGTCATATATCTTCAATAATTTATATTTTATCGCTGAATTATGAAGACCTGCAGATTCCCCATCTCTTCTGAACAAAACGGTGTTAGAATGAGCATTCTAGCCCCTACGGTTAGGAAATTATGGCCATTTGTTCGAGGGGAGTCCTGAATGTGAGAAATACACTGAAGAAAACCCATAGCTCTCTGTGTGTCTGTGTGTGTAAGTGCTGATTACAGCAGGTGCAGCCAATTTAGCTGACCTAGATATGCCAAGCCCAGACTCTCAACAGCCTCTGCACACTTTGCTCTCTGTGTATGTGTGTGTGTATCAATATTTCTCCCATGTTAAAGTATTACTCCTCCATAATAGTATTTGTGCTAAATCAAAGTACTTCTACTACATCTTAGTACTTCTGCTCAATCATAGTATTTCTGCTGAATCATAGTATTTTTGCCATATCATGGTATTTGTGATAAAGCATTGTATTTCCACAAAATAACAGTATTATGTACTGTTATATTATTACTGCTCATAGTATTTCTGCCAAATCATAATATAACTGCAAAATAAAGATTTTTGAGCCAAATCATAGTGTTTGTGCTAAATCCTAGTAAATCTGCTCAGTGATATAACTTCTGCTATGCTGTAGTGCTTTTTGCTAGATTATAGAATTTCTTCTAAATCAAAGTATTTCATGTAAATCATAGAGCAGTTTTTACAGTCATCTTACTGTTAAGCCATGAATTACGTTTGTTTGAGGGGTGGAAATCTGTCCTCCTCTCACTTTTCAAACTCTGAAAATGAAGCCGTTTCTTCTCTCATCATATCTCCGTGACGGAGGTAAAAGGAGCAATGAAAATCGCAGTGAAAGTTCGGCAAAGTCTGCTGATTCACCCAGTACAAGAATTGTGCTTCTATCCCACCTAGTTTTGGAGTTACGTGACGTTATGTAACTCCAAAAATCGGCGTTTTACGCCTCTCACCGCGATCTAAATCTGACAGTTCATCTCCCCGTTTTCCAAATCGCTGCTCTGTTTCCCAGTGGCACAGTTGGTAATGACGCCGGTCGGCAGCCCAAAGATCACGGGTTCAATTCCACCTTAGTCAACATGTTTTTTTCCCTAGAAATTAATACACTATCACAGACAAGTAATTCATATTCATCATTTATTACAATTCTGCAAACTTTTATGATTTTAGCAGCTTTTCTAATATGGACCTCAGATTCTTCTTAACACTCCATGGTACAAATACTGTTCCTTTAGGCTCTGTGTATCTGTGTGTGTATCAATATTTTTCCATTTTAAAGTATTACTCCTCCATAATTGCATTTCTGTTAAATCAAAGTACTTTTACTACATCTTAGTACTTCTGCTCAATCATAGTATTTCTGCTGAATCATAGTATTTTGCCATATCATGGTATTTGTGATAAAGCATTGTATTTCCACAAAATAACAGTATTATGTACTGTTATATTATTACTGCTCATAGTATTTCTGCCAAATCATAATATAACTGCAAAATAAAGATTTTTGAGCCAAATCATAGTGTTTGTGCTAAATCCTAGTAATTCTGCTCAGTGATATAACTTCTGCTATGCTGTAGTGCTTTTTGCTAGATTATAGAATTTCTTCTAAATCAAAGTATTTCATGTAAATCATAGAGCAGTTTTTACAGTCATCTTACTGTTAAGCCATGAATTACGTTTGTTTGAGGGGTGGAAATCTGTCCTCCTCTCACTTTTCAAACTCTGAAAATGAAGTCGTTTCTTCTCTCATCATATCTCCGTGACGGAGGTAAAAGGAGCAATGGAAATCGCAGTGAAAGTTCAGCAAAGTCTGCTGATTCACCCAGTACAAGAATTGTGCTTCTATCCCACCTAGTTTTGGAGTTACGTGACGTTTTGTAACTCCAAAAATCGGCGTTTTACGCCTCTCACCGCGATCTAAATCTGACAGTTCATCTCCCCGTTTTCCAAACTGCTGCTCTGTTTCCCAGTGGCACAGTTGGTAATGACGCCGGTCGGCAGCCTAAAGATCACGGGTTCAATTCCACCTTGGTCAACGTTTTTTTTTTCCCTAGAAATTAATACACTATCACAGACAAGTAATTCATATTCATCATTTATTACAATTCTGCAAAGTTTTATGATTTTAGTAGCTTTTCTAATATGGACCTCAGATTCTTCTTAACACTCCATGGCACAAATACTGTTCCCTTTAGGCTCTGTGTATCTGTGTGTGTATCAATATTTTTCCCATTTTAAAGTATTACTCCTCCATAATTGCATTTCTGTTAAATCAAAGTACTTTTACTACATCTTAGTATTTCTGCTCAATCATAGTATTTCTGCTAAATCATAGTATTTTGCCATATCATGGTATTTGTGCCAAAACATTGTATTTGTACAAAGTCATAATATTTCTTCTAAATCATATTATTTCAATCAAATCTCAGGAGTTGTGCTAAAACACAGTATTATTACCAAATCATAGTATCTGTACCCAAACATATCTGTTCAACTTATTTAACTCTTCTCAACAGTCCAACACCTCTTCTTCACCCCGTTTCAGCAGAATTGAGTTTTTCACCCCTTTTCAGCACAAATCCCAGCTTTTTCAGGTGTTTTCAACAGAAATCGCTTTTATTTCTGATTGCTGATGTCTTTGTGTTTCAGCCGCCCGCACCCTTTCCAGGTGGCGCAATCAGTAATGACACGGCTCTGCAGCTCAAAGGTCGTGGGTTCAATCCCACCTTGGTCAACATTTTTTTTTCACTACAAATTTATACACTTTCACAGACCTGTAATTTATATTGCTAATTTTTTTCACTACAAATGAGTAGTGCAAAAACATACTATGTCTGCAACATCACAGTATATCTGTTATGTTATAGTATTACTACTAAATCACAGTATTTCTGCCAATTCAAGGAGGCTGACTGTTACTAAGTGCATCAGTGTACATAGGTCATCTCTTGTGTTGGAGTGCCCTCTTGTGGCGCCTTTTGGGTAGTGCCTTAGTAAACGTGAACACTGCAAAGAAGTGGTATCAGACTGGTTTGTAGTGGAGGAATTTGGTGCCAGTTTCTTTCGTCTTTAATCCGTATTCATGTTGTAATGTAGTAGTACCACAATATGGCAGAAACAGTATGTTTTGGCACAAATACGTAAAAACGGCTGCACCTGTTTTGGCGGGAAAAAGTACACAGCCTCTCTGATTGGTGGATTCAAATTCAGCAGCTCCCAGGCTGCTTGACTGAGCTAGAAACTTACTTCTCTCTCTGTGTGTGTGTGTGTGTGTGTGTGTGTGTGTGTGTGTGTGTGTGTGTGTGTGACAGAGAGAGAGAGAGAGAGAGAGCCTTTTTATGGGATATTCTCATTGTAAGATTCAAATTCAATATATTTAGACTGGTTGACTGAATTGGATCTTGTGTGTGTGTGTGTGTGTGTGTGTGTGTGTGTGTGTGTGTGTGTGTGTGTGACAGAGAGAGAGAGAGAGAGAGAGAGAGAGAGAGAGAGAGAGCCTTTTTATGGGATGATCTCATTGTAAGATTCAAATTCAATATATTTAGACTGGTTGACTGAATTTGATCCTGTGTGTGTCTCTCTGTGCTTGTGGGACTTTTGCAGCTGTCCATTTTGCTTTTCCAATTTTTCTATTTAAGTTATTACTATTGTGCTAAGTCATAGCATTTGTGCTGCTTTTCAGTATTTGTGCAAAATACAGCATTTCTGCTAAATCATACTATTTCTGCTATTTTATAAGATTTGTGCTAAATACAGCATTTGTGCTAAATCATACTATTTCTGCTATTTTATAGGATTTGTACTTAATATAATATTTCTGCTTAATTATAGTATTTCTGCCATTTTATAGTATTTGTGCTAAAACATAGTATTTCTACTAAATGCAGTATTTCTGGGTAATCATTGTATTTCTATATATTTCTGCCAGGTCCCCAGGAGTCGGTCCTAATATTCAAATTTACATATCAGGACCTGGACGGCTTCCCAGCCAGCCAATCATATCTGAGTCCTGGCACATTCAAATTTGCATATTGTTGCCTTCATGGCTTCCCAGCCAGCCAATCATATCTGAGTCCTGGCACATTCAAATTTGCATATTGGGACCTTCATGGCTTCTCAGCCAGCCAATCATATCTGAGTCCTGGCACATTCAAATTTGCATATTGGGACCTTCATGGCTTCCCAGCCAGCCAATCATATCTGAGTCCTGGCACATTTAAATTTGCATATTGGGACCTTCGTGGCTTCTAAGCCCACCAATCATCTATGTCATATATCTCTAATATTTCATATTTTTATTTTAAATGGTCAGCTTTTCAAGATTCCCCTATGTCTTCTGAATAAAATGGTCTAAGAATGACTGTTTTAGCCCCTACGGTTAGAAATTTATGGCTGTTTGTTTGAGGGGAATTCTCACTATGAGAAATAGACTGCAAAAATCCTGTCTCTCTCTGTGCTGCGTGTGTAAAAGCCTGCACTTAGTGCACCTGTTTTGGCGGGAAAAAGTACACAGCCCCTCTGATTGGTGGATTCAAATTTAGCAGCTCCCAGGCTGCTTGACTGACCTAGAAACTTGATTTTCTCTCCCTGTGTATGTGTGTGTGTGTGTGTGTGTGTGTGTGTGTGTGTGTGTGTGTGTGAGAGAGAGAGACAGAGAGAGAGAGAGGGCGAGAGAGAGTTTTTATGGGAGCATCTTATTGTATGATTTAAATTCAATATATTTAGACTGGTTGACTGAATTTGATCCTGTGTGTGTCTCTCTGTGCTTTTGGGACTTTTTGCAGCTGTCCATTTTGCTTTTCCAATTTTTCTATTTAAGTTATTACTATTGTGCTAAGTCATAGCATTTGTGCTGCTTTTCAGTATTTGTGCTAAATACAGCATTTCTGCTAAATCATACTATTTCTGCTATTTTATAAGACTTGTGCTAAATACAGCATTTGTGCTAAATCATACTATTTCTGCTATTTTTAGGATTTGTACTTAATATAATATTTCTGCTTAATTATAGTATTTCTGCCATTTTATAGTATTTGTGCTAAAACATAGTATTTCTACTAAATGCAGTATTTCTGGGTAATCATTGTATTTCTATATATTTCTGCCAGGTCCCCAGGGAGTCAGTCCTAATATTCAAATTTACATATCAGGACCTGGACGGCTTCCCAGCCAGCCAATCATATCTCAGTCCTGGCACATTCAAATTTGCATATTGGGACCTTCATGGCTTCTCAGCCAGCCAATCATATCTGAGTCCTGGCACATTTAAATTTGCATATTGGGGCATTCATGGCTTCCCAGCCAGCCAATCATATCTGAGTCCTGGCACATTCAAATTTGCATATTGTTGCCTTCATGGCTTCCCAGCCAGCCAATCATATCTGAGTCCTGGCACATTCAAATTTGCATATTGGGACCTTCATGGCTTCTCAGCCAGCCAATCATATCTGAGTCCTGGCACATTCAAATTTGCATATTGTTGCCTTCATGGCTTCTCAGCCAGCCAATCATATCTGAGTCCTGGCACATTCAAATTTGCATATTGGGACCTTCATGGCTTCCCAGCCAGCCAATCATATCTGAGTCCTGGCACATTCAGATTTGCATATTGGGACCTTCATGGCTTCTAAGCCAACCAATTCTCTATGTCATATATCTCTAATATTTCATATTTTTATTTTCAGTGGTCAGCATTTCAAGATTCTCCCATGTCTTCTGAATAAAATGGTCTAAGAATGACTGTTTTAGCCCCTACGGTTAGAAATTCATGGCTGTTTGTTTGAGGGGAATTCTCACTATGAGAAATAGACTGCAAAAATCCTGTCTCTCTCTGTGCTGCATGTGTAAAAGCCTGCACTTGGTGCACCAGTTTTGGCGGAAAAAGCACACAGCCCCTCTGATTGGTGGATTCAAATTTAGCAGCTCCCAGGCTTGCAAGACTGACCTAGAAACATGCTGTTAACAGCCCCTGTTCACTTTCTGCTGCTGCTGCTGCTGTGTGTGTGTGTGTGTGTGTGTGTGTGTGTGTGTGTGTGTGTGTGTGTGTGTGTGTGTGTGTGTGTGACAGAGAGAGAGAGAGAGAGAGAAGAAAGGCTTTTATGGGATGATCTCATTGTAAGATTTAAATTCAATATATTTAGACTGGTTGACTGAATTGGATCTTGTGTGTGTGTGTGTGTGTGTGTGTGTGACAGAGAGAGAGAGAGAGAGAGAGAGAGAGAGAGAGCCTTTTATGGGATGATCTCATTGTAAGATTCAAAATCAATATATTTAGACTGGTTGACTGAATTGGATCTTGTGTGTGTGTGTGTGTGTGTGTGTGTGTGAGAGAGAGAGAGAGAGAGAGAGAGAGAAGCCTCTTTATGGGATGATCTCATTGTAAGATTCAAATTCAATATATTTAGACTGGATGACTGAATTGGATCTTGTGTGTGTGTGTGTGTGTGTGTGTGTGTGTGTGTGTGTGTGTGTGTGTGTGTGTGACAGAGAGAGAGAGAGAGAGAGAGACAGAGACAGAGAAAGGCTTTTTATGGGATGATCTCATTGTAAGATTTAAATTCAATATATTTAGACTGGTTGACTGAATTGGATCTTGTGTGTGTGTATGTGTGTGACAGAGAGAGAGAGAGAGAGAGAGAGAGAAAGCTTTTTATGGGATGATCTCATTGTAAGATTCAAATTCAATATATTTAGACTGGTTGACTGAATTGGATCTTGTGTGTGTGTCTTTGTGTGTGTGTGTGTGTGTGTGTGTGAGACAGAGAGAGGAGAGAGAGAGAGAGAGCCTTTTATGGGATGATCTCATTGTAAGATTTAAATTCAATATATTTAGACTGGTTGACTGAATTGGATCTTGTGTGTGTGTGTGTGTGTGTGTGTGTGTGTGTGTGTGTGTGTGTGTGTGTGTTTTAAATTCAATATATTTAGACTGGTTGACTGAATTTGATCCTTTGTGTGTCTGTCTGTGCATGTGTGTTAACATATGTGTACATATTTGTGGTTGTGTGACTGTTACACTTTTTTTGCTGAGTTTTTTTTTTTTTCATTTAACAAGTACATTTGAAGGACCCTTAGCATGTTCAGCATTTTTCAGCTGTCCATTTTGCTTTTCCAATTTTTCTGTTTAAGTTGTTACTATTGTGCTGATTCATACTATTTCTGCTATTTTATAAGATTTGTGCTAAATATAGTATTTCTGCCCAATATAGTATTTCTGATTAATTATAGTTTTCTACCAAATCATATTACAGTATTTCTGCTTTTTATACCATTTGTGCTTAATATAGTACTTCTGCTTTTTATAGGATTTGTGCTTAATACAGTATTTCTGCTAAATGTAGTATTTATGCTTAATCACACTATTACTATATATTTCTGCCAGCTTCCTAGCCAGCCAATCATATCTGAGGTCTGCCGTTTCTTCTCTCGTCATATCTCAGCGACGGATGTACAAAGAGCAATGAAAATCGCAGTCAAAGTACACCAAAGTCCGCTGATTCACCCAGTACAAGAATTATGCTTCTAGTCCACCTAGTTTTTGAGTTACACGACATTTTGTAACTCCAAAAACGGCGCTCTTTGCCTCACACCGCGATCTAATTCTGACTGCTCATCACCCTGTTTCCCAAAAAGCTCACTGTCTTTCCCAGTGGCGCAGCTGGTAATGACAAAGGTCTGCAACACAGAGGTTGCAGGTTCAACTCCACCTTGGACAACATGTTTTTGCCCTACAAATTAATACACTATCACAGACAAGTAATTCATATTCATCATTTATTACAATTCTCAAAACTTTTACCAGCTTTTCTAATATGGACCTCACATTCTTCTTAACACTCCATGGCACAAATACTCTTCCCTTTAGGCTCTGTGAATGTGTGTGTGTATCAATATTTCTCCCATTTTAAAGTATTACTCCTCCATAATTGATTTCTCTTAAATCAAAGTACTTTTACTACATCTTAGTACTTCTGCTCAATCATAGTATTTCTGCTAAATCATAGTAATTTTGCCAAATCATGGTTTTTGTGCCAAATCATCAGAATCGTGTTTATTGGCCAAGTATATGTGCAGACAAATACAAGGAATTTGGTTCCGTAGATGGTGGCTCTCGAGCACAGCAATGTAAATCTCACACACACACACACACACACACACACACCCACACACACACACGTATCTATATATACATTGCACATGCATACACATACATACACAAAGCTGTGTAAACCAACTATAAATAACTAATCTAAACGTATATACATAAAAGACAGAAATGAAATGAGGTGGAATGAATACTGCAGAATGTACATAAGGTGCAGTTGCAGTCTGGCAGTGGGAGCAGTGTGACAGTTCAACTGTTTAGAAGGGAGATGGCGAGGGAAAGAAACTGTTCCTGTGTCGGGTGGTCCTGGTCTGCAGGCTTCTGTACCGCCTGCCAGAGGGCAGCAGATCAAAAAGTCTGTGTCCAGGGTGTGAGGGGTCTGTGATGATTTTCCCTGCCCGTTTCCTGGTTCTTGAGAGGTACAGATCCTGGATGGAGGGCAGGGGCGCCGATGATCCTTTCTGCTGCCCGTACAGTCTGCTGCAGTCTGCACCTGTCCTGTTTAGTGGCTGCACCATACCGGACTGTGATGGAGGAGCACAGGACAGACTCAATGACTGCAGTGTAGAACTGGATCAGCAGCTCCTGTGGAAGACTGTACTTCCCCAGTTGTCTCAGGAAGTACATCCTCTGCTGGGTCTTTTTGAGGATGGAGTTGATGTTGGTCTCCCAATTCAGGTCCTGGGAGATGGTGGTACCCAGCAACTTGAAGATCTCCACAGTCGACACAGGGCTGTCTGATATGATGAGGGGGGGCAGAGTTGAGGATGTCTCCTGAAGTCCACTGTCATCTCTACAGTTTTAAGAGTGTTCAGCTCCAGATTGTGCTGACTGCACCAGAGTACCAGCCGCTCAACTCATCATAACATTTGTGTTATGTTATAGTATTACTACTAAGTGGAGGAATTTCTGTCATGTTACAGTATATGTACTGATTACAGTATTTCTGCCAAATATAGTATTTCTGATTAATTATAGTTTTTCTACCAAATCACAGTACAGTATTTTTGCTTTTTATAGGATTTTTATAGGATATTTATATTGCTTAATATAGTATTTTTGCTTTTTATACGATTTGTGCTTTATACAGTATTTCTGCTAAATATAGTATTTATGCTTAATCATACTATTTCTATATATTTTGCCAGGTCCTCTGTGAAGACTGAGACATTCAAATGTACATATCAGGGCCTCATGCGGCTTCCAAGCCGCCAATCATATCTGAGGTCTGCCGTTTCTTCTCTCGTTATATCTCAGCGACGGATGTACAAAGAGCAATGAAAATCGCAGTCAAATACACCAAAGTCCGCTGATTCACCCAGTACAAGAATTATGCTTCTAGTCCACCTAGTTTTTGAGTTACACGACGTTTTGTAACTCCAAAAACGGCGCTCTTTGCCTCTCACTGCGATCTAATTCTGACTGCTCATCACCCTGTTTTCCAGGTGCTCACTCTCTTTCCCAGTGGCACAGTTTGTAATGACACAGGTCTGCAGCCCAAAGGTCGTGGGTTCAATTCCACCTTGGTCAACATGTTTTTTACCTACAATTTACTACACTATCACAGACCACTAATTCATATTGATCATTTATTACAATTCTGCAAACTTTTATGATTTTAGCAGCTTTTGTAATATGGACCTCAGATTCTTCTTAACACTCTATGGCACAAATACTGTTCCCTTTAGGCTCTGTGTATGTGTGTGTGTATCAATATTTCTCCCATTTTAAAGTATTACTCCTCCATAATTGTATTTCTCTTAAATCAAAGTACTTTTACTACATCTTAGTACTTCTGCTCAATCATAGTATTTCTGCTAAATCATAGTATTTTGCCAAATTATGGTTTTTGTGCCAAATCATAACATTTGTTTTATGTTATAGTATTACTACTAAGTCGAGGAATTTCTGTCATGTTACACTATATGTGCTGATTACAGTATTTCTGCTAAATCATAGTATTTCTACTATATTATATTTTTCTTTCTAAATATAGCATTTCTGCTATATAATTGTATTACTGCTATGTTATAATATTTGTGCTAAACCAGAGTATTTCTGCTGAAACATAGTATTTCTGTCAAATTACAGTATTTGTGCTAAAACATAGTATTTTTAAAAAAATTTCAATATTAATAGTAAATTACAGTGTCTGTGGTAAATCGCAGCATTTCTGCTATGTTGTACTGTTTTTCTAAATCATAGTATTTCTGTAATGTTTAAAAATGTTTGGCTAAATATATTCTTTTGTTATCTTATACTATTTCTCCTAAATTCTTGTATTTTTGAGAAGTTATCGTGTTTCTGGTAAGTTACAATATTTCTACTAAGTTCTGCTATGCTACTGTATTTCTGCCAAGTATTATGTTTCCTCTAAGATATTGCAGTTCTGCTAAGTTACTACATTTTAGCAAAGTTCCTTTGCTTCTGCAAAGTTTTTACAATTTCTGCAACTTTTCAGCTTTTTCAGCTAGTTTCAGCAGACAGCTCCAGCTTTAAAGCATCCACACTGCATTTTCGCAGGAAATGCAAATTTTCTAGTTCTTTTTCAAGTTGCTTCCGTGCGTTTTTCATTTAACTACTTTAACAATTTTCAGCCGATTTTCACCGTTCAAATTTCACAATATTCTGCTATTTCTGCTAATTCCAGCTATGATTTTTGGTATTTTCTGCTCTTATACTTTTTAAAATATTAAGCTTTTTTCCTTTAATTTGTCCCATTGAAATGAATGGGAAACTTCCGCAATTCTGCTAAAACTTACTCTTTTTTGAAACTTAACTACTTTCTCATACTTTCGCCTAGAACAACCATTCAAATTTTAAAATGTTCACAAATTATTGGGCTATTCATGAATGATTCAGCTTTTTCATATCTGTTACCGTTTTCATCTTATCCCTCTTTAAGTTTTGAGTTTCATCTTTGTGATTTTTCACAAAATACATGCGTTGTTATGGTTGCTATGCACTTGGTTCTAAGTGAGCCACTGTACCTTTTGCAATTTTCTCTTCATGTCCGAACAACTTCTTGCTACTTGCTCAATTTTCACTCAACTTCCACAAATTATACATCAAAACGTAGGTATTTTTGCTGGCTTTCAGAAAATATCACTATCATGGTTGTGGGATTTATAGAATTTTGGCAAATCTCCTCAGACCAACACAAAGTCTTAAAACTCTCCATAGAAAGTCAATGGAGAGTTTGTTCAAAATCACCGCTTGATTTCTGTAATGAGAGGCATTTTCGAATCGCCATATCTCCTTAACGAAGCGGTTAAGACATAAGGCTTGTCCCAATATATCTTCAGACACTCCTGACGCTCACAATTCAAGAATTTCTTTCTCACCTATTACCGTTCTGAAATGAGTTACACTTGTTTGAGGGTAGGAAATTCGTCCCTCGCTCAGATTTCTTCAGCTTTCAAACTCTGGTAATGAACCACTTTTTTCTCTCGTCATATCTTTTTGATAGATTTCCACAAAGACCTGAAAATTTCCATGACTGTTCACCAAAGCCTGCTGTCTCTTACGGTGAAAGAATGATATCGATACTCCAAATAGATTTAGAGTTAGAAAGCGTTGTTTGAGGGCAGGTCAAGGCAGTTTTTGCTTCGCCTCTACTCAGTTATGGTGCATTAGAAGTCAAATATCTTCAATAATTCATATTTTAATGATAAAGTGTCAACACTTTAAGATTCCCCCATCTCTTCTGAACAAAACGGTGTAAGAATGACCGTTCTAGCCCCTACGGTTAGGAAATTATGGCCATTTGTTTGAGGGGAATCCTCACTATGAAAAATAGACAGCACAAATCCTGTCTCTGTGCTGTGTGTGTGTAAAAACGGCTGCACCTGTTTTGGCGGGAAAAAGTACACAGCCTCTCTGATTGGTGGATTCAAATTTAGCAGCTCCCAGGCTCCTTGACTGACCTAGAAACTTGATTTTCTCTCCTGTGTGTGTGTGTGTGTGTGTGTGTGTGTGTGTGTGTGTGACAGAGAGAGAGAGAGAGAGGAGAGAGAGAGAGTTTTTTTATGGGAGCATCTTATTGTATGATTTAAATTCAATATATTTAGACTGGTTGACTGAATTTGATCCTGTGTGTGTCTCTCTGTGCTTGTGGGACTTTTTTCAGCTGTCCATTTTGCTTTTCCAATTTTTCTATTTAAGTTATTACTATTGTGCTAAGTCATAGCATTTGTGCTGCTTTTCAGTATTTGTGCTAAATACAGCATTTCTGCTAAATCATACTATTTCTGCTATTTTATAAGATTTGTGCTAAATACAGCATTTGTGCTAAATCATACTATTTCTGCTATTTTATAGGATTTGTACTTAATATAATATTTCTGCTTAATTATAGTATTTGTGCTAAAACATAGTATTTCTACTAAACGCAGTATTTCTGGGTAATCATAGTATTTCTATGTATTCCTGCCAGCTCCTCAGGAAGCCAATCCTCTGTGAGGACTGTAATTTTCAAATTGACATATCAAGTCATGCACGGCTTCCCAGCCAGCCAATCATATCTGAGTCCTGGCACATTCAAATTTGCATATTGGGACCTTCATGGCTTCCCAGCCAGCCAATCATATCTGGGTCCTGGCACATTTAAATTTGCATATTGTTGCCTTCATGGCTTCCCAGCCAGCCAATCATATCTGAGTCCTGGCACATTTAAATTTGCATATTGGGACCTTCGTGGCTTCTAAGCCCACCAATCATCTATGTCATATATCTCTAATATTTCATATTTGTATTTCAAATGGTCAACATTTCAAGATTCCCCCATGTCGTCTGAACACAACGGTCTAAGAATGACCGTTTTAGCCCCTACGGTTAGGAATTTATGGCTGTTTGTTTGAGGGGAGTCCTCACTATGAGAAATAGACTGCAAAAATCCTGTCTCTCTCTGTGCTGCATGTGTAAAGGCCTGCACTTGGTGCACCAGTTTTGGCGGAAAAAGCACACAACCTCTCTGATTGGTGGATTCAAATTGAAAAGCTCACAGCTGTTTGACTGACCTAGAAACATGCTGTTAACAGCCCCTGTTCACTTGCTGCTGCTGCTGTGTGTGTGTGTGTGTGTGTGTGTGTGTGTGTGTGTGTGTGTGTGTGTGTGAGAGAGAGAGAGAGAGAGAGAGAGAAGAAAGACACACACAAAGACCTTTTTAGGCAGCATCTCATTGGTGGATAAAAATATAATATATTCAGACTGGTTGACTGGCATAGACCCTGTTTGTGTGTGTCTCTCACTGTACATTTGTGTATCCATATTTGATTTTCTGTGTATTTGGTGATTTGTGTATCCATATTTGATTTTGTGTATCTGTTGGCTTTTCTTATTTTTTTTTTTCTAAATGAATTTTTATTTTATTTTTTCACAGGTGAACAAAAATTAGTTTTGAGCAAACTTAACCATGTTCCTTTTTATTCAGCTTATCATTTTACCTTTCCAATATTTTCACTTAAGTTATTACTATTCTGCTCAATCATATTATCTGTTCTAAATCATTGTTATTAAGCTATATTGTAGGATTTCAGCTAAATCATAGTATTTCTGCTATATTATATTTTTCTTTCTAAATATAGCATTTCTGCTATAGAATAGTGTTTCTGCTATATTATAATATTTGTGCTAAACTGGAATATTTTTGCTAAAACATAGTATTTATATAAAATTACAATATTCATAGTATATTACAGTGTCTCTGGTAAATCACAGCATTTCTGCTATGTTGTACTGTTTTTCTAAATCATAGTATTTCTGTAATGTTTAAGAATGTTTGGCTAAATATATTCTTTCTGTTATCTTATACTATTTCTCCTAAATTCTTGTATTTTTGACAAGTTATCATGTTTCTGGTAAGTTACAATATTTCTGCTAAGTTCTGCTATGCTATTGTATTTCTGCCAAGTATTATATTTCCTCTAAGATATTGCAGTTCTGCAAAGTTACTACATTTTAGCAACGTTCCTTTGCTTCTGCAAAGTTTTTACAATTTCTGCAACTTTTCAGCTTTTTCAGCTAGTTTCAGCTGACAGCTTCAGCGTTCCAGCATCCACACTGCATTTTCGCAGGAAATGCAAATTTTTCTAGTTATTCTTCAAGTTGCTTCCGTACGTTTTTTGCCGTTTAACTACTGCCTCAGTTTTCAGCCGATTTTCTCCGTTCAAACTCTATACTGTTCTGCTCTTTCTGCTAATGTTTGCTATGACTTTTGGTGTTTACTACTGTTATACTTTTTAAAATATTACACTTTTTTCCTTTAATTTGTCCCATTGAAATGAATGGAAATCTTCAGAAATTCTGCTAAAACTTGCTTGTTTTTGAAACTTAACTACTTTGTCATACTTTCACCTAGAAACTCCATTCAAACTTTAAAATGTTCTCAGACTATTGGGCTATTGCTGTGTGATTCAGCTTTTCAGATCTTCTACCGTTTTAATTTTATACCTCTTTAAGTTTTCAGTTGCAAAATTGGGATTTTTCAGAAAATACATGCGTTGTTATGGTTGCTATGCAATTAACTCAGAGTGTGCACTCGTCCTTTCTGAATTTTCTCTTCATGTCTGAACGACTTCTTGCTACTCGCTCAATTTCCACTCAACCCCCACAAATTATACATCAAAACGTAGGTATTTTTGCTGGCTTTCAGGAAATGTCACCATCATTGTTGTGGGACTTATAGATTTTTGCAAATCTCCTCAGAGTAACATAAAGTCTCAAAACTCTCCATAGAAACTCAATGGAGAGTTTCTTCAAAATCAGCGCTGGAATTCTCTAATGAGAGGCATTTTCAAATCGTCATATCTCCTTAACGAAACAAAGTTGAGACATGAGGCTTGTGCCCATATATCTTCAGACATCCCTGATGCTCACAATTCAAGAATTTTTTTCCCACCTATTACCGTTTTGAGATGAGTTACACTTGTTTGAGGGTAGGAAATTCGTGCCTTGCTCAGATCTCTTCAGATTTCAAACTCTGGAAATGAGGCACTTTTTTTCTCTCGTCATATCTTTTTGATGGATTTCAACAGAGACCTGAAAATTTCCATGACTGTTCACCAAAGTCTGCTGTTTCTTACGGTGAAAGAATGATTTTGATGCTCCATATAGATTTAGAGTTACAAAACGTTGTTTGAGGGCAAGTCAAGGCAGTTTTGCTTTGCCTCTACTCAGTTACAGTGTGTTACAAGTCATATATCTTCAATAATTTATATTTTATCTCTGAATTATGAAGACCTGCAGATTCCCCATCTCTTCTGAACAAAACGATTGTCAGAATGACCGTTCTAGCTCCTACGGTTAGGAAATTATGGCCATTTGTTCGAGGGGAATCCTGAATGTGAGAAATACACTGCAGAAAACTTATACCTCTCTCTGTGTCTGTGTGTGTAAGTGCTGATTACAGCAGGTGCAGCCAATTTAGCTGACCTAGATATACCAAGCACAGACTCTTAACAGCCCTGTACACTTTGCTCTATGTGTATGTGTGTGTGAGTATCAATATTTCTCCCATGTTAAAGTATTACTCCTCCATAATAGTATTTGTGCTAAATCAAAGTACTTCTACTACATGTTAGTACTTCTGCTCAATCATAGTATTTCTGCTAAATCGTAGTATTTTTGACAAATCATGGTATTTGTGCCAAATCATGGTTTTGGGGCAGAACCATAATATTTATTTTATGTTATGAGATTACTACTAAGTGGAGGAATGTCTGTTATGTTATAGTATATTTGCTGAATATAGTATATCTGCCAAATCATAGTATTTATCCCAAATCATAGTGTTTATGCAAAATTACAGTATTTCTGCTAAAAAGCAGAAATAGTACCTTTAGCAGAAATTTCTGTCAAAAGATATTATTTATGTTAAAACATAGTATTTCTGCTAAGTCATAGTATTTCTGCCAAATCATAGTATTTGTACTTATTCATAGTACTTGTGCCAAATCATAGTATTTGTACCCAATCATAGTATTTCTGCAATATCATCGTATTTGTGCCAAATCATGGTATTTTTTGCCAAATCATGGTTTTGGGGCAAATCATGTTATTTGTGTCCAGTTAAAATTTCTGTTATATTATAGTGTTACTACTAAGTCGTAGAATTTCTGTTATGTTATAGTATATCTGCTGATTATAGTATATGTGCCAAATCATAGTATTTATAGCAAATCATAGTATTACTGCCCAAACATAGTATTTCTGCCAAATTGTAGTATTTGTGCAAAAACATAGAATTTCTGCAAAATCATAGTATATCTGTTATGTTATAGTATTACTACTAAGGCATAGTATTCCTATCAAATCATAGTATTCCAAATCATAGTATTACTGCAATTCCATAGTATTTGTGCGAAATCGTAGTATTTGTGCAAAAACATACTATGTCTGCAAAATCACATTATATCTGCTATGTTATAGTATTACTACTAAGGCATAGTATTTCTACCAAATCATAGTATTCCTTCAAAATCATAGTATCACTGCAATTTCATAGTATTTGAGCGAAACTGTAGTATTTGTACTAAATCATGGTACTTGTGCCAAATCATAGTATTTTTGCAAATCATATTATTTGAACCAAAACATTGTATTTGTAACGAAGTCATAGTATTTCTTCTAAATCATGGTATTTCACCCAAATCTCAGTAGTTGTGCTAAAACCCAGTATTATTGCCAAATCGTAGTATTTGTACTGAAACATAGTATTTGTGCCAATAAGAGTATTTGTACTAAATCATAGTACTTGTGCCAAATCATAGTATTTCTGCCATATTGTGCTAGTTGTGCAAAAACATAGACTGTCTGCAAAATCATAGTATATCTGTTATGTTATAGTATTACTACTAAGTCACAGTATTTCTGCCAATTCGTAGTATTTGTACTAAATCATACTACTCGTGCCAAATCATAGTATTGAAATCAAAATATAGTATTTGTACCAAAGCATTGTATTTGTAATGAAGTACAGTATTTCTGCCAAATCATAGAATTACTGCAATTTCATAGTATTTTGAGGAATCCCTTTTGTTATAGTATTACTTCTAAGTCATAGTATTTCTGCTTTGTCATAGTATTTGTACTGAAACATAGAATTTCTGCCAAATCATAGTATTACTGCTATTTCATATTATTTGAGTGAAATTACAGTGTTTCTGCAAAGACATAGTATTTCTGCCAAATCATAGTATTACTGCTATTTCATAGTATTTGAGTGAAATTACAGTGTTTCTGCAAAAACATTGGTTGGTATTGGTTTTAGTTACCTTTAGCGTATGCGCTAGTTAGCAATAGCTATGGCAGCCCAGTTATTTTATTGTTTTGGGCTTGTTCCTGCTTTGTTTTTTTCCCTGCAAATTTATGTGAATTTGTACACTGTAATATCGCTGTATTACGTAATGGCTAAGTAGGAGGCTGACTGTTACTAAATGCATCAGTGTACATAGGTCATCTCTTGTGTTGGAGTGCCCTCTTGTGGCGCCTTTTGGGTAGTGCCTTAGTAAACGTGAACACTGCAAAGAAGTGGTATCAGACTGGTTTGTAGTGGAGGAATTTGTTGCCAGTTTCTTTCATCTTTAATCCGTATTCATGTTGTAATGTAGTAGTACCACAATATGGCAGAAACACTATGTTTTGGCACAAATACTTTGATTTGGTATACTTTAGCTTCTTCACCCTGTAGGCAAAATTTTCATTTTTTCACCCCTTTTCAGCACAAATTCCAGCTTTTTGGCTGTTTTCAGAAAAACAAAACTCTTTTGAGCAGAAACTCTGCTGATTCATCTCTTTTCAGCGCAACTTATTGCTTCTTTAGCTCTTTTCTGCAGAAATTCTGCTGATTCACCTCTTTTCTGCAAAATGTTCAGCCTTTTCACCTCTTATCAGCACAAATCTCAGCTGTTTTCAGAAAAAAAAACTCTTTGAGCAGAAATTCTGCTGATTCATCTCTTTTCAGCGCAACTTATTGCTTCTTTACCTCTTTTCTGCAGAAATTCTGCTGATTCACCTCTTTTCTGCAAAATTTTCAGCCTTTTCACTTCTTCTCAGCACATTTCTCAGCAGCTTCTGCTCATTTAGCAAAATTGTCAGTTGCTCCATCTCTTGCTTTTGTGAGAATGAGTTTGGTTCAGTGAGATGAGCAGCTACCTTGAGACCACAAGGGCCAGGTTCAAATCCCGGTCATGGCAAAAGCTGTTTTCAGTTTTCTTTTTGTTCTGCCTCTTTTCTGCAGAAGTTCTGCTCATTCACCTCATCTCTTGTGTTGGAGTGCCCTCTTGTGGCGCCTTTTTGGGTAGTGCCTTAGTAAACGCGTGAACACTGCAAAGAAGTGGTATCAGACTGGTTTGTAGTGGAGGAATTTGTTGCCAGTTTCTTTCATCTTTAATCCGTATTCATGTTGTAATGTAGTAACTTTTGTGGCACAAATACCACAATATGGCAGAAACACTATGTTTTGGCACAAATACTTTGATTTGGTATACTTTAGCTTCTTCACCCCTTTTCAGCAAAATTTTCATTTTTTTCACCCTTTTTCAGCACAAATTCCATTTTTGGGGCTGTTTTCAGAAAAAAAAAAACTCTTTTAAGGAGAAACTCTGCTGATTCATCTCTTTTCAGCACAAGTTTCTGCTCCTTTGCCTGTTTTCTGCAGAAATTCTGCTGATTCACCTCTTTTCTGCAAAATTTTCAGGCTTTTCACCTCTTATCAGCACAATTCTCAGCAGCTTCTGCTAATTTCGGCAGAGTAAGTAATGACACGTCTCTGCAGTTCAAAGGTCGTCGTCGTTCAATCCCACCTTGGTCAACATTTTTTTCCCTACAAATTTATACACTATCACAGACCTCTAATTTATATTGCTAATTTCTTTCACTACAAATGAGTAGTGCAAAACATACTATGTCTGTCTGCAACATCACAGTATATCTGTTATGTTATAGTATTACTACTAAATCACAGTATTTCTGCCAATTCAAGGAGGCTGACTGTTACTAAGTGCATCAGTGTACATAGGTCATCTGTTGTGTTGGAGTGCCCTCTTGTGGCGCCTTTTGGATAGTGCCTTAGTAAATGTGAACACTGCAAAGAAGTGGTATCAGACTGGTTTGTAGTGGAGGAATTTGTTGCCAGTTTCTTTCATCTTTAATCCGTATTCATGTTGTAATGTAGTAGTACCACAATATGGCAGAAACACTATGTTTTGGCACAAATACTTTGATTTGGTATACTTTAGCTTCTTCACCCCTTTTCAGTAAAATTTTCATTTTTTCACCCCTTTTCAGCACAAATTCCAGCCTTTTGGCTGTATTCAGAAAAAAAAACAACTCTTTTCAGCAGAAACTCTGCTGATTCATCTCTTTTCAGCGCACGTTTTATGATTTTAGCAGCTTTTCTAATATGGACCTCAGATTCTTGTTAATGCTCCATGGCAGAAATACATACAAGTACCCACCTGATGAAGCAGACAGAGGCAGTACCTCTGATTGGTGAATTTGAGCAGAAACAGGTTGTTTTACCTCTTTTCAGCAGAAATTCTGCTGATTCACCTCTTTTCTGCAGAAGTTTGAGCAGCTTCTGCTCATTTCAGCAGAATTATGAGTCTCTCCACCTCTTCTTTGCAAGAGTGAGTTTGGCTCAGTGAGATGAGTGGCTTCCTTGAGACCAGGAGGGCCAGTTTCAAATCCTGCTCACGGCAGTATTTTTTTTTCACCACTTTTCAGCACAAGTCCCTGCTTTTCAGGTATTTTCAGCAAAAACATCTTTTCGGCAGAATTCTGCTGAAAAAATTCTGCTTATTCACCTCTTCTGCAAAATTTTCAGCCTTTTCACCTCTTATTAGCACAAATCTCAGCTGTTTTCAGAAAAAACTTTTTGAGCAGAAATTCTGCTGATTCATCTCTTTTCAGTGCAACTTTCTGCTTCTTTACCTCTTTTCTGCAGAAATTCTGCTGATTCAACTCTTTTCTGCAAAATTTTCAGCCTTTTCTCTTCTTATCAGCACAATTCTCAGCAGCTTCTGCTCATTTCAGCAAAAGTGTCAGTCTCTCCACCTCTTCATTGGGAGAATGAGTTTGGCTCAGTGAGATGAGTAGCTGCCTTGAGACCAGGAGGGCCGGGTTCGAATCCTGCTCATGGCAACATAGGAGGGTTTCTTTCACCACTTTTTAGCAAAATTTCGCCGTCTTTACCCCTTTGCAGTAGAATTTTTTGCTTTTCACCACTTTTAAGCAAAAATCTCTCCTTCTTCACTTGTTTTCAGCGGAATTTTCAGTTTCTTCACCACCATACAACTTTTTGCAACTTTTCATCTTTTTCAGCTTTTCAGCAGACAGCTTCAGCGTTAAGGCATCCACACAGCATTTTCGCAGGAAATGCAAATTTTTCTAGTTGTGTGGATGCTGGAGGCATCCACACTATTGAGTTCCTGTTTCTCTTTATTCTTTATTATACTTTATTATTATTCTAGTTGCAACTTTTTGTACTTTTTTGGCACTTAACTACTTCCACAATTTTCAACCGATTTTTACCGTTCAAATTTTAAACTATTCTGCTATTTCTGCTAATGTGCGCTATGACTTTTGGTATTTTTAACTGTTATACTTTTTAAAATATTACGTTTTTTTCCTTTAATTTGTCCCATTGAAATGAATGGGAAACTTCCGCAATTCTGGTAAAACTTACTCTTTTTTGAAACTTAACTACTTTGTCATACTTTCGCCCTAGAACAACCATTCAAATTTTAAAATGTTCACAAATTATTGGGCTATTCATGAATGATTCAGCTTTTTCATATCTGTTACCGTTTTCATCTTATCCTCTTTAAGTTTTGAGTTTCATCTTTGTGATTTTTCACAAAATACATGCGTTGTTATGGTTGCTATGCACTTGGTTCTAAGTGAGCCACTGTACCTTTGGCAATTTTCTCTTCATGTCCGAACAACTTCTTGCTACTCGCTCAATTTTCACTCAACCCACACAAATTATACATCAAAACGTAGGTATTTTTGCTGGCTTTCAGAAAATGTCACTATCATGGTTGTGAGATTTATAGAATTTTGGCAAATCTCCTCAGACCAACACAAAGTCAGAAAACTCTCCATAGAAAGTCAATGGAGAGTTTGTTCAAAATCATCGCTGATTTCTCTAATGAGAGGCATATTCAAATCGTCATATCTCCTTAACGAAGCGAAGTTAAAACATGAGGCTTGTCCCCGTATATCTTCAGACACTCCTGACGCTCACAATTCAAGAATTTTTTCTCACCTATTACCGTTCTGAAATGAGTTAGACTTGTTTGAGGGTAGGAAATTTGTCCCTCGCTCAGATTTCTTCAGCTTTCAAACTCTGGAAATGAACCACTTTTTTCTCTCGTCATATCTTTTTGATAGATTTCCACAAAGACCTGAAAATTTCCATGACTGTTCACCAAAGCCTGCTGTCTCTTACGGTGAAAGAATGATATCGATACTCCAAATAGATTTAGAGTTAGAAAGCGTTGTTTGAGGGCAGGTCAAGGCAGTTTTTGCTTCGCCTCTACTCAGTTATGGTGCATTACAAGTCAAATATCTTTAATAATTCATATTTTAATGATAAATTCTTAACACTTGAAGATTCCCCCATCTCTTCTGAACAAAACGGTGTAAGAATGACTGTTCTAGCCCCTACGGTTAGGAAATTATGGCCATTTGTTTGAGAGGAATCCTCACTATGAGAAATACACTGCAGAAATCCTGTCTCTCTCTGTGCTGAGTGTGTAAAACGGCTGCACCTGTTTTGGCGGGAAAAAGTACACAGCCTCTCTGATTGGTGGATTCAAATTTAGCAGCTCCCAGGCTGCTTGACTGACCTAGAAACTTGCTTGTCTCTCCTGTGTGTGTGTGTGTGTGTGTGTGTGTGTGTGTGTGAGTGACAGAGAGAGAGAAAAGGGAGGCGAGAGAGAGTTTTTATGGGAGCATCTTATTATATGATTTAAATTCAATATATTTAGACTGGTTGACTGAATTTGGTCCTGTGTGTGTCTCTCTGTGCATGTGTTTCCATATGTGTCCATATTTGTGATTGTGTCACTGTTATACTTTTTTTTTGCTGATTTTTTCATTTAACAATTACATTTGAGGGACCCTTAGCATGTTCAGGATTCTTTCAGCTGTCCATTTTGCTTTTCCAATTTTTCTATTTAAGTTATTACTATTGTGTTGAGTCATAGCATTTCTGCTGCTTTTCAGTATTTGTGCTAAATACAGCATTTCTGCAAAATCATACTATGTCTGCTATTTTATGAGATTTGTGCTAAATACAGCATTTCTGCTAAATCATACTCTTTCTGCTTTTTCATAAGATTTGTGCTAAATATAGTGTTTCTGCTATTTCTGCCAAATTTAGTATTTTTGATTAATTAGGGTTTTCCTACCAAATCATAGTACAGTTTTACTGCTTTTTATAGGATTTTAAGAGGATATTTATATTGCTTAATATAGTATTTCTGATTTTTATAGGATTTGTGCTTAATATAGTTTTTCTAAAAATGTAGTATTTATGCTTAATCATACTATTTCTATATATTTCTGCCAGGTCCCCAGGCAGCTAATCCTCTGTGAGGACTGATACATACAAATACATATCAGGGCCTGCACGGCTTCCCAGCCAGCCAATCATATCTGGGGTCTGCCCTTTCTTCTCTCGTCATATCTCAGCGACAGATGTACAAAGAGCAATGCAAATCACAGTCAAAGTACACCAAAGTACGCTGATTCACCCAGTACAAGAATTATGCTTCTAGTCCACCTAGTTTTTGAGTTACACGACGTTTTGTAACTGCAAAAAACGGCGTTTTTCGCCTCTCACCGCAATCTGATTCTGACTGCTCATCACCCTGTTTTCCAGGCGCTCGCTCTCTTTCCCAGTGGCGCAGTTGGTAATGACACAGGTCTGCAACCCAAAGGTCATGGGTTCAATTACACCTTGGGCAACATGTGTTTTTTCCCTATAAATTAATACACTATCACAGACGACTAATTCATATTCATCATTTATTACCATTCTGCAAACTTTTATGATTTTAGCAGCTTTTCTAATATGGACCTCAGATTCTTGTTAACACTCCATGGCAGAAATACTGTTCCCTTTAGGCTCTGTGTGTGTGTGTGTGTGTGTGTGTGTGTGTGTGTGTGTGTGTGTGTGTGTGAGAGAGAGCGAGCGAGAGAGAGCCTTTGATGGGAGCATCTTATTATATCACTTAAATTCAATATATTTAGACTGGTTGACTGAATTTGGTCCTGTGTGTGTGTCTCTCTGTGCATGTGTGTTTCCATATGTGCCCATATTTGTGATTGTGTGACTGTTATACTTTTTTTGCTGATTTTTTTTTTTTTCAATTAACAATTAGATTTGAAGGACCCTTAGCATGTTCAGGATTTTTCCAGCTGTCCATTTTGCTTTTCCAATTTTTCTATAAGTTATTACTGTTGTGCTAAGTCATAGCATTTCTGCTGCTTTTCAGTATTTGTGCTAAATACAGCATTTCTGCTAAATCATACTATTTCTGCTATTTTATGAGATTTGTGCCAAATACAGCATTTCTGCTAAATCATACTATTTCTGCTATTTCATAAGATTTGTACTAAATATAGTGTTTCTGCCAAATATAGTATTTCTGCTTAATTATAGTATTTCTGCCATTTTATAGTATTTGTGCTAAAACATAGTATTTCTACTAAATGTAGTATTTATGCTTAATCATACTATTTGTATATATTTCTGCCAGGTCCCCAGGCAGCTAATCCTCTGTGAGGACTGATACATATAAAATTTACATATCAGGGCCTGCACAGCTTCCCAGCCAGCCAATCATATCTGAGGTCTGCCCTTTCTTCTCTCGTCATATCTCAGCGACAGATGTACAAAGAGCAATGCAAATCACAGTCAAAGTACACCACAGTCCACTGATTCACCCAGTACAAGAATTATGCTTCTAGTCCACCTAGTTTTTGAGTTACACGACGTTTTGTAACTCCAAAAATGGCGTTTTTCGCCTCTCACCGCAATCTAATTCTGACTGCTCATCAACCTGTTTTATTAGTATTTCTGCTGAAACATAGTATTTCTACCAAATGATAGTATTTCTGTCAAATTACAGTGTTTGTGCTAAAACATAGTACTTTTTTAAAATTTCAATATTAATAGTATATTACAGTGTCTCTGGTAAATCGCAGCATTTCTGCTATGTTGTACTGTTTTTCTAAATCATAGTATTTCTGTAATGTTTAAGAATGTTTGGCTAAATATATTCTTTCTGTTATCTTATACTATTTCTCCTAAATTCTGGTATTTTTGAGAAGTTATCGTGTTTCTGGTAAGTTACAATATTTCTGCTAAGTTCTGCTATGCTATTGTATTTCTGCCAAGTATTATGTTTCCTCTAAGATATTACAGTTCTGCTAAGTTACTACATTTTAGCAAAGTTCCTTTGCTTCTGCAAAGTTTTTACAAATTCTGCAACTTTTCAGCTTTTTCTGCTAGTTTCAGCAGACAGCTTCAGCATTACAGCATCCACACTGCATTTTCGCAGGAAATGCAAATTTTTCTAGTTGTGTGGATGCTGGAGGCATCCACACTATTGAGTTCCTGTTTCTCTTTATTCTTTATTATACTTTATTATTATTATTATTCTAGTTGCCACTTTTTGCACTTTTTTTGGCACTTTTCTACTTCCACAATTTTCAGCCGATTTTCACCGTTCAAATTTTAAACTATTCTGCTATTTCTGCTAATGATCGCTATGACTTTTGGTATTTTTAACTCTTATACTTTTTAAAATATTATGCTTTTTATGCTTTTTTTTGTCCCATTGAAATGAATGGAAAACTTCCAAAATTCTGCTAAAACTTGCTTGTTTTTGAAACTTAACTACTTTGTCCTACTTTCACCTAGAACAACCATTCAAACTTTAAAATGTTCTCAAATTATTGGGCTATTCATGACTGATTCAGCTTTTTCATATCTGTTACCATTTTCATCTTATCCCTGTTTAAGTTTTCAGTTTCATTTTTGTGATTTTTCACAAAATACATGCGTTGTTATGGTTGCTATGCACTTGGCTTTCAGTGAGCCACTGTAAGTTTTGCAGTCTTCTCTTCATGTCCGAACAACTTCTTGCTACTCGTTCAATTTTCACTCAACCCACACAAATTATACATCAAAACGTAGGTATTTATGCTGGCTTTCAGAAAATGTCACTATCATTGTTGTGGGATTTATAGAATTTTGGCAAATCTCCTCAGACCACCAACACAAAGTCTCAAAAATCCCCATAGAAAGTCAATGGAGAGTTTGTTCAAAATCACCGCTTGATTTCTGTAATGAGAGGCATTTTCAAATCGTCATATCTCCCGAACGAAGCAAAGTTAAGACATGAGGCTTGTGCCAATATATCTTCAGACACTCCTGACGCTCACAATTCAAGAATTTTTTCTCATCTATTACCATTTGGCCATGAATTGGGTTTGTTTGAGGGTAGGAAATTTGTCCCTCGCTCAGATTTCTTCAGATTTCAAACTCTTGAAATGAGGCACTTTTTCTATCGTCATATCTTTTGATATATTTCCACACAGACCTGAAAATTTCCATGACTGTTCACCAAAGTCTGCTGTCTCTCACGGTCAAAGAATGATATCAATACTCCAAATAGATTTAGAGTTAGAAAGCGTTGTTTGAGGGCAAGTCAAGGCAGTTTTCGCTTCGCCTCTACTCAGTTATGGTGCATTAGAAGTCAACCATATTCAATAACTCATATTTTAATGATAAATTGTCAACACTTTAAGATTCCCCTATCTCTTCTGAACAAAACGGTGTAAGAATGACCGTTCTAGCACCTACGGTTAGGAAATTATAGCCATTTGTTTGAGGGGAGTCCTCACTATGGAAAATAGACTGCACAAATCCTGTCTCTCTCTGTGGTGTGTGTGTAAGCTGGTGCACCTGTTTTGGCGGGAAAAAGTACACAGCCTCTCTGATTGGTGGATTCAAATTTAGCAGCTCCCAGGCTGCTTGACTGACCTAGAAACTTGATTTTCTCTCCCTGTGTGTGTGTGTGTGTGTGTGTGTGTGTGTGTGTGTGTGTGAGAGAGAGAGAGAGAGAGAGAGAGGCGAGAGAGAGTTTTTTTATGGGAGCATCTTATTGTATGATTTAAATTCAATATATTTAGACTGGTTGCCTGAATTTGATCCTGTGTGTCTCTCTGTGCTTGTGTGTTTCCATATGTGTCCATATTTGTGATTGTGAGACTGTTATACTTTTTTTTGCTGATTTTTTTCATTTAACACTTACATTTGAGGGACCCTTAGCATGTTCAGCATTTTTTCAGCTGTCCATTTTGCTTTTCCAATTTTTCTATTTAAGTTATTACTATTGTGCTAAGTCATAGCATATCTGCTGCTTTTCAGCATTTCTGCTATTTCATAAGATTTGTGCTAAATACAGCATTTCTGCAAAATCATACTATGTCTGCTATTTTATGAGATTTGTGCTAAATACAGCATTCCTGCTAAATCATACTCTTTCTGCTATTTCATAAGATTTGTGCTAAATATAGTGTTTCTGCTATTTCTGCCAAATTTGGTATTTCTGATTAATTAGGGTTTTTCTACCAAATCATAGTACAGTTTTACTGCTTTTTATAGGATTTTTAGAGGATATTTATATTGCTTAATATAGTATTTCTGCTTTTTATAGGATTTGTGCTTAATATAGTTTTTCTAAAAAATGTAGTATTTATGCTTAATCATACTATTTCTATATATTTCTGCCAGGTCCCCAGGCAGCTAATCCTCTGTGAGGACTGATACATACAAATACATATCAGGGCCTGCACGGCTTCCCAGCCAGCCAATCATATCTGGGGTCTGCCCTTTCTTTTCTCGTCATATCTCAGCGACAGATGTACAAAGAGCAATGCAAATCACAGTCAAAGTACACCAAAGTCCGCTGATTCACCCAGTACAAGAATTATGCTTCTAGTCCACCTAGTTTTTGAGTTACACGACGTTTTGTAACTGCAAAAAACGGCGTTTTTCGCCTCTCACCGCAATCTGATTCTGACTGCTCATCACCCTCTTTTCCAGGCGCTCGCTCTCTTTCCCAGTGGCGCAGTTGGTAATGACACAGGTCTGCAACCCAGAGGTCGTGGGTTCAATTACACCTTGGGCAACATGTTTTTTTCCCCTACAAATTAATACACTATCAGAGACCACTAATTCATATTCATCATTTATTACAATTCTGCAACCTTTTATGATTTTAGCAGCTTTTCTAATATGGACCTCAGATTCTTGTTAACACTCCATGGCACAAATACTCTTCCCTTTAGGCTCTGTGTGTGTGTGTGTGTGTGTGTGACAGAGAGAGAGAGAGAGAGAGAGTGAGAGAGAGCCTTTTGATGGGAGCATCTTATTATATCATTTAAATTCAATATGTTTAGACTGGTTGACTGAATTTGATCCTGTGTGTGTCTCTCTGTGCATGTGTGTTTCCATATGCGTCCATATTTGTGATTGTGTGACTGTTATACTTTTTTTGCTGATCTTTTTTTTTTTTCAGTTAACAATTAGATTTGAGGGACCCTCAGCATGTTCAGGATTTTTCCAGCTGTCCATTTTGCTTTTCCAATTTTTCTATAAGTTATTACTGTTATGCTAAGTCATAGCATTTCTGCTGCTTTTCAGTATTTGTGCTAAATACAGCATTTGTGCTAAATCATACTATTTCTGCTATTTTATGAGATTTGTGCCAAATACAGCATTTCTGCTAAATCATACTATTTCTGCTCTTTCATAAGATTTGTACTAAATATAGTGTTTCTGCTCAATAATAGTATTTCTGTCAAATATAGTATTTTTGATTAATTATAGTTTTTCTACCAAATCATAGTACAGTTTTACTGCTTTTTATATGGCTTCAAAGACAACCAATCATATCTGAGCGCTTGCACATTCAAATTTGCATATTGGGGCCCTCGTGGCTTCTTAGATAACCAATCATCTATGTCATATATCTATGATATTTCATATTTTTATTTTAAATGGTCAACATTTCAAGATTCTCCCATGTCTTATGAACAAAACAGTCTAAGAATGACCGTTTTAGCCCCTACGGTTAGGAATTTATGGCTGTTTGTTTGAGGGGAGTCCTCACTATGCGAAATAGACTGCAAAAATCCTGTCTCTCTCTGTGCTGTAAAAGCCTGCACTTAGTGCACCAGTTTTGGCGGGAAAAAGCACACAGCCTCTCTGATTGGTGGATTCAAATTGAGAAGCTTACAGCTGTTTGACTGACCTAGAAACATGCTGTTAACAGCGCCTGTTCACTTGCTGATGCTGCTGCTGCTGCTGTGTGTGTGTGTGTGTGTGTGTGTGTGTGTGTGTGTGTGTGTGTGTGTGTGTGTGTGCCTTTTGATGGGAGCATCTTATTGTATGATTTAAATTCAATATATTTAGACTGGTTGACTGAATTTGGTCCTGTGTGTGTCTCTCTGTGCATGTATGTTTCCATATGTGTCCATATTTGTGATTGTGTGACTGTTATACTTTTTTTTTTTGCTGATTTTTTTTTTTTTTAACAATTAGATTTGAGGGACCCTTAGCATGTTCAGGATTTTTCCAGCTGTCCATTTTGCTTTTCCAATTTTTCTATTTAAGTTATTACTATTGTGCTAAGTCATAGCATTTCCGCTGCTTTTCAGTATTTGCGCTAAATACAGCATTTTTGCTAAATCATACTATTTCTATTTTATGAGATTTGTGCCAAATACAGCATTTCTGCTAAATCATATTATTTCTGCTATTTGATAAGATTTGTGCTAAATATAGTATTTCTGCTTTTTATAGGATTTCCTCCAATTTATAGTATTTGTGCTAAAACATAGTATTTCTACTAAATGTAGTATTTATGCTTAATCATACTATTTGTATATATTTCTGCCAGGTCCCCAGCCAGCTAATCCTCTGTGAGGACTGATACATACAAATTTACATATCAGGGCCTGCACGGCTTCCCAGCCAGCCAATCATATCTGAGGTCTGCCCTTTCTTCTCTCGTCATATCTCAGCGACAGATGTACAAAGAGCAATGCAAATCACAGTCAAAGTACACGAAAGTCCGCTGATTCACCCAGTACAAGAATTATGCTTCTAGTCCACCTAGTTTTTGAGTTACACAACGTTTTGTAACTCCAAAAAACAGCATTTTTCGCCTCTCACCGCAATCTAATTCTGACTGCTCATCACCCTCTTTTCCAGGAGCTCGCTCTCTTTCCCAGTGGCGCAGTTGGTAATGACACAGGTCTGCAACCCAGAGGTCGTGGGTTCAATTACACCTTGGGCAACATGTTTTTTTTCCCTACAAATTAATACACTATCACAGACCACTAATTCATATTCATCATTTATTACAATTCTGCAAACTTTTATGATTTTAGCAGCTTTTCTAATATGGACCTCAGATTCTTGTTAACACTCCATGGCACAAATCCTGTTCCCTTTAGGCTCTGTGTATGTGTGTGTGTATCAATATTTCTCCCATTTTAAAGTATTACTCCTCCATAATTGTATTTCTGTTAAATCAAAGTACTTTTACTACATCTTAGTACTTCTGCTCAATCATAGTATTTCTGCTAAATCATAGTATTTTGCCAAATTATGGTTTTTGTGCCAAATCATAACATTTGTTTATGTTATAGTATTACTACTAAGTGGAGGAATTTCTGTCATGTTACAGTATATGTGCTGATTACAGTATTTCTGCTAAATCATAGTATTTCTACTATATTATATTTTTCTTTCTAAATATAGCATTTCTGCTATATAATTGTATTACTGCTATGTTACAATATTTGTGCTAAACCAGAGTATTTCTGCTGAAACATAGTATTTCTGCCAAATGATAGTATTTCTGTCAAATTACAGTATTTGTGCTAAAACATAGTATTTTTTTTTTTTTAAATTCAATATTAATAGTAAATTACAGTGTCTCTGGTAAATCGCAGCATTTCTGCTATGTTGTACTGTTTTTCTAAATCATAGTATTTCTGTAATGTTTAAGAATGTTTGGCTAAATATATTCTTTCTGTTATCTTATACTATTTCTCCTAAATTCTTGTATTTTTGAGAAGTTATCGTGTTTCTGGTAAGTTACAATATTTCTGCTAAGTTCTGCTATGCTATTGTATTTCTGCCAAGTATTATGTTTCCTCTAAGATATTGCAGTTCTGCTAAGTTACTACATTTTAGCAAAGTTCCTTTGCTTCTGCAAAGTTTTTACAAATTCTGCAACTTTTCAGCTTTTTCTGCTAGTTTCAGCAGACAGCTTCAGCATTACAGCATCCACACTGCATTTTCGCAGGAAATGCAACTTTTCTAGTTATTATTATTCTCCATCTTCCGCCTAAATTTCGCACGTATCACGCCCGCAGTTTTGAGAAAAGCTTCATATATGTTACCTCATTTTGTGCGGCTGGATCTGGAATGGTGTGCTATGACTTTTGGTGTTTATGAATTTTATAGTTTTTAAAATATTAATATTTTAGTGAAAATTTTCCCGCGCTCCTCTGCCAAACAGTTTTGACATTAGGATTACATATGTTAGATCATTTTGTGCGGCTGGAGCTGGACTATTATGTTGTGACTTTTGGTGTTTATGACTTTTATAGTTTTTAAATATTAATATTTTAGTACAAATTTAGGCCAATTCATCTTTTGGCGCCAAATAAACAGACTTCATTTGTGGTGTCTTGGCTCTCTCTAGTGGTATACCGGGAGTAGTACAGCCGAAAAGATTTATCCTTGTGTTGAAAACTCCATATCCCACAATTCATAGCACGCCTCTACAGAGTGAACAATGGCGGCCACCACTTCGTTTTATATGTCTTTTATTCGTGTTTCTAGGTCACAAAATAAACTTTTAAGATATTTTCAGGCGAGAATGTAGGTGTGTAAACTTCAAATATCTGCTTGTTTTATCAAGACATCCCATATTTAGCGACAGTGCTCTGACTACGTTGGTCCTGCCTGACAGCTAGCCGGCTACTTAGCTAGCTGCCGCACTTGGCTGCAAATGGATAGCGAGGGGACTCTCTCTGTCGTTTCACCTCCCGGTCTCTCGCAAATGCTCGCACAGAATCGGAGTTACAGCTGGATGTGGAAAAAATAACTGAGTTGTTTGGTGGTGCTATAATGCGGAGCTACAACAGTGGGCAGCTATCCACGGTGTATGACAGAAAGGACATGCCGCGACCGCCCGATCGACAGGTGTTTGCTAACGCGGAGGTCAATCGTGGATCAGGGAAAGCGAAGGCAGGAGCGTGAGGTGAACTGAATTTCAGGTAAGAAGTTATGACCTGCACTCTATTTGGGTCAGATATAAACCGAGTTTAGGTGTAGTTTATTTAGCAGCAGTTCTCTTATGTGTTGCTGATAGCCGGCTTAGCTAGCTAGCTAGCGCCGCTAGCATAGTTAGCTAGCACCGCTAGCGACCCTTCGTGAAAAAAGCACCCAGGCTTGGCTTATATTGAGGCGGGTGAAACTCGTGTCAGCACCCGGTCGCTCGCCGACAGTATGTGTTTTAGCTGGACTTATTTTTCGTTTATATGGACCGATGATTTATTTATTTATTCATTTTAGTAACGGTATAAACAGTGAAAGGTGGTGGATTGGCCAGATGTAAACTTCAAATATCTGCTCGTGTTACCAAGACATCCCATATTAGCTCTGATGTTTTCGGTGCCTGCAAAGAGCTGAGACAGGTAGCTAGCTAACCCGAGCTGGCTGTCTTTTTGACTCAGGGTCATAGCTGGACTTATTTTTCGTTTTTATGAGCCGATGAGGGTTTTTTTTTGTAACGGTACAAACAGTGAAAGGCGGTGGATTGTCCAGACGCTGGTCGATGTGGAAAAAATAACTGAATTGTTTGGTGAGTCGCTGACGCGAGCTACAACCGAGGGCAGCTATCCACCGTGTGTGTCAGAAAGAACATGCGGGGAACGAGGCGGCGAGGTGACCGCCGATCGACCGGTGGTAGATCGTGGATCAGGGAAACCGAAGGCAGGAGAAGCAGGCGGCTGCCGGTCGGAGCGTGAGGTGAACTGAATTTCAGGTAAGAAGTATGACCTGAACTCTATTTGGGTCAGATATAAACCGAGTTTAGGTGTAGTTTATTTTCGTTGTGCTGACTTTTTACAATCAGTTATAATAACTCGTACTGCGTGGTAGCTAGCACGATGGAGTTTCTATACACAGCTGTGTGCGCGCTAAGTTACTGATGTTGAACTTTATGACAGCCTCCCCTGTCATTCTCTCGCCTGTTGAAACTTCAGTCATGAAACTGATCAATGATCGGCTTTTCTCTCTTGTTTGTTTATCGCGCTAAACAACAGCAGCACGTTTAAGCTTGATCAGCTGTTGTTAGAATTCATTTGATTTTAATTTCTAGTATCAGCTGATGTTTGCTGGAGCCACAGCTGTAGAAGCGGCTGGTCGAAACCAGGAGATGACCTTACTGAATCATCAGAGCTGAACTGGTGATGGAGAAACAGGTTTACCTTTTTTTTAGGTGACATGAATGAGTTGAAGGAAGTTATGAACTGTTTCTGAGAGAAATAAACACCAAGCTCCTTTTTTTATTTAGCTGACAGCTGGTAACTGTGCAGGGGCGGATCTAGCAAAGCTTTTGCCAGGGGGCCAGGTAGGGCATTAACAGAGAAAGGTGGACACAAAGATATACTTTTCTTTCTTACTCTCATACAGGGAGTGCAGAATTATTAGGCAAGTTGTATTTTGAGGAATAATTTTATTATTGAACAACAACCATGTTCTCAATGAACCCAAAAAACACATTAATATCAAAGCTGAATGTTTTCGGAAGTAGTTTTTAGTTTGTGTTTAGTTTTAGCTATTTTAGGGGATATCTGTGTGTGCAGGTGACTATTACTGTGCATAATTATTAGGCAACTTAACAAAAACAAATATATACCCATTTCAATTATTTATTTTACCAGTGAAACCAATATAACAGCTCCACATTCACAAATATACATTTCTGACATTCAAAAACAAAACAAAACAAATCAGCCACCAATATAGCCACCTTTCTTTGCAAGGACACTCAAAAGCCTGCCATCCATGGATTCTGTCAGTGTTTTGATCTGTTCACCATCAACATTAGTGCAGCAGCAACCACAGCCTCCCAGACACTGTTCAGAGAGGTGTACTGTTTTCCTCCTTGTAAATCTCACATTTGATGATGGACCACAGGTTCTCAATGGGGTTCAGATCAGGTGAACAAGGAGGCCATGTCATTAGTTTTTCTTCTTTTATACCCTTTCTTGCCAGCCACGCTGTGGAGTACTTGGACGCGTGTGATGGAGCATTGTCCTGCATGAAAATCATGTTTTTCTTGAAGGATGCAGACTTCTTCCTGTACCACTGCTTGAAGAAGATGTCTTCCAGAAACTGGCAGCAGGACTGGGAGTTGAGCTTGACTCCATCCTCAACCCGAAAAGGCCCCACAAGCTCATCTTTGATGATACCAGCCCAAACCAGTACTCCACCTCCACCTTGCTGGCGTCTGAGTGGGACTGGAGCTCTCTGCCCTTTACCAATCCAGCCACGGGCCCATCCATCTGGCCCATCAAGACTCACTCTCATTTCATCAGTCCATAAAACCTTAGAAAAATCAGTCTTGAGATATTTCTTGGCCCAGTCTTGACGTTTCAGCTTGTGTGTCTTGTTCAGTGGTGGTCGTCTTTCAGCCTTTCTTACCTTGGCCATGTCTCTGAGTATTGCACACCTTGTGCTTTTGGGCACTCCAGTGATGTTGCAGCTCTGAAATATGGCCAAACTGGTGGCAAGTGGCATCTTGGCAGCTGCACGCTTGACTTTTCTCAGTTCATGGGCAGTTATTTTGCGCCTTGGTTTTTCCACACGCTTCTTGCGACCCTGTTGACTATTTTGAATGAAACGCTTGATTGTTTGATGATCACGCTTCAGAAGCTTTGCAATTTTAAGACTGCCGCATCCCTCTGCAAGATATCTCACTATTTTTGACTTTTCTGAGCCTGTCAAGTCCTTCTTTTGACCCATTTTGCCAAAGGAAAGGAAGCTGCCTAATAATTATGCACACCTGATATAGGGTGTTGATGTCATTAGACCACACCCTTCTCATTACAGAGATGCACATCACCTAATATGCTTAATTGGTAGTGGGCTTTCGAGCCTATACAGCTTGCAGTAAGACAACATGCATGAAGAGGATGATGTGGACAAAATACTCATTTGCCTAATAATTCTGCACACCCTGTATAAAATATTTAGCTTTTATTAAATAGTTATCTGAATCTTACAACCAAAGTTTGTATAATAATACACAAGATTGGCTGTAGACCATTGTTCATCATTCAGAACACTGTGTAAAAATAACAAAAACAAAAAGTGAATGCAAAAGTGCATAAATATTTATTTTACGTGTTTGATGTGTGTGGCGGGCGTGGTCTGCAGTGCCGCTGCAGGGAGGTGGACCCACCTGAGCGGCACCTGCAATCACGCCTCTCGGGCGTAGTCTGTGCTCTCTCGGCTGTTTTTGAGTGTGTGTCGGGCTGTGAGTTGAAAAGCTACAGCCGGCTGTGTGGGTAAACCAACCATGTATGAAAAGTGGTCCATAACGTAATGCTTCAAAGCGTGTTCATGCAAACATTGTCGGGTCTGCCGTGGTACAATGGGACTTCTGCTCATGAACCTGTGTGCACAGCGTCTGCAAATCGGCTGCTATGCGAAGTAACTTCATCTTTACACAAAACTGTAAGCTGTCATCTGTGAAGCGTGAGCGGTGTTTGTTTTACCATAGTTCATGTTGGAGAATGGCTGCTCTTCTGAGTTTTGCTCTCTGTAGCCGTATGAATGGCAAACTACAGTGATTAGCAGCGGCATAGGCACACATAAAATTTCTTCTGAAATTTTCGCTTTCTAGTTCTTATTATTATTATTATTATTATTATTATTCTCCATCTTCCGCCTAAATTTCGGCACGTATCACGCCCCGCAGTTTTGAGAAAAGCTTCATATATGTTACCTCATTTTGTGCGGCTGGATCTGGAATGGTGTGCTATGACTTTTGGTGTTTATGACTATTATAGTTTTTTAAATATTAATATTTTAGTGAAAATTTTCCCGCGCTCCTCTGCCAAACAGTTTTGACAATAGGGGTACATATGTTACATCATTTTGTGCGGCTGGAGCTGGGCTAGTATGGTGTGACTTTTGGTGTTCATAACTTTTATAGTTTTTGAAATATTTAGATTTTAGTGCAAATTTAGGCCAATTTCTAGGCTCCTGAGAAAGATTCTGCTTTTGGCACCATAGAAACAGACTTCATTTGTGGTGGGTTGGCTCTCTCTAGTGGTATACCGGGAGTAGTACGGCCTAAAGGGTGCCATGCTTGGTGAAAACTACATATCCCACAATTCATAGCATGCCTCTACCGAGTCAAACAATGGCGGACACCACTTCATTTTATATGTCTTTTATTCGTGTTTCTAGGTCACAAAATACACTTTTAAGATATTTTCAGGTGAGAATGTAGGTGTGTAAACTTCAAATATCTGCTCGTTTTATCAAGACATCCCATATTAGCGACAATTCTCTTAAGTGTTGCTGATAGCCGGCTAGCTAGCTAGCGCCGCTAGCTTAGCTAGCTAGCGCCCCTTCGTGAAAAACCACCCAGGCTTGGCTGATAGTGAGGTGGCTAAAATTTGTTTAATCGCCCGATCGCCGGGCAAGGGTCTGTGTCTTAGCTGGACTTATTTTTCGTTTATATGGGCCGATGATGCTGGTCGATGTGGAAAAAATAACTGAGTTGTTTGGTGGTGGAGCTACAACAGAGGGCAGCTATCCACCGTGTGTGACAGAAAGGACATGCCGCGAACAGACATACAAGGCGGTGAGGCTACCGCCGATCGTCCGTGTTTGCTAACGCGGAGGTCAATCATGGATCAGGAAAGCGAAGGCAGGAGCGTGAGGTGAACTGAATTTCAGGTAAGAAGTTATGACCTGCACTCTATTTGGGTCAGATATAAACCGAGTTTAGGTGTAGTTTATTTAGCAACAGTTCTCTTACGTGTTGCTGATAGCCGGCTGGCTAGCTAGCTAGCGCCGCTAGCTTAGCTAGCTAGCGCGACTAGCGACCCTTCGTGAAAAACCACCCAGGCTTGGCTGATAGTGAGGTGGCTAAAATTTGTTTAATCGCCCGATCGCCGGCAAGGGTCTGTGTCTTAGCTGGACTTATTTTTCGCTTTATATGGGCCGATGATGCTGGTCGATGTGGAAAAAATAACTGAGTTGTTTGGTGGTGGAGCTACAACAGAGGGCAGCTATCCACGGTGTGTGACAGAAAGGACATGCCGCGAACGAGACATACAAAGGCGGTGAGGCTACCGCCGATCGTCCGGTGTTTGCTAACGCGGAGGTCAATCATGGATCAGGAAAGCGAAGGCAGGAGCGTGAGGTGAACTGAATTTCAGGTAAGAAGTTATGACCTGCACTCTATTTGGGTCAGATATAAACCGAGTTTAGGTGTAGTTTATTTAGCAACAGTTCTCTTACGTGTTGCTGATAGCCGGCTAGCTAGCTAGCGCCGCTAGCATAGTTAGCTAGCACCGCTAGCGACCCTTCGTGAAAAAGCACCCAGGCTTGGCTTATATTGAGGCGGGTGAAACTCGTGTCAGCACCGGTCGCCGCTGACAGTATGTGTTTTAGCTGGACTTATTTTTCGCTTATATGGACCGATGATTTATTTATTTATTCATTTTAGTAACGGTATAAACAGTGAAAGGTGGTGGATTGGCCAGATGTAAACTTCAAATATCTGCTCGTGTTACCAAGACATCCCATATTAGCTCTGATGTTTTCGGTGCCTGCAAAGAGCTAGACAGGTAGCTAGCTAACCCGAGCTGGCTGTCTTTTTGACTCAGGGTCATAGCTGGACTTATTTTTCGTTTTTATGAGCCGATGAGGGTTTTTTTTTAGTAACGGTACAAACAGTGAAAGGCGGTGGATTGTCCAGATGCTGGTCGATGTGGAAAAAATAACTGAGTTGTTTGGTGAGTCGCTGACGCGAGCTACAACCGAGGGCAGCTATCCACGGTGTGTGTCAGAAAGAACATGCGGGGAGCGAGGCGGCGAGGCGCATCGCCGATCGACCGGTGGTAGATCGTGGATCAGGGAACCAGGCAGGAGAAGCAGGCGGCTGGCGGTCGGAGCGTGAGGTGAACTGAATTTCAGGTAAGAAGTTATGACCTGCACTCTATTTGGGTCAGATATAAACCGAGTTTAGGTGTAGTTTATTTTCGTTGTGCTGACTTTTTACAATCAGTTATAATAACTCGTACTGCGTGGTAGCTAGCACGATGGAGTTTCTATACAGCTGTGTGCGCGCTAAGTTACTGATGTTGAACTTTATGACAGCCTCCCTGTCATTCTCTCGCCTGTTCAAACTTCAGTCATGAAACTGATCAATGATCGGCTTTTCTCTCTTGTTTGTTTATCGCGCTAAACAACAGCAGCACGTTTAAGCTTGATCAGCTGTTGTTAGAATTCATTTGATTTTAATTTCTAGTATCAGCTGATGTTTGCTGGAGCCACAGCTGTAGAAGCGGCTGGTCGAAACCAGGAGATGACCTTACTGAATCATCAGAGCTGAACTGGTGATGGAGAAACAGGTTTACCTTTTTTTAGGTGACATGAATGAGTTGAAGGAAGTTATGAACTGTTTCTGAGAGAAATAAACACCAAGCTCCTTTTTTTATTTAGCTGACAGCTGGTAACTGTGCAGGGGCGGATCTAGCAAAGCTTTTGCCAGGGGGCCAGGTAGGGCATTAACAGAGAAAGGTGGACACAAAGATATACTTTTCTTTCTTACTCTCATACAGGAGTGCAGAATTATTAGGCAAGTTGTATTTTTGAGGAATAATTTTATTATTGAACAACAACCATGTTCTCAATGAACCCAAAAACACATTAATATCAAAGCTGAATGTTTTTGAAGTAGTTTTTAGTTTGTGTTTAGTTTTAGCTATTTTAGGGGATATCTGTGTGTGCAGGTGACTATTACTGTGCATAATTATTAGGCAACTTAACAAAAACAAATATATACCCATTTCAATTATTTATTTTACCAGTGAAACCAATATAACATCTCCACATTCACAAATATACATTTCTGACATTTCAAAAACAAAACAAAAACAAATCAGCGACCAATATAGCCACCTTTCTTTGCAAGGACACTCAAAAGCCTGCCATCCATGGATTCTGTCAGTGTTTTGATCTGTTCACCATCAACATTGCGTGCAGCAGCAACCACAGCCTCCCAGACACTGTTCAGAGAGGTGTACTGTTTTCCCTCCTTGTAAATCTCACATTTGATGATGGACCACAGGTTCTCAATGGGGTTCAGATCAGGTGAACAAGGAGGCCATGTCATTAGTTTTTCTTCTTTTAAACCCTTTCTTGCCAGCCACGCTGTGGAGTACTTGGACGCGTGTGATGGAGCATTGTCCTGCATGAAAATCATGTTTTTCTTGAAGGATGCAGACTTCTTCCTGTACCACTGCTTGAAGAAGGTATCTTCCAGAAACTTGCAGTAGGACTGGGAGTTGAGCTTGACGCCATCCTCAACCCGAAAAGGCCCCACAAGCTCACCTTTGATGATACCAGCCCAAACCAGTACTCCACCTCCACCTTGCTGGCGTCTGAGTGGGACTGGAGCTCTCTGCCCTTACCAATCCAGCCACGGGCCCATCCATCTGGCCCATCAAGACTCACTCTCATTTCATCAGTCCATAAAACCTTAGAAAAATCAGTCTTGAGATATTTCTTGGCCCAGTCTTGATGTTTCAGCTTGTGTGTCTTGTTCAGTGGTGGTCGTCTTTCAGCCTTTCTTACCTTGGCCATGTCTCTGAGTATTGCACACCTTGTGCTTTTGGGCACTCCAGTGACGTTGCAGCTCTGAAATATGGCCAAACTGGTGGCAAGTGGCATCTTGGCAGCTGCACGCTTGACTTTTCTCAGTTCATGGGCAGTTATTTTGCGCCTTGGTTTTTCCACACGCTTCTTGCGACCCTGTTGACTATTTTGAATGAAACGCTTGATTGTTCGATGATCACGCTTCAGAAGCTTTGCAATTTTAAGACTGCTGCATGCCTCTGCAAGATATCTCACTATTTTTGACTTTTCTGAGCCTGTCAAGTCCTTCTTTTGACCCATTTTGCCAAAGGAAAGGAAGTTGCCTAATAATTATGCACACCTGATATAGGGTGTTGATGTCATTAGACCACACCCCTTCTCATTACAGAGATGCACATCACCTAATATGCTTAATTGGTAGTAGGCTTTCGAGCCTATACAGCTTGGAGTAAGACAACATGCATGAAGGGGATGATGTGGACAAAATACTCATTTGCCTAATAATTCTGCACTCCTGTATAAAATATTTAGCTTTTATTAAATAGTTATCTGAATCTTACAACCAAAGTTTGTATAATAATACACAAGATTGGCTGTAGACCATTGTTCATCATTCAGAACACTGTGTAAAAATAACAAAAACAAAAAGTGAATGCAAAAGTGCATAAATATTTATTTTACGTGTTTGATATGTGTGGCGGGCGTGGTCTGCAGTGCCGCTGCAGGGGAGGTGAGGGCATCTGCAATCACACCTCTCGGGCGTAGTCTGTGCTCTCTCGGCTGTTTTTGGGTGTGTGTCGGGCTGTGAGTTGAAAAGCTACAGCTGGCTGGGAGGGTACACCAACCATGTGTGAAAAGTGGTCCATAACGTACTGGTTCAAAGTGTGTTCGTGCAAACATTGTCGGGGTCTGCCGTGGTACAGAGGGACTTCTGCTTATGAACCTGTGTGCACAGGCGTCTGCAAATCGGGGCTGTACAAAGTGACCTCATCTTTACCCAAAACTGTAAGCTGTCATCTGTGAGGCGCGAGCGGTGTTTGTTTTACCATAATTCATGGTGGAGAATGGCTGCTCTTCTGAGTTTTGCTGTCTGTAGCCGTATGAATGGAAAACTACACAGATTAGCAGCGGCATAGGCACATAAAATTTCTTCTGAAATTATAAAATTTCTTCTGAAATTTTCGCTTTCTTAGTTATTATTATTCTCCATCTTCCGCCTAAATTTCGCACGTATCACGCCCGCAGTTTTGAGAAAAGCTTCATATATGTTACCTCATTTTGTGCGGCTGGATCTGGAATGGTGTGCTATGACTTTTGGTGTTTATGACTATTATAGTTTTTTAAATATTAATATTTTAGTGAAAATTTTCCCGCGCTCCTCTGCCAAACAGTTTTGACAATAGGGGTACATATGTTACATCATTTTGTGCGGCTGGAGCTGGGCTAGTATGGTGTGACTTTTGGTGTTTATAACTTTTATAGTTTTTGAAATATTTAGATTTTAGTGCAAATTTAGGCCAATTTCTAGGCTCCTGAGAAAGATTCTGCTTTTGGCACCATAGAAACAGACTTCATTTGTGGTGTGTTGGCTCTCTCTAGTGGTATACCGGGAGTAGTACGGCCTAAAGAGTGCCATGCTTGGTGAAAACTACATATCCCACAATTCATAGCATGCCTCTACCGAGTCAAACAATGGCGGACACCACTTTGTTTTATATGTCTTTTATTCGTGTTTCTAGGTCACAAAATACACTTTTAAGATATTTTCAGGCGAGAATGTAGGTGTGTAAACTTCAAATATCTGCTCGTTTTATCAAGACATCCCATATTAGCGACAATTCTCTTAAGTGTTGCTGATAGCGGCTAGCTAGCTAGCTAGCTAGCTAGCTAGCGCCTTCGAAAAAAACCACCCAGGCTTGGCTGATAGTGAGGTGGCTAAAATTTGTTTAATCGCCCGATCGCTTTCACAAGGGTCTGTGTCTTAGCTGGACTTATTTTTCGTTTATATGGGCCGATGATGCTGGTCGATGTGGAAAAAATAACTGAGTTGTTTGGTGGTGGAGCTACAACTGAGGGCAGCTATCCACCGTGTGTGACAGAAAGGACATGCCGCGAACGAGACATACAAGGCGGTGAGGCTACCGCCGATCGACCGGTGTTTGCTAACGCGGAGGTCAATCGTGGATCAGGGAAACCCGAAGGCAGGAGCGTGAGGTGAACTGAATTTCAGGTAAGAGTTATGACCTGCACTCTATTTGGGTCAGATATAAACCGAGTTTAGGTGTAGTTTATTTAGCAACAGTTCTCTTACGTGTTGCTGATAGCCGGCTGGCTAGCTAGCTAGCGCCGCTAGCTTAGCTAGCTAGCGCGCGACTAGCGACCCTTCGTGAAAACCACCCAGGCTTGGCTGATAGTGAGGTGGCTAAAATTTGTTTAATCGCCCGATCGCTCGGCAAGGGTCTGTGTCTTAGCTGGACTTATTTTTCGTTTATATGGGCTGATGATGCTGGTCGATGTGGAAAAAAATAACTGAGTTGTTTGGTGGTGGAGCTACAACAGAGGGCAGCTATCCACCGTGTGTGACAGAAAGGACATGCCGCGAATGAGACATACAAGGCGGTGAGGCTACCGCCGATCGACCGGTGTTTGCTAACGCTAGGTCAATCGTGGATCAGGAAAGCGAAGGCAGGAGCGTGAGGTGAACTGAATTTCAGGTAAGAAGTTATGACCTGCACTCTATTTGGGTCAGATATAAACCGAGTTTAGGTGTAGTTTATTTTCGTTGTGCTGACTTTTTCAATCACTTACAATAACTCGTACTGCGTGCTAGCTAGCACTACGGAGTTTGTATACAGCTGTGTGCGCTAAGTTACCGATGTTACCGATGTTGAACTTTATGGCAGCCTCCCTGTCATTCTCTCGCCTGTTGAAACTTCAGTCATGAAACTGATCAATGATCGGCTTTTCTCTCTTGTTTGTTTATCGCGCTAAACAACAGCAGCACGTTTAAGCTTGATCAGCTGTTGTTAGAATTCTTTTGATTTTAATTTCTAGTATCAGCTGATGTTTGCTGGAGCATGAAGATGAAATCAGGAGATGTCCTTACTGAATCATCAGAGCTGAACTGGTGATGGAGAAACAGGTTTACCCTTAGGTGACATGAATGAGTTGAAGGGAAGTTATGAACTGTTTCTGACAGACAAATATACACCAAGCTCCTTTTTTGTGTGTAGCTGACAGCTGGTAACTGTGCAGGGGCGGATCTAGCAAAGCTAGGGCAGCTAGGGCATTAACAGAGAAAGGTGGACACAAAGATATACTTTTCTTTCTTACTCTCATATAAAATATTTAGCTTTTATTAAATAGTTATCTGAATCTCACAACCAAAGTTTGTATAATAATACACAAGATTGGCTGTAGACCATTGTTCATCATTCAGAACACTGTGTAAAAATAACAAAAACAAAAAGTGAATGCATGTGTGAAAAGTGGTCCATAATGTAATGCTTCAAAGCGTGTTCATGCAAACATTGTCGGGTCTGCCGTGGTACAATGGGACTTCTGCTCATGAACCTGTGTGCACAGCGTCTGCAAATCGGCACTGTACAATGGGTAACTTCATCTTTACACAAAACTGTAAGCTGTCATCTGTGAAGCGTGTAAGCGTGTGTTTGTTTTACCATAGTTCATGGTGGAGAATGGCTACTCTTCTGAGTTTTGCTCTCTGTAGCCGTATGAATGGCAAACTACACTGATTACTAGCGGCATAGGCACACATAAAATTTCTTCTGAAATTTTCGCTTTCTAGTTCTTATTATTATTATTATTATTCTCCATCTTCCGCCTAAATTTCGGCACGTATCACGCCCCGCAGTTTTGAGACAAGCTTCATATATGTTACCTCATTTTGTGCGGCGGATCTGGAATGGTGTGCTATGACTTTTGGTGTTTATGAATTTTATAGTTTTTAAAATATTAATATTTTAGTGAAAATTTTCCCGCTCCTCTGCCAAACAGTTTTGACATTAGGATTACATATGTTAGATCATTTTGTGCGGCTGGAGCTGGACTATTATGTTGTGACTTTTGGTGTTTATGACTTTTATAGTTTTTAAATATTAATATTTTAGTACAAATTTAGGCCAATTCATCTTTTGGCGCCAAATAAACAGACTTCATTTGTGGTGTCTTGGCTCTCTCTAGTGGTATACCGGGAGTAGTACAGCCGAAAAGATTTATCCTTGTGTTGAAAACTCCATATCCCACAATTCATAGCACGCCTCTACAGAGTGAACAATGGCGGCCACCACTTCGTTTTATATGTCTTTTATTCGTGTTTCTAGGTCACAAAATAAACTTTTAAGATATTTTCAGGCGAGAATGTAGGTGTGTAAACTTCAAATATCTGCTTGTTTTATCAAGACATCCCATATTTAGCGACAGTGCTCTGACGACGTCGGTCCTGCCTGACAGCTAGCCGGCTACCTAGCTAGCTGCCGCGCTTGGCTGCAAATGGATAGCGAGGGACTCTCTCTGTCGTTTCACCTCCCGGTCTCTCGCAAATGCTCGCACAGAATCGGAGTTACAGCTGGATGTGGAAAAAATAACTGAGTTGTTTGGTGGTGCTATAGCGGAGCTACAACAGTGGGCAGCTATCCACGGTGTATGACAGAAAGGACATGCCGCGACCGCCGATCGACCGGTGTTTGCTAACGCGGAGGTCAATCGTGGATCAGGGAAAGCGAAGGCAGGGCGTGAGGTGAACTGAATTTCAGGTAAGAAGTTATGACCTGCACTCTATTTGGGTCAGATATAAACCGAGTTTAGGTGTAGTTTATTTAGCAGCAGTTCTCTTATGTGTTGCTGATAGCCGGCTAGCTAGCTAGTGCCGCTAGCATAGTTAGCTAGCACCGCTAGCGACCCTTCGTGAAAAAAGCACCCAGGCTTGGCTTATATTGAGGCGGGTGAAACTCGTGTCAGCACCGGTCGCTCGCCGACAGTATGTGTTTTAGCTGGACTTATTTTTCGTTTATATGGACCGATGATTTATTTATTTATTCATTTTAGTAATGGTATAAACAGTGAAAGGTGGTGGATTGGCCAGATGTAAACTTCAAATATCTGCTCGTGTTACCAAGACATCCCATATTAGCTCTGATGTTTTCGGTGCCTGCAAAGAGCTAGACAGGTAGCTAGCTAACCCGAGCTGGCTGTCTTTTGACTCAGGGTCATAGCTGGACTTATTTTTCGTTTTATGAGCCGATGAGGGGTTTTTTAGTAACGGTACAAACAGTGAAAGGCGGTGGATTGTCCAGATGCTGGTCGATGTGGAAAAAATAACTGAGTTGTTTGGTGATGTCGCTGACGCGAGCTACAACCGAGGGCAGCTATCCACCGTGTGTGTCAGAAAGAACATGCGGGGAACGAGGCGGCGAGCGACCGCCCGATCGACCGGTGGTAGATCGTGGATCAGGGAAACCGAAGGCAGGAGAAGCAGGCGGCTGCCGGTCGGAGCGTGAGGTGAACTGAATTTCAGGTAAGTTATGACCTGCACTCTATTTGGGTCAGATATAAACCGAGTTTAGGTGTAGTTTATTTTTGTTGTGCTGACTTTTTACAATCAGTTATAATAACTCATACTGCGTGGTAGCTAGCACGATGGAGTTTATGACAGCCTCCCTGTCATTCTCTCGCCTGTTCAAACTTCAGTCATGAAACTGATCAATGATCGGCTTTTCTCTCTTGTTTGTTTATCGCGCTAAACAACAGCAGCACGTTTAAGCTTGATCAGCTGTTGTTAGAATTCATTTGATTTTAATTTCTAGTATCAGCTGATGTTTGCTGGAGCCACAGCTGTAGAAGCGGCTGGTCGAAACCAGGAGATGACCTTACTGAATCATCAGAGCTGAACTGGTGATGGAGAAACAGGTTTACCTTTTTTTTAGGTGACATGAATGAGTTGAAGGAAGTTATGAACTGTTTCTGAGAGAAATAAACACCAAGCTCCTTTTTTATTTAGCTGACAGCTGGTAACTGTGCAGGGGCGGATCTAGCAAAGCTTTTGCCAGGGGGCCAGGTAGGGCATTAACAGAGAAAGGTGGACACAAAGATATACTTTTCTTTCTTACTCTCATACAGGGAGTGCAGAATTATTAGGCAAGTTGTATTTTTGAGGAATAATTTTATTATTGAACAACAACCATGTTCTCAATGAACCCAAAAACACATTAATATCAAAGCTGAATGTTTTCGGAAGTAGTTTTTAGTTTGTGTTTAGTTTTAGCTATTTTAGGGGATATCTGTGTGTGCAGGTGACTATTACTGTGCAGAATTATTAGGCAACTTAACAAAAACAAATATATACCCATTTCAATTATTTATTTTACCAGTGAAACCAATATAACATCTCCACATTCACAAATATACATTTCTGACATTCAAAAACAAAACAAAAACAAATCAGCGACCAATATAGCCACCTTTCTTTGCAAGGACACTCAAAAGCCTGCCATCCATGGATTCTGTCAGTGTTTTGATCTGTTCACCATCAACATTGCGTGCAGCAGCAACCACAGCCTCCCAGACACTGTTCAGAGAGGTGTACTGTTTTCCCTCCTTGTAAATCTCACATTTGATGATGGACCACAGGTTCTCAATGGGGTTCAGATCAGGTGAACAAGGAGGCCATGTCATTAGTTTTTCTTCTTTTAAACCCTTTCTTGCCAGCCACGCTGTGGAGTACTTGGACGCGTGTGATGGAGCATTGTCCTGCATGAAAATCATGTTTTTCTTGAAGGATGCAGACTTTTTCCTGTACCACTGCTTGAAGAAGGTGTCTTCCAGAAACTTGCAGTAGGACTGGGAGTTGAGCTTGACTCCATCCTCAACCCGAAAAGGCCCCACAAGCTCACCTTTGACGATACCAGCCCAAACCAGTACTCCACCTCCACCTTGCTGGCGGCTGAGTGGGACTGGAGCTCTCTGCCCTTTACCAATCCAGCCACGGGCCCATCCATCTGGCCCATCAAGACTCACTCTCATTTCATCAGTCCATAAAACCTTAGAAAAATCAGTCTTGAGATATTTCTTGGCCCAGTCTTGACGTTTCAGCTTGTGTGTCTTGTTCAGTGGTGGTCGTCTTTCAGCCTTTCTTACCTTGGCCATGTCTCTGAGTATTGCACACCTTGTGCTTTTGGGCACTCAGTGATGTTGCAGCTCTGAAATATGGCCAAACTGGTGGCAAGTGGCATCTTGGCAGCTGCACGCTTGACTTTTCTCAGTTCATGGGCAGTTATTTTGCGCCTTGGTTTTTCCACACGCTTCTTGCGACCCTGTTGACTATTTTGAATGAAACGCTTGATTGTTCGATGATCACGCTTCAGAAGCTTTGCGATTTTAAGACTGCTGCATCCCTCTGCAAGATATCTCACTATTTTTGACTTTTCTGAGCCTGTCAAGTCCTTCTTTTGACCCATTTTGCCAAAGGAAAGGAAGTTGCCTAATAATTATGCACACCTGATATAGGGTGTTGATGTCATTAGACCACACCCTTCTCATTACAGAGATGCACATCACCTAATATGCTTAATTGGTAGTAGGCTTTCGAGCCTATACAGCTTGGAGTAAGACAACATGCATGAAGAGGATGATGTGGACAAAATACTCATTTGCCTAATAATTCTGCACTCCCTGTATAAAATATTTAGCTTTTATTAAATAGTTATCTGAATCTTACAACCAAAGTTTGTATAATAATACACAAGATTGGCTGTAGACCATTGTTCATCATTCAGAACACTATGTAAAAATAACAAAAACAAAAAGTGAATGCGAAAGTGCATACATATTTATTTTATGTGTTTGATGTGTGTCGGGCGTGGTCTGCAGTGCCGCTGCAGGGGAGGTGGACCCACGGGTGTAAAGTCTGTGCTCTCTTGGCTGTTTTTGGGTGTGTGTTGGGCTATGAGTTGAAAAGCTACGGCTGCCTGTGTGGGTACACCAGCCATGTGTGAAAAGTGGTCCATAACGTAATGCTTCAAAGCATGTTCATGCAAACATTGTCGGGTCTGCCGTGATACAATGGGACTTCTGCTCATGAACCTCTGTGCACAGCGTCTGCAAATCGGGGCTGTCTGAAGTCACCTCATCTTTACCCAAAACTGTAAGCTGTCATCTGTGAGGCGCGAGCGGTGTTTGTTTTTTATCATAATTCATGGTGGAGAATGGCTGCTCTGCTGAGTTTTGCTCTCTGTAGCCGTATGAATGGCAAACTACACTGATTAGCAGCGGCATAGGCACACATAAAATTTCTTCTGAAATTTTCGCTTTCTAGTTATTATTATTATTTTCCTTTTTCCGCCTGAAATTTTGCAGTGTATCTCGACCCGCAGTTTTGGACAAGCTTCATATATGTTACCTCATTTTGTGCGGCTGGATCTGGAATGGTGTGCTATGACTTTTGGTGTTTATGAATATTATAGTTTTTAAATATTAATATTTTAGTGAAAATTTTCCAGCGCTCCTCTCTGCCAAACAGTTTTGACAATAGGGGTACATATGTTACATCATTTTGTGCGGCTGGAGCTGGGCTAGTATGGTGTGACTTTTGGTGTTTATAACTTTTATAGTTTTTGAAATATTTAGATTTTAGTGCAAATTTAGGCCAATTTCTAGGCTCCTGAGAAAGATTCTGCTTTTGGCACCATAGAAACAGACTTCATTTGTGGTGTCTTGGCTCTCTCTAGTGGTATACCGGGAGTAGTACAGCCGAAAAGATTTTATCCTTGTGTTGAAAACTCCATATCCCACAATTCATAGCACGCCTCTACAGAGTGAACAATGGCGGCCACCACTTCGCTTTTATATGTCTTTTATTCGTGTTTCTAGGTCACAAAATAAACTTTTAAGATATTTTCAGGCGAGAATGTAGGTGTGTAAACTTCAAATATCTGCTTGTTTTATCAAGACATCCCATATTTAGCGACAGTGCTCTGACGACGTCGGTCCTGCCTGACAGCTAGCCGGCTACCTAGCTAGCTGCCGCGCTTGGCTGCAAATGGATAGCGAGGGACTCTCTCTGTCGTTTCACCTCCCGGTCTCTCGCAAATGCTCGCATAGAATCGGAGTTACAGCTGGATGTGGAAAAAATAACTGAGTTGTTTGGTGGTGCTATAACGCGGAGCTACAACAGTGGGCAGCTATCCACGGTGTATGACAGAAAGGACATGCATGACCGCCGATCGACCGGTGTTTGCTAACACAGAGGTCAATCGTGGATCAGGGAAAGCGAAGGCAGGAGCATGAGGTGAACTGAATTTCAGGTAAGAAGTTATGACCTGCACTCTATTTGGGTCAGATATAAACCGAGTTTAGGTGTAGTTTATTTAGCAGCAGTTCTCTTATGTGTTGCTGATAGCCGGCTAGCTAGCTAGCGCCGCTAGCATAGTTAGCTAGCACCGCTAGCGACCCTTCGTGAAAAAAAAAGCACCCAGGCTTGGCTTATATTGAGGCGGGTGAAACTCGTGTCAGCACCGTCGCTCGCCGACAGTATGTGTTTTAGCTGGACTTATTTTTCGCTTATATGGACCGATGATTTATTTATTTATTCATTTTAGTAACGGTATAAACAGTGAAAGGTGGTGGATTGGCCAGATGTAAACTTCAAATATCTGCTCGTGTTACCAAGACATCCCATATTAGCTCTGATGTTTTCGGTGCCTGCAAAGAGCTAGACAGGTAGCTAGCTAACCCGAGCTGGCTGTCTTTTTGACTCAGGGTCATAGCTGGACTTATTTTTCGTTTTATGAGCCGATGAGGGTTTTTTTAGTAACGGTACAAACAGTGAAAGGCGGTGGATTGTCCAGATGCTGGTCGATGTGGAAAAATAACTGAGTTGTTTGGTGAGTCGCTGACGCGGAGCTACAACCGAGGGCAGCTATCCACCGTGTGTGTGTCAGAAAGAACATGCGGGAAGCGAGGCGGCGGGCGACCGCCGATCGACCGGTGGTAGATCGTGGATCAGGGAAACCGAAGGCAGGAGAAGCAGGCGGCTGCCGGTCGGAGCGTGAGGTGAACTGAATTTCAGGTAAGAAGTTATGACCTGCACTCTATTTGGGTCAGATATAAACCGAGTTTAGGTGTAGTTTATTTTCGTTGTGCTGACTTTTTACAATCAGTTATAATAACTCGTACTGCGTGGTAGCTAGCACGATGGAGTTTCTATACAGCTGTGTGCCCGCTAAGTTACTGATGTTGAACTTTATGACAGCCTCCCCTGTCATTCTCTCGCCTGTTCAAACTTCAGTCATGAAACTGATCAATGATCGGCTTTTCTGTCTTGTTTGTTTATCGCGCTAAACAACAGCAGCACGTTTAAGCTTGATCAGCTGTTGTTAGAATTCATTTGATTTTAATTTCTAGTATCAGCTGATGTTTGCTGGAGCCACAGCTGTAGAAGCGGCTGGTCGAAACCAGGAGATGACCTTACTGAATCATCAGAGCTGAACTGGTGATGGAGAAACAGGTTTACCTTTTTTAGGTGACATGAATGAGTTGAAGGGAAGTTATGAACTGTTTCTGAGAGAAATAAACACCAAGCTCCTTTTTTTATTTAGCTGACAGCTGGTAACTGTGCAGGGGCGGATCTAGCAAAGCTTTTGCCAGGGGGCCAGGTAGGGCATTAACAGAGAAAGGTGGACACAAAGATATACTTTTCTTTCTTACTCTCATACAGGGTGTGCAGAATTATTAGGCAAGTTGTATTTTTGAGGAATAATTTTATTATTGAACAACAACCATGTTCTCAATGAACCCAAAAACACATTAATATCAAAGCTGAATGTTTTCGGAAGTAGTTTTTAGTTTGTGTTTAGTTTTAGCTATTTTAGGGGATATCTGTGTGTGCAGGTGACTATTACTGTGCAGAATTATTAGGCAACTTAACAAAAACAAATATATACCCATTTCAATTATTTATTTTACCAGTGAAACCAATATAACATCTCCACATTCACAAATATACATTTCTGACATTCAAAACAAAACAAAAACAAATCAGCGACCAATATAGCCACCTTTCTTTGCAAGGACACTCAAAAGCCTGCCATCCATGGATTCTGTCAGTGTTTTGATCTGTTCACCATCAACATTAGCGTGCAGCAGCAACCACAGCCTCCCAGACACTGTTCAGAGAGGTGTACTGTTTTCCCTCCTTGTAAATCTCACATTTGATGATGGACCACAGGTTCTCAATGGGGTTCAGATCAGGTGAACAAGGAGGCCATGTCATTAGTTTTTCTTCTTTTATACCCTTTCTTGCCAGCCACGCTGTGGAGTACTTGAGCGCGTGTGATGGAGCATTGTCCTGCATGAAAATCATGTTTTTCTTGAAGGATGCAGACTTCTTCCTGTACCACTGCTTGAAGAAGGTGTCTTCCAGAAACTGGCAGTAGGACTGGGAGTTGAGCTTGACTCCATCCTCAACCCGAAAAGGCCCCACAAGCTCATCTTTGATGATACCGCCCAAACCAGTACTCCACCTCCACCTTGCTGGCGTCTGAGTCGGACTGGAGCTCTCTGCCCTTTACCAATCCAGCCACGGGCCCATCCATCTGGCCCATCAAGACTCACTCTCATTTCATCAGTCCATAAAACCTTAGAAAAATCAGTCTTGAGATATTTCTTGGCCCAGTCTTGACGTTTCAGCTTGTGTGTCTTGTTCAGTGGTGGTCGTCTTTCAGCCTTTCTTACCTTGGCCATGTCTCTGAGTATTGCACACCTTGTGCTTTTGGGCACTCCAGTGATGTTGCAGCTCTGAAATATGGCCAAACTGGTGGCAAGTGGCATCTTGGCAGCTGCACGCTTGACTTTTCTCAGTTCATGGGCAGTTATTTTGCGCCTTGGTTTTTCCACACGCTTCTTGCGACCCTGTTGACTATTTTGAATGAAACGCTTGATTGTTCGATGATCACGCTTCAGAAGCTTTGCAATTTTAAGACTGCTGCATGCCTCTGCAAGATATCTCACTATTTTTGACTTTTCTGAGCCTGTCAAGTCCTTCTTTTGACCCATTTTGCCAAAGGAAAGGAAGTTTCCTAATAATTATGCACACCTGATATAGGGTGTTGATGTCATTAGACCATACCCCTTCTCATTACAGAGATGCACATCACCTAATATGCTTAATTGGTAGTAGGCTTTCGAGCCTATACAGCTTGGAGTAAGACAACATGCATGAAGAGGATGATGTGGACAAAATACTGATTTGCCTAATAATTTTGCACTCCCTGTATAAAATATTTAGCTTTTATTAAATAGTTATCTGAATCTTACAACCAAAGTTTGTATAATAATACACAAGATTGGCTGTAGACCATTGTTCATCATTCAGAACACTGTGTAAAAATAACAAAAACAAAAAGTGAATGCAAAAGTGCATAAATATTTATTTTACGTGTTTGATATGTGTGGCGGGCGTGGTCTGCAGTGCCGCTGCAGGGAGGTGGACCCACCTGAGGGGCATCTGCAATCACACCTCTCGGGCGTAGTCTGTGCTCTCTCGGCTGTTTTTGGGTGTGTGTCGGGCTGTGAGTTGAAAAGCTACAGCTGGCTGGGAGGGTACACCAACCATGTGTGAAAAGTGGTCCATAACGTACTGGTTCAAAGTGTGTTCGTGCAAACATTGTCGGGGTCTGCCGTGGTACAGAGGGACTTCTGCTTATGAACCTGTGTGCACAGCGTCTGCAAATCCGGGCTGTACAAAGTGACCTCATCTTTACCCAAAACTGTAAGCTGTCATCTGTGAGGCGCGAAGCGGTGTTTGTTTTACCATAATTCATGGTGGAGAATGGCTGCTCTTCTGAGTTTTGCTGTCTGTAGCCGTATGAATGGAAAACTACACAGATTAGCAGCGGCATAGGCACACATAAAATTTCTTCTGAAATTTTCGCTTTCTAGTTAAATTATGATATTCATAAAAATTATGATTTTCATAAAATTATGATATTCATCCAAAATATGCTAGTTCATTGCTTTGCTTCCCCCAAAAATAAGAACTAATTGCTTATTTTAGAAAAGTTTTTATATCAAATAGCACTCTTTTATTTTTTAATCCAATAAAAACTTTTTCCTTTTTTCCCTAAAGAAACGCCATCTAGTGGTGGGTCAGCGCATGACAGCGCATGAGTGCGCAGTGCGCCTGTGTGTGTGTGTCTAGGCGCGCTCGTGCGCGCGCCTGACTCGGGACCGTGCTTCTGTGGGGGCTCCGTGTTTATGGGGTGAAAATGTGTTAAACCAGTATAAATGTGCTTAGTTAAACTTGTGCTTTTGTAACGTTCAGTATGGCCAGACATACAGGTTGCATGCCTTGTGGCAAAAGTTTATTTCAATTTATATGCATTTGTTTAATCCAAACAAAGAAATTTAAAATCAAAGTCCGAGTCGCAAAAAACTCTCGCGATCATAAACGCACCGCGGCTCCCAGCGGGTTTCTCTCCAAAATACGCAAAACAAAAAACCCCTAGAAATAACCTGTAGGGAACCCCCGTATACCCAAAACCTTATACTCGAAAACAGGGGTCAAATCCTGAAACCAAATCCTTAGTCTTTTTATCAAAAACAGCCCTATCACTAGCTCCGTGTCTAAGTTCTTACTCGCGATCCTTAGGCACATAACCGGCAAATCCTCCTGAAAAACAAAACAAAAAAACCTCCGCGGTTTCTCTCCAAACTACGCAAAACAAAAAACCCCTAGAAATAACCTGTAGGGAACCCCCGTATACCCAAAACCTTATACTCGAAAACAGGGGTCAAATCCTGAAACCAAATCCTTAGTCTTTTTTATCAAAAAACAGCCCTATCACTAGCTCCGTGTCTAAGTTCTTACTCGCGATCCTTAGGCACATAACCGGCAAATCCTCCTGAAAAACAAAACAAAAAAACCTCCGGGGTTTCTCTCCAAAATACGCAAAACAAAAAACCCCTAGAAATAACCTGTAGGGAACCCCCGTATACCCAAAACCTTATACTCGAAAACAGGGGTCAAATCCTGAAACCAAATCCTTAGGGCTGTTTTTTGATAAAAAAGACTATCACTAGCTCCGTGTCTAAGTTCTCCCTTCGCTCCGAGCCGCACCGGCCCGCAACCAGAGCAGTGTCTTTTTCCTTCTTGTTCGCTCCACCATCTACTGCTTAATGATTCTGGGTCTTCGTTTGAAATTTGCGCCGGAGATCCACTCCGCCTCCCAGGTGCCCCGCTGCCCTGCCGCCACTCAGACCAATTCACAATATTACCCCCTTCGCCAGACCGCTTAAAACAATTAGCGGTACTCAGACCAATTCACAATATTACCCCCCTCGCCAGACCGCTTAAAACAATTAGCGGTACTTTTACCTGTGTGCATATCAATCATACCAGGTAAACCTTACTGCCCCGCTGACAATTACATAACAAACGGGTGGATCCATTCACACCCCGCTCACCCAATCGCGCTCAGCTTGGATTTTCACGAGCCCCCCGCTCAGGTTAAGACTTTCTTCGGTCTCTCACAAGCCATCTGACTTAGGAAGCATGGACAGCTGGCTCTCACTCAGGTTAAATAATTTAACATTTAGGCCTAAATGTAACTCTTCTTTTCTACCGGAAAAAAAAAAAAACCCTATGCAAGAGAGATTCCGATTTTGGGGCTATGCCTTCAGCCTAAGAGAGAGTAAAATCTTTTTCTACCAGCTAAAAGGAGGTGAAAGTTTTGGTCCCCTCACACCGCGGATCGCCTTTACTTTGTCTAATCGGGGTGTTTTGAGCCTCATCGCTACGCCCGAAGTGCAGAAGAGCCTGCGGGAAACGAGCTCGCAACAACCGAGAACCAGGGATCAACAACAACTCGCGTCGCTTTCCCTATGTGCATATCACTCGGTAAGTGTTCATCTTCCTCTCTAACTACATTTTGCATTTTCCTTTTACCATTCTCTCAATCCTTTCATTTAAAAAATATCACATTGGTTTGTAACACGTACAATACACCATCCGTCCATCCATTCGCTTCCGCTTATCCTTTTTTCAGGCTCGCGCGGTGCGCTGGAGCCTATCCCACGTACAATACACTTTAAAAATATATATAAGATCCAGTTTAACTCCCGTCAAAGCTTATACATTACATCTCTACATCACCTATCATTTTCTCATCAGGTATCTCATATCATCTTGTTATTGTTATGTTATGCTCCTTTGATATTTTGCTAGTTTATGTTTTAAAATTCTTTTTGTTTTTTTTTATATTTTTAGACTCTCATTTAAGCCAGATGTGTTAACCTGATCCCTACGAAACACCAGCTCTCCGTGGATTTTGACCGCGAGTGACGGATGTTGTTTCCGGCCTGAGGTTGCCTGAAATGCCGTGAGGCTCGTTTGAAAAGATTGCGCCCGAGACCAACTCCGCCTCCAAGGCGTGCCTACCTTTAGCTGCCACCAGTGAGATATCAGAGCCGGGCTCCACATATCCAATCAGGAGCACGAGCAAGACAGCTTTTGCAGACTCTCCAGAAATATACAAGTCCTTACCAACTGCTCTGCAACCCAGTGTTTCTGGTCCCCTCACCAACATCGCTTTTGAGATATTTTTTTTACTGAACCACCAAAAAGCAATTTTACCCCCCAGTACAGAAGACTGGATCTGAGGGCAGCAGCGGGGACAAATGATTGTAATGAAGCGACAGACATTTCATGGCTGGTCTTAGATAATTGTGAGTCATTGTGTCTTATGGTGAAAAGTACATAGTTTTGCAAGAGGCATACAAGCACTGTGGAAAAAGTAATCATAAAACTGTTTTTGTGAACACTCTGCTCCCTACGTTATGCTTTAAAAAATGTGATACATGTAATGTGATCATCAAAGAACATGACTTTTTTTAAAACTTTTATTCTTATGCTTTTAAACTATGTCACATTATCATAAAATACTTATTTGTATGTTATAATGTTTTTCTTACACCATGTGTAATTTTTATAGACACCTTGTTCATTGTATCAATGTGTAGTTATGTATCTTTGATAAATAAATAAAATATTTAATCTTGTGTTTGTGTACTTTCTGGTGATTCAATAAAAATTAGTCACATATCGCTCTGATAAACACAGATGGCTGAAAGAAATGTTTGATGGAACAAAGGAAACAAGTGTCTTGCTGCTAAACTTTTAAGTCACCATGGTTTAAATGAGAAAATGCCACTAGGAAACTAGAAGCCCTAAGTCTTTATGTAAAACATGAAAAACTCCATATCAGTGATATCTACAAAGGTGTACTCATTTCTTTGTTATGGTACTTTACTGTTCCAATGAAACAAAAAGAAAATCTCATTTTAAAGTACATTTTCAGCCATCCTGGCCTATTTTCAGGGGCAAGAATGTTGATGTTAGACTGTGTTTTAAATCAGGTTTTGATCTTAAACTATCACAGCACTGATTTTACTGATTACAGTTGTAATTTCAATTAGAATCCCAAACTGGCTTTTCTCCAGTCAGTGTTATTGTGAAATTTAACTTGTTCTTTTGTGTAATTGCACATGGCCCATCAAAGGACCCCTTAGTAAGCTGTACAGCAGAAGTTTTCAATTCACTTTTGTCAGAAAACTTCACAGTATGAGAAGTTACAGCACAGTTTCTCCAAATGTGTGCTTCTTTTTCAGTCAGCGTGCTTTTAGAGCATCTACATTAGCTCATGTAGTAAAAGTACAATCAGTAAGTGTACTTTAACATTTGAGATTCCGAGTGACTCTTGCTTAGATCATGTGAACAATTTCATCAACCTTTTTTGTATAATGCATCAAACCTGTTCAAATCACTTTATTTTCAATTTATATTAACTAATCTAGAGACAAGGAACTCCTTTTTAGCTTCTGTGATGCATTTACCTCTCATACGTTAAACTAAATGTTAGTGTTCTCAGAGTTAACATGTCTTATGTTACCATCATGTATTTCTAAAACCCAGCCTCAGTCTATGCCCTATAGACTCTCACATGGAAACACCATTGATCTAGATATTCACAAATTTCATCAGGAGATTCTTAAGGTATTAAGTTTTTTGTTTGTTTTAATGATTTACACAAAAACTTCACATTTTTATATTTTTAAATGAAAGTGTCATGGAAAGACATTTTTCTTTAATGATGTTGCTGCCACATTCTCAAATACTAATTATTCTGGGATTTCATGGTCAAACTATGTGATTTTCCAAGTGTGTGTGTGTGTGTGTGTGTGTGTGTGTGTGTGTGTGTGTGTGTAAAATGACCTTATGATGCTGTCACCGTGAATCATTCAGGATTAACAACACAAATTGTATCGATAGCAGAAACAGTCTTAAAACTTAATTAGTCTTATAATTCTCACACGTTACCACTAGTTTTACAAACACAGTCTTCTTCAGTTCTGTTTATGTAGCTTTTATGAAACTGATTTTCCATAGTACAAGTAGCATTTAATCTTTCTTTGCTCTCCAGTATAAATGCAACAATTTTTAGGCTTTTATTGAAACTGTCACAAATGTAACACTCAATGCCAAAAACAGGGTTGATCCATGCTTCTATGAACACTGCTTCGTATATCAACAGCTCTGAAAATCCTTTTTTTTTTAAGTAGTGCAGAACAGGCTCTCTGTTACTCTCTGTGTCTCTAAAAATCCCAACCAAACTGGCAATCACCTTCTAGAGGAATTTCTTTCATTTATGTATTGATCACTTTGTTTATTGGTAATGCTTTTAGGTCACTGTTTTAGCATGTCTGCCTCATACTCCATTCAAACAGTTAGACACACGGTGGGGGTCTAGTAAGGAAGTTGGGGGGAGGCAGACAACTCCACATGAAGAGTCTTTTTGTCTTTTCTCCACTGTAAGAGATAGCAAGGGAGTGTGAAACTTTCTTTGGGGGAAAGACCAAAGGTGTGAAAACAGCTGTGTACTGCCTTTTGTTCCTGTAGGAGGTATTTAACTGAGAGCCATGCTCACCCTCTGCCCCAGCGATGGCAGTCCCTCACCAAGCTTGATTTCTGTTCTTTCTCTTGATTAAAGAATGTTAGCTACCGCTCTTCGCTTCTCTGCAGGCTTTATTAAATGGAAAATTTCCACAGACAACTCCACATGAAGAGTCTTTTTGTCTTTTCTCCACTGTAAGAGATAGCAAGGGAGTGTGAAACTTTCTTTGGGGGAAAGACCAAAGGTGTGAAAACAGCTGTGTACTGCCTTTTGTTCCTGTAGGAGGTATTTAACTGAGAGCCATGCTCACCCTCTGCCCCAGCGATGGCAGTCCCTCACCAAGCTTGATTTCTGTTCTTTCTCTTGATTAAAGAATGTTAGCTACCGCTCTTCGCTTCTCTGCAGGCTTTATTAAATGGAAAACTTCCACAACAACCTCAAAACAATGGTTTATGGCTCTTTATCATCTGCAACACCATGTAACACTTGGATGTTAGATTCTTTTACCAGTCAGTGTTGTTGGCCCCAACCCCCAGGCTCCAGGTGTCTGAGCTCTAACCCTGGCTGCCAAATGTGCCTCAGGGGGACATTTGCTCCATACATTTGCTCCATACATTATGATGGAGCAGTCACAATACACGACAATACACACTCACGAGACGTAGTTTGATTTTTTTAACACAAAGTTTGTATGAAGTTCACCTTATCAGCTGAAAATATTAAAGCCAGAACTTACAACATCAAAAACCTTCTACTTCATGTACAGGGTTTCCAAGAAAGTTTTATTTGATGTAATGAGTTTCCAAAATTATTTTATTTGATGTAATGAAAAACATTACACTTTGATTCTAGTGAAAACAAAATTAATGAGTTTGATTCTTGCAATGCTTTTCCAAGAAAGTTTTATTGGATGCAACGGTTTTCCATAAACAATTTATTTGATGTCATGAAACCAATAGATTTGAACGGGGTAAAACAAATAACGAGATTGATTCTTGCAGTGCTTTTCCAAGAAAGTTTTGTTTGATGTAACGGGTTTCCAAAAAAGTTTTATTTCAAGTAAACAAACCAATACATTTGGTTGTAAAACCAATAATTACATTGATACTTGTAACGGGTTTCCAAAAAGTTTTATTTCAAGTAAACAAACCAATACATTTGTTTGTAAAACCAATAATTACATTGATACTTGTAAAGAGTTTCCAAAAAGGTTTTGACTGGCAACAACGCTCACCTGCTAAATCCAACAGAACACCACTGGGACCTTATGTTTCCTCTCCATCTGACTGTGCAGGAGCTCAGTGTTGGGTATGGTAAATGGTCTGTTTCATATTCAGTGCTTTTAGACTCTTCCTGGTTGTTGATGTTTGTTTCTAAAGATGTTGTTGTTGAGACTTTGTAGAAAGCAGCTTCACCTCTGATCACACACACACACAACTTTAGAAACAAACATCAACAACCAGGAAGAGTCTAAAAGCACTGAATATGAAACAGACCATTTACCATACCCAACACTGAGCTCCTGCACAGTCAGATGGAGTGAAACATAAGGTCCCAGTGGTGTTCTGTTGGATTTAGCAGGTGAGCGTTGTTGCCAGTCAAAACCTTTTTGGAAACTCTTTACAAGTATCAATGTAATTATTGGTTTTACAAACAAATGTATTGGTTTGTTTACTTGAAATAAAACTTTTGGAAACCCGTTACAAGTATCAATGTAATTATTGGTTTTACAACCAAATGTATTGGTTTGTTTACTTGAAATAAAACTTTTTGGAAACCCGTTACAAGTATCAATGTAATTATTGGTTTTACAAACAAATGTATTGGTTTGTTTACTTGAAATAAAACTTTTTTGGAAACCCGTTACATCAAACAAAACTTTCTTGGAAAAGCACTGCAAGAATCAATCTCGTTATTTGTTTTACCCGTTCAAATCTATTGGTTTCATGACATCAAATAAATTGTTTATGGAAAACCGTTGCATCCAATAAAACTTTCTTGGAAAAGCATTGCAAGAATCAAACTCATTAATTTTGTTTTCACTAGAATCAAAGTGTAATGTTTTCATTACATCAAATAAAATAATTTTGGAAACTCATTACATCAAATAAAACTTTCTTGGAAACCCTGTACATGAAGTAGAAGGTTTTGATGTTGTAAGTTCTGGCTTTAATATTTTCAGCTGATAAGGTGAACTTCATACAAACTTTGTGTTAAAAATCAAACTACGTCTCGTGAGTGTGTATTGTCGTAGTGTTGTGACTGCTCCATCATAATGTATGGAGCAAATGTATGGAGCAAATGTCCCCCTGAGGCACATTTGGCAGCCAGGGTTAGAGCTCAGACACCTGGAGCCTGGGGGTTGGGGCCAACAACACTGACTGGTAAAAGAATCTAACATCCAAGTGTTACATGGTGTTGCAGATGATAAAGAGCCATAAACCATTGTTTTGAGGTTGTTGTGGAAGTTTTCCATTTAATAAAGCCTGCAGAGAAGCGAAGAGCGGTAGCTAACATTCTTTAATCAAGAGAAAGAACAGAAATCAAGCTTGGTGAGGGACTGCCATCGCTGGGGCAGAGGGTGAGCATGGCTCTCAGTTAAATACCTCCTACAGGAACAAAAGGCAGTACACAGCTGTTTTCACCTTTGGTCTTTCCCCAAAGAAAGTTTCACACTCCTTGCTATCTCTTACAGTGGAGAAAAGACAAAAGACTCTTCATGTGGAGTTGTCTGCCTCCCCCCAACTTCCTTACTAGACCCCCACCGTGTGTCTAACTGTTTGAATGGAGTATGAGGCAGACATGCTAAAACAGTGACCTAAAAGCATTACCAATAAACAAAGTGATCAATACATAAATGAAAGAAATTCCTCTAGAAGGTGATTGCCAGTTTGGTTGGGATTTTTAGAGACACAGAGAGTAACAGAGAGCCTGTTCTGCACTACTTAAAAAAAAAAGGATTTTCAGAGCTGTTGATATACGAAGCAGTGTTCATAGAAGCATGGATCAACCCTGTTTTTGGCATTGAGTGTTACATTTGTGACAGTTTCAATAAAAGCCTAAAAATTGTTGCATTTATACTGGAGAGCAAAGAAAGATTAAATGCTACTTGTACTATGGAAAATCAGTTTCATAAAAGCTACATAAACAGAACTGAAGAAGACTGTGTTTGTAAAACTAGTGGTAACGTGTGAGAATTATAAGACTAACTAGAAAGCGAAAATTTCAGAAGAAATTTTATGTGTGCCTATGCCGCTGCTAATCACTGTAGTTTGCCATTCATACGGCTACAGAGAGCAAAACTCAGAAGAGCAGCCATTCTCCACCATGAACTATGGTAAAAACAAACACCGCTCACGCTTCACAGATGACAGCTTACAGTTTTGTGTAAATATGAAGTTACTTCGTACAGCGCCGATTTGCAGACGCTGTGCACACAGGTTCATGAGCAGAAGTCCCATTGTACCACGGCAGACCCGACAATGTTTGCATGAACACACTTTGAAGCATTACATTATAGACCACTTTTCACACATGCATTCACTTTTTGTTTTTTGTTATTTTTACACAGTGTTCTGAATTATGAACAATGGTCTACAGCCAATCCTGTGTATTATTATACAAACTTTGGTTGTGAGATTCAGATAACTATTTAATAAAAACTAAATATTTTATATGAGAGTAAGAAAGAAAAGTATATCTTTGTGTCCACCTTTCTCTGTTAATGCCCTAGCTCCCCCAAAAGCTTTGCTAGATCCGCCCCTGCACAGTTACCAGCTGTCAGCTACACAAAAAAGGAGCTTGGTCTTTGTCTCTCAGAAACAACTCATAACTTCCTTCAACTCATTCATGTCACCTAAAGTGTAAACCTGTTTCTCCATCACCAGTTCAGCTCTGATGATTCAGTAAGGACATCTCCTGATTTCATCTTCATGCTCCAGCAAACATCAGCTGATACTAGAAATTAAAATCAAAAGAATTCTAACAACAGCTGATCAAGCTTAAACGTGCTGCTGTTGTTTAGCGCGATAAATAAGAGCGAACAGCCGATCATTGATCAGTTTCATGATTGACGTTTCAACACGCGAGAGAATGACAGGGAGGCTTCGTAACGACAGAATAAATCATAATGTTTTCTCTGAATGTGGGACGATTGTGTTTGTGCGGCACGGCAACTCTATGAACTAACCCTAATGAATAAAATAAAGTCCAACGTCAGTAACTTAGTGCGCACACAGCTGTATATAAACTCCCGTGGCATTACGATTGTAAAGGTCAACGAAAATAAATTACACCTAAACTCGGTTTATATCTGACCCAAATAGAGAGCGACCGGTGCTGACACGAGTTTCACCCGCCTCAATATAAGCCAAGCCTGGGTGCTTTTTCACGAAGGGTTGCTAGCGGCGCGAGCTAACTATGCTAGCGGCGCTAGCTAGCTAACCGACTATCAGCAACACATAAGAGAACTGCTGCTAAATAAACTACACCTAAACTCGGTTTATATCTGACCCAAATAGAGAGCGACCGGTGCTGACACGAGTTTCACCCGCCTCAATATAAGCCAAGCCTGGGTGCTTTTTCACGAAGGGTTGCTAGCGGCGCGCGACTAACTATGCTAGCGGCGCTAGCTAGCTAGCCGACTATCAGCAACACATAAGAGAACTGCTGCTAAATAAACTACACCTAAACTCGGTTTATATCTGACCCAAATAGAGTGCAGGTCATAACTTCTTACCTGAAATTCAGTTCACCTCACGCTCCTGCCTTCGCTTTCCTGATCCATGATTCTAACAACAGCTGATCAAGCTTAAACGTGCTGCTGTTGTTTAGCGCGATAAACAAACAAGAGAAAAAGCCGATCATTGATCAGTTTCATGACTGAAGTTTCAACAGGCGAGAGAATTCCAGGGAGGCTTCGTAACGACAGAATAAATCGTAATATTTTCTCTGAATGTGGCACGATTCCGTTTGTACGGCAACTCTACGAACTAACCATTATGAATAAAATAAAGTCCAACGTCAGTAACTTAGCGCACACAGCTGTATATAAACTCCCGTCGTGCTAGCTAGCAAGCAGTACGATTGTAAAAAGTCAACACAACGAAAATAAACTACACCTAAACTCTGTTTATATCTGACCCAAATAGAGTGCAGTTCATAACTTCTTACCTGAAATTCAGTTCACCTCACGCTCCTGCCTTCGCTTTCCTGATCCATGATTGACCACCGCGTTAGCAATCGCCTGCCCGGCCTCATATGTCTCGTTGGCGGCATGTCCTTTCTGTCACACACGGTGGGTAGCTGCCCTCTGTTGTAGCTCCACCACCAAACAACTCAGTTATTTTTTCCACATCCAGCTGTAACTCCGATTCTATGCGAGCATTTGCGAGAGACCAGGGAGGTGAAACGACAGAGAGAGTCCCCTCGCTATCCATTTGCAGCCAAGTGCGGCAGCTAGCTAGGTAGCCGGCTAGCTGTCAGGCAGGACCGACGTAGTCAGAGCACTGTCGCTAAATATGGGATGTCTTGATAAAACAAGCAGATATTTGAAGTTTACACACCTACATTCTCGCCTGAAAATATCTTAAAAGCTTATTTTGTGACCTAGAAACACGAATAAAAGACATATAAAACGAAGTGGTGGCCGCCATTGTTCACTCTGTAGAGGCGTGCTATGAATTGTGGGATATTGAGTTTTCCACCAAGCATTACCGTAACTTTTGAATGATTTGCGCAACCTTAAAAATTCCAATGGCTCCTGAAAGCAGCGACGCTGTGCGCACCGTTGAAATTGTCATCATTACGGTAATCCAAATAAGGGTAGACAGGCTGTACCACTCCCGGCATACCACTAGAGAGAGCCAACACACCACAAATGAAGTCTGTTTATTTGGCGCCAAAAGGTGAATTGGCCTAAATTTGCACTAAAATATTAATATTTAAAAAACTATAAAAGTCATGAACACCAAAAGTCATGACATAATAGTCCAGCTCCAGCCGCACAAAATGATCTAACATATGTAACCCTAATGTCAAAACTGTTCGGCAGAGGAGCGCGGGAAAATTTTCACTAAAATATTAATATTTTAAAAACTATAAAATTCATAAAGACCAAAAGTCATAGCACACCATTCCAGATCCGGCCGCACAAAATGAGGTAACATATATGAAGATTGTCTCAAAACTGCGGGGCGAGATTCGCTGCAAAATTTCAGGGGCGAGATTCGCTGCAAAATTTCAGGCGGAAACTGGAGAATAATAATAATAACTAGAAAGCAAAAATTTCAGAAGAAATTTTATGTGTGCCTATGCCGCTGCTAATCTGTGTAGTTTTCCATTCATACGACTACAGACAGCAAAACTCAGAAGAGCAGCCATTCTCCACCATGAATTATGGTAAAACAAACACCGCTCGCGCCTCACAGATGACAGCTTACAGTTTTGGGTAAAGATGAGGTCACTTTGTACAGCCCCGATTTGCAGGCGCTGTGCACACAGGTTCATAAGCAGAAGTCCCTCTGTACCACGGCAGACCCGACAATGTTTGCACGAACACACTTTGAACCAGTGCGTTATGGACCACTTTTCACACATGGTTGGTGTACCCTCCCAGCCAGCTGTAGCTTTTCAACTCACAGCCCGACACACACCCAAAAACAGCCGAGAGAGCACAGACTACGCCCGAGAGGTGTGACTGCAGATGCCCCTCAGGTGGGTCCACCTCCCCTGCAGCGGCACTGCAGACCACGCCCGCCACACATATCAAACACGTAAAATAAATATTTATGCACTTTTGCATTCACTTTTTGTTTTTGTTATTTTTACACAGTGTTCTGAATGATGAACAATGGTCTACAGCCAATCTTATGTATTATTATACAAACTTTGGTTGTAAGATTCAGATAACTATTTAATAAAAGCTAAATATTTTATACAGGGAGTGCAGAATTATTAGGCAAATGAGTATTTTGTCCACATCATCCTCTTCATGCATGTTGTCTTACTCCAAGCTGTATAGGCTCGAAAGCCTACTACCAATTAAGCATATTAGGTGATGTGCATCTCTGTAATGAGAAGGGTGTGTGGTCTAATGACATCAACACCCTATATCAGGTGTGCATAATTATTAGGCAACTTCCTTTCCTTTGGCAAAATGGGTCAAAAGAAGGACTTGACAGGCTCAGAAAAGTCAAAAATAGTGAGATATCTTGCAGAGGGATGCAGCAGTCTTAAAATTGCAAAGCTTCTGAAGCGTGATCATCGAACAATCAAGCGTTTCATTCAAAATAGTCAACAGGGTCGTAAGCGTGTGGAAAAACCAAGGCACAAAATAACTGCCCATGAACTGAGAAAAGTCAAGCGTGCAGCTGCCAAGATGCCACTTGCCACCAGTTTGGCCATATTTCAGAGCTGCAACATCACTGGAGTGCCCAAAAGCACAAGGTGTGCAATACTCAGAGACATGGCCAAGGTAAGAAAGGCTGAAAGACGACCACCACTGAACAAGACACACAAGCTGAAACGTCAAGACTGGGCCAAGAAATATCTCAAGACTGATTTTTCTAAGGTTTTATGGACTGATGAAATGAGAGTGAGTCTTGATGGGCCAGATGGATGGGCCCGTGGCTGGATTGGTAAAGGGCAGAGAGCTCCAGTCCCACTCAGGCGCCAGCAAGGTGGAGGTGGAGTACTGGTTTGGGCTGGTATCATCAAAGGTGAGCTTGTGGGGCCTTTTCGGGTTGAAGATGGCGTCAAGCTCAACTCCCAGTCCTACTGCAAGTTTCTGGAAGACACCTTCTTCAAGCAGTGGTACAGGAAAAAGTCTGCATCCTTCAAGAAAAAACATGATTTTCATGCAGGACAATGCTCCATCACACAGCGTCCAAGTACTCCACAGCGTGGCTGGCAAGAAAGGGTTTAAAAGAAGAAAAACTAATGACATGGCCTCCTTGTTCACCTGATCTGAACCCCATTGAGAACCTGTGGTCCATCATCAAATGTGAGATTTACAAGGAGGGAAAACAGTACACCTCTCTGAACAGTGTCTGGGAGGCTGTGGTTGCTGCTGCACGCAATGTTGATGGTGAACAGATCAAAACACTGACAGAATCCATGGATGGCAGGCTTTTGAGTGTCCTTGCAAAGAAAGGTGGCTATATTGGTCGCTGATTTGTTTTTGCTTTGTTTTTGAATGTCAGAAATGTATATTTGTGAATGTGGAGATGTTATATTGGTTTCACTGGTAAAAATAAATAATTGAAATGGGTATATATTTGTTTTTGTTAAGTTGCCTAATAATTATGCACAGTAATAGTCACCTGCACACACAGATATGCCCCTAAAATAGCTAAAACTAAACACAAACTAAAAACTACTTCCGAAAACATTCAGCTTTGATATTAATGTGTTTTTGGGTTCATTGAGAACATGGTTGTTGTTCAATAATAAAATTATTCCTCAAAATACAACTTGCCTAATAATTCTGCACTCCTGTATGAGAGTAAGAAAGAAAAGTATATCTTTGTGTCCACCTTTCTCTGTTAATGCCCTACCTGGCCCCCTGGCAAAAGCTTTGCTAGATCCGCCCCTGCACAGTTACCAGCTGTCAGCTAAATAAAAAAAGGAGCTTGGTGTTTATTTCTCTCAGAAACAGTTCATAACTTCCTTCAACTCATTCATGTCACCTAAAAAAAAGGTAAACCTGTTTCTCCATCACCAGTTCAGCTCTGATGATTCAGTAAGGTCATCTCCTGGTTTCGACCAGCCGCTTCTACAGCTGTGGCTCCAGCAAACATCAGCTGATACTAGAAATTAAAATCAAATGAATTCTAACAACAGCTGATCAAGCTTAAACGTGCTGCTGTTGTTTAGCGCGATAAACAAACAAGAGAGAAAAGCCGATCATTGATCAGTTTCATGACTGAAGTTTGAACAGGCGAGAGAATGACAGGGAGGCTGTCATAAAGTTCAACATCAGTAACTTAGCGCGCACACACAGCTGTATAGAAACTCCATCGTGCTAGCTACCACGCAGTACGAGTTATTATAACTGATTGTAAAAAGTCAGCACAACGAAAATAAACTACACCTAAACTCGGTTTATATCTGACCCAAATAGAGTGCAGGTCATAACTTCTTACCTGAAATTCAGTTCACCTCACGCTCCGACCGGCAGCCGCCTGCTTCTCCTGCCTTCGGTTTCCCTGATCCACGATCTACCACCGTCGATCGGCGGTCGCCCTCGCCGCCTCGTTCCCGCATGTTCTTTCTGACACACACGGTGGATAGCTGCCCTCGGTTGTAGCTCCGGCGTCAGCGACTACCAAACAACTCAGTTATTTTTTCCACATCGACCAGCATCTGGACAATCCACCGCCTTTCACTGTTTGTACCGTTACTAAAAAAAAAACCCTCATCGGCTCATAAAAACGAAAAATAAGTCCAGCTATGACCCTGAGTCAAAAGACAGCCAGCTCGGGTTAGCTAGCTACCTGTCTAGCTCTTTGCAGGCACCGAAAACATCAGAGCTAATATGGGATGTCTTGGTAACACGAGCAGATATTTGAAGTTTACATCTGGCCAATCCACCACCTTTCACTGTTTATACCGTTACTAAAATGAATAAATGAATAAATCATCGGTCCATATAAACGAAAAATAAGTCCAGCTAAAACACATACTGTCGGCGACGACCGGGTGCTGACACGAGTTTCACCCGCCTCAATATAAGCCAAGCCTGGGTGCTTTTTCACGACGAAGGGTCGCTAGCGGTGCTAGCTAACTATGCTAGCGGCGCTAGCTAGCTAGCCGGCTATCATCAACACATAAGAGAACTGCTGCTAAATAAACTACACCTAAACTCGGTTTATATCTGACCCAAATAGAGTGCAGGTCATAACTTCTTACCTGAAATTCAGTTCACCTCATGCTCCTGCCTTCGCTTTCCTGATCCACGATTGACCTCCGCGTTAGCAAACACCGTCGATCGGCGGTCGCGGCATGTCCTTTCTGTCATACACGGTGGATAGCTGCCCACTGTTGTAGCTCCGCGTTATAGCACCACCAAACAACTCAGTTATTTTTTCCACATCCAGCTGTAACTCCGATTCTGTGCGAGCATTTGCGAGAGACCGGGAGGTGAAACGACAGAGAGTCCCTCGCTATCCATTTGCAGCCAAGTGCGGCAGCTAGCTAGGTAGCCGGCTAGCTGTCAGGCAGGACCGACGTCGTCAGAGCACTGTCGCTAAATATGGGATGTCTTGATAAAACAAGCAGATATTTGAAGTTTACACACCTACATTCTCGCCTGAAAATATCTTAAAAGTTTATTTTGTGACCTAGAAACACGAATAAAAGACATATAAAAGCGAAGTGGTGGCCGCCATTGTTCACTCTGTAGAGGCGTGCTATGAATTGTGGGATATGGAGTTTTCAACACAAGGATAAATCTTTTCGGCTGTACTACTCCCGGTATACCACTAGAGAGAGCCAAGACACCACAAATGAAGTCTGTTTATTTGGCGCCAAAAGATGAATTGGCCTAAATTTGTACTAAAATATTAATATTTAAAAAACTATAAAAGTCATAAACACCAAAAGTCACAACATAATAGTCCAGCTCCAGCCGCACAAAATGATCTAACATATGTAATCCTAATGTCAAAACTGTTTGGCAGAGGAGCGCGGGAAAATTTTCACTAAAATATTAATATTTAAAAACTATAAAATTCATAAACACCAAAAGTCATAGCACACCATTCCAGATCCGGCCGCACAAAATGAGGTAACATATATGAAGCTTGTCTCAAAACTGCGGGGCGTGATACGTGCCGAAATTTAGGCGGAAGATGGAGAATAATAATAATAATAATAATAATAAGAATAATAAATCCGACGAATAGTAATATGTGTGCCTCTTGGCATAGGCACACATAACTAGAAAAATTTGCATTTCCTGCGAAAATGCTGTGTGGATGCCTTAACGCTGAAGCTGTCTGCTGAAAAGCTGAAAAAGCTGAAAAGTTGCAAAAAGTTGTATGGTGGTGTATAAAAACATGTCGCCCCTGAGCAGGATTGGAACCTGGCCCTCCTGGTCTCAAGGCAGCTACTCATCTCACTGAGCTAAACTCATTCTCTCAAAAAACAGGAGGAGAGACCGACAATTCTGCTAAAATGAGCAGAAGCTGCTGAGAATTGTGCTGAGAAGAGGTGAAAAGGTTGAAAATTTTGCAGAAAACAGGTAAATCAGCAGAATTTCTGCAGAAAAGAGGTAAAGAAGCAATAAGTTGCGCTGAAAAGAGATGAATCAGCAGAATTTCTGCTCAAAGGTGGCTATTCATTTCCCTGAGCCAAAGTCACCCTTACAAAGAAGAGGTGGAGAGACGGACAATTCTGCTGAAATGAGCAGAAGCTGATAAGAGGTGAAAAGGCTGAAAATTTTGCAGAAAAGAGGTGAATCAGCAGAATTTCTGCAGAAAAGAGGCAAAGAAGCAGAAACTTGCGCTGAAAAGAGATGAATCAGCAGAGTTTCTGCTCAAAAGAGTTGTCTTTTTCTGAATACAGCCAAAAAGCTGGAATTTGTGCTGAAAAGGGTGAAAAAATGAAAATTTTGCTGAAAAGGGGTGAAGAAGCTGAAGAAGCTAAAGTATACTAAATCAAAGTATTTGTGCCAAAACATAGTGTTTCTGCCATATTGTGGTACTACTACATTACAACATGAATACGGATTAAAGATGAAAGAAACTGGCAACAAATTCCTCCACTACAAACCAGTCTGATACCACTTCTTTGCAGTGTTCACTAAGGCACTACCCAAAAGGCGCCACAAGAGGGCACTCCAACACAAGAGATGAGCAGAATTTCTGCTGAAAAGAGGCAGAAGGTTCTGTATGTAGAAAAAGAAACACTGTTGAACCATGTGTGAAATAAATAAAGAAATGAAATGAAAGAACAACCTGGTTCTGCTCAAATTCACCAATCAGAGGTACTGCCTCTGTCTGCTTCATCAGGCTGTGTACTTGTTTCTGCCATGGAGCGTTAACAAGAATCTGAGGTCCATATTAGAAAAGCTGCTAAAATCATAAAACTTTGCAGAATTGTAATAAATTAGCAATATAAATTACAGGTCTGTGATAGTGTATAAATTTGTAGTGAAAAAAAAACGTGGACCAAGGTGGGATTGAACCCACGACCTTTGCGCTGCAGAGCCGTGTCACTACTGATTGCGCCACCTGGACAGGGGGCGGCAGTCTGAAAGACAGATACTTGGGCAGTCAGAAAATAGATCGCGGTGAGAGGCGAAAAACGCCGTTTTTTGGAGTTACAAAACGTCGTGTAACTCAAAAACTAGGAGGGCTAGCAGCATAATTCTTGGACTGGGTGAATCAGCGGACTTTGGTGTATTTTGACTGCGATTTTCATAGCTCGTTCTACCTTCGTCGCGGAGATATGACGAGAGAAGAAACGGCTTCATTTCAGAGTTTGAAGACTGAGAGAAGGACAGATTTCCACCCTCAAACAAACGTAATTCATTGCTCAACGGTAAGATAATTGTAAAAACTGCTTCCACTGTGAGTGTCAGCAGTGTCTGAAGATATATTGGCACAAGCCTCATGTCCTAACTTTGCTTTGTTAAAGAGATATGGCGATTTTAAAATGCCTCCGTTACAGAATTTCAGCTCTGAATTTCAAAACCTCCCCATAGACTTTGAATGGGGAGTATTGAGACCTTGTGTCACTCCGAGGCAAATTGCGAAAAAAAACGGTAAATCTCACAATAAAGATAGTGACATTGCCTGAAAGCCAGCAAAAATACCTACGTTTTGATGTATAATTTGTGGGGTTGAGTGCAAATTGAGCCAGTAGCAAGAAGTTGTTTAGACATGAAGAAAATTCAGAACGGACCAGCACTCACTCTGACTTAATTGCATAGCAACCATAGCAACGCATGTATTTTCTGAAAAATCACAATTTTGCAACTGAAAACTTAAAGAGATAAGATTAAAACGGTAGAAGATCTGAAAAAGCTGAATCAGACAGGAATAGCCCAATAATCTGAGAACATTTTAAAGTTTGAATGGAGTTTCTAGGTGAAAGTATGACAAAGTAGTTAAGTTTCAAAAACAAGCAAGTTTTAGCAGAATTGTGGAAGTTTTCCATTCATTTCAATGGGACAAATTAAAGGAAAAAAGTGTAATATTTTAAAAAGTATAACAGTAATAAACACCAAAAGTCATAGCCATCATTAGCAGAAAGAGCAGAACAGTATAGAGTTTGAACTGAAAAAATCGGCTGAAAACTGAGAAAGTAGTTAAGTGCCAAAAAGTGTACGGAAGCAACTAGAGGAATAACTAGAAAAAATTGCATTTCCTGCGAAAATGCTGTGTGGATGCCTTAATGCTGAAGCTGTCTGCTGAAAAGCTGAAAAAGATGAAAAGTTGCAAAAAGTTGTATGGTGGTGAAAAAAAAATGTTGCCTTGAGCTGGATTCGAACCTGGCCCTCTTAGTCTCAAGGCGGCTACTCATCTCACTAAGCCAAAGTCACTCTCAATTATGCAAACTCATTCTCACAAAGAAGAGGTGGAGAGACTGACAATTTTGCTGAAATGAGCAGAAGCTGCTGAGAATTGTGCTGGTAAGAGGGGAAAAGGCTGAACATTTTGCACAAAAGAGGTGAATCAGCAGAATTTCTGCTGAAAAGAGGTAAAGAAGCAAAAACTTGCGCTGAAAAGAGATGAATCAGCAGAATTTCTGCTCAAAAGAGTTTAAGAAGCAGAAAGTTGCACTGAAAAGAGATGAATCAGCAGAATTTCTGCTTAAAAGAGTTTTTCCTGAAAATAGCTGAGATTTGTGCTAATAAGAGGTGAAAAGGCTGAAAATTTTGCAGAAGAGGTGAACAAGCAGAAGTTGGGCTGAAAAGACGTGAAAATTCTGCTGAAAACAGTTCAATCAGCAGAATTTCTGCTGAAAAGTGTTCTGCAGAACTCTTTTCAGAATTCTGCTGAAAAGATGTTTTTGCTGAAAATAGCTGAAAAAGCTGGGAAACTGAAAATTTTGCTGAAAAGGGTGAAAAAAAGCTGAAATTGAGTTAAAAAGTTTCTCTCGTAAAACAGGTTTCTGCTTAAAACAGCTAAAAAGTTGAGATTTGTGCTGAAAACAGGTGTTCAAATCCCATGACCAGGATTTGAACCTGACCCTTCTGGTTTCAAGGAAGCTACTCATCTCACTGAACTAAACGCTTTCCGACAAACACAAGGGATGGAGAAACTGACAATTTTGGTAAATGAGCAGAAGCTGCTGAGTTTTGTGCTGAGAAGATGTGAAAAGCTGAAAAATTTGCAGAAAAGAGGTGAATCAGCAGAATTTCTGCAGAAAAGATGGAAAGAAGAAGAACATTGCGCTGAAAACAGGTGAATCAGCAGAATGTCTGCTAAAAAAGAGATTTCTGTTGAAAACACCTGAAAAAGCTGGGATTTGTGCTGAAAAGGGGTGAAAACACTCACAATTCTGCTGAAACGGGGTGAAGAAGACGTGTTGGGCTGTTGAGAAGAGTTAAATAAGTTGAACTGATATGTTTGAGTACAAATACAATGATTTGGCAATAATACTGCGTTTTAGCACAACTCCTGAGATTTGATTGAAATACTATGATTTAGAAGAAATATTATGACTTTGTACAAATACAATATTTTGGCACAAATACTATGATTTGGTTCGAATGCTATGATTTGAAACAAATAATATGATCTGGCAGAAATACTATTATTTAGTAGAAATACTATGATTTACCAGAGTACTATGTTTCTGCAAAAATACTATGATTTTGCAGAAATACTATGCCTTAGTAGTAATACTATAACATCACAGATATATGATGATTTTGCAGACATTCTGGTTTTACACAAATAGTATAATGTGGCAGTATACTATGTTTCAGCACAAATACTATGATTTGGCACATATACTATATTCAGCAGATATACTATAACAAAACAGAAAGTCTACGACTTAGTAGTAATACTATAACATAATAGATAGACTCTCTGCAAAATCATAGTATATGTTTTTTGCACAACTAGCACAATATGGCAGAAATACTATGATTTGGCACAAGTACTATGATTTAGTACAAATACTCGTATTGGCAGAAATACTATGTTTCAGTACAAATATTACAATTTGGCAATAATACTGGGTTTTAGCACAACTACTGAGATTTGGGTGAAATACTATGATTTAGAAGAAATACTATGACTTCGTACAAATACAATGTTTTGGTTCAAATAATATGATTTGCAAAAAATACAATGATTTGACACAAGTACCATGATTTAGTACAAATACTACGATTTCGCTCAAATACTATGAAATTGCAGTAATACTATGATTTTGAAGGAATACTATGATTTGGTAGAAATGCTATGCCTTAGTAGTAATACTATAACATAGCAGATACACTGTGATTTTGCAGACATAGTATGTTTTTGCACAAATACTACGATTTTGCTCAAATACTATGAAACTGCAGTAATACTATGATTTGGTAGAAATACTATGCCTTAGTAGTAATACTACAACATAACAGATATACTGTGATTTTGCAGACATTCTATGTTTTTGCACAAATACTATGGTTTGCTATAAATACTATGATTTGGCACATATACTGTATTCAGCAGATATAATTTAACAAAATAGAGAGTCTACGACTTAGTAGTAATACTATAACATAATAGATATACTATGATTTTGCAGACAGTCTATGTTTTTGCACAACTAGCACAATGTGGCAGAAATACTATGAATTGGCACAAGTACTATGATTTAGTAGAAATACTCTTATTGGCAGAAATACTATGTTTCAGTACAACTACTATGATTTGGCAATAATACTGCGTTTAAGCACAACTACTGAGATTTGAGTGAAATACTATGACTTCGTACAAATGCTACTATGTTTTGGTTCGAATACTATGATTTGCAAAAAATACTATGATTTGGCACAAGTACCATGACTTAGTACAAATACTACAATTGGCAGAAATACTGTGACTTAGTACTAATACTTTAACATAACAGATATACTGTGATTTAGCAGACATAGTATGTTTTTGCACAGATACTACGATTTCACTCAAATACTATGAAATTGCAGTAATACTATGATTTTGAAGGAATACTTTGATTTGGTAGAAATACTATGCCTTAGTAGTAATACTATAACATAACAGATATACTATGATTTTGCAGACATAGTATGTTTTTGCACAAATACTACAATTTGGCAAGAAATACTATGTTTGGGCATAAATACTATGATTTGCTATAAATACTATGATTTGGCACATATACTATAATCAGCAGATATAATATAACATAACAGAAATTCTACGACTTAGTAGTAATACTATAACATAACAGATATACTGTGATTTTGCAGACATAGTATGTTTTTGCACAAATACTACAATTTGGCAAGAAATACTATGTTTGGGCACAAATACTATGATTTGCTATAAATACTATGATTTGGCACATATACTATAATCAGCAGATATACTATAACATAACAGAAATTCTACGACTTAGTAGTAATACTATAACATGACAGAAATTTTAATTGGGCAGAAATAACATGATTTGGAACAAATACCATGATTTGGCAAAAAAATACCATGATTTGGCGCAAATACAATGACATGGCAGAAATATTATGATTGGGTACAAATACTATGATTTGGCACAAATACTATGATTTAGCAGAAATAGTATGTTTTAACATAAATAATATCTTTTGACAGAAATTTCTGCTAAAGGTACTATTTCTGCTTTTTAGCAGAAATACTGTAATTTTGCATAAATACTATGATTTGGGATAAATACTATGATTTCCCAGAATTACTATGATTGAGCAGAAGTACTAAGATGTAGTAGAAGTACTTTGATTTAGCAGAAATACTATTATGGAGGAGTAATACTTTAACATGGGAGAAATACTGATACACACACACATACACAGAGCGCAAAGGGAACAGTGGCTGTTAAGAGTCTGGGCTTGGTATATCTAGGTCAGCTAAATTAGCTGCACCTGCTCTAATCAGCACTTACACACACAGACACAGAGAGAGCTCTGAGTTTTCTTTAGTGTATTTCTCACATTCAGGATTCCCCTCGAACAAATGACCATAATTTCCTAACCGTAGGGGCTAGAAACGCTCATTCTGACACCGTTTTGTTCAGAAGAGATGGGGAAATCTCCAGGTCTTCATAATTCAGAGATAAAATATAAATTATTAAAGCTATATGACTTGTAACACACTGCAACTGAGAAGAGGCGAAGCAAAACTGCCTTGACTTGCCCTCAAACAACGTTGTGTAACTCTAGATCTCTATGGAGCCTCAAAATCATTCTTTCACCGTAAGAAACAGCAGGCTTTGGTGAACAGTCATGGAAATTTTCAGGGCTCTGTTGAAATCCATCAAAAGATATGACGAGAGAAAAAAAGTGCCTCATTTCCAGAGTTTGAAATCTGAAGAGATCTGAGCGAGAGACAAATTTCCTATCCTCAAACAAATGTAATTCATGGCCAAACGGTAATAGGTGAGGAAAATACTCTTGAATTGTGAGCATCAGGAGAGTCTGAAGATATCTTGGCACAAGCGTCATGTCTCAACTTTGTTTCGTTAAGGAGATATGACGATTTGAAAATGCCTCTCATTAGAAAAATTCAGCGGTGATTTTGAACAAGCTCTCCATTGACCTTCTATGGAGAGTTTTCAGACCTTGTGTTGCTCTGAGGAGATTTGCAAAAATCTGTAAATCCCACAAGAATGATAGTGACATTTTCTGAAAGCCAGCAAAAATACCTACGTTTTGATGTATAATTTGTGGGGGTTGAGTGGAAATTGAGCGAGTAGCAAGAAGTTGTTCAGACATGAAGAGAAAATTCCGAACAGACCAGCCCTCACTCTGAGTTAATTGCATAGCAACCATAGCAACGCATGTATTTTCTGAAAAATCACAATTTTGCAACTGAAAACTTAAAGAGGCATAAAATTAAAACGGTAGAAGATCTGAAACAGCTGAATCAGACAGGAATAGCCCAATAATCTGAGAACATTTTAAAGTTTGAATGGAGTTTCTAGGTGAAAGTATGACAAAGTAGTTAAGTTTCAAAAACAAGCAAGTTTTAGCAGAATTGTGGAAGTTTCCCATTCATTTCAATGGGACAAATTAAAGGAAAAAGTGTAATATTTTAAAAAGTATAACAGTAATAAACACCAAAAGTCATAGCACCCATAAGCAGAAAGAGCAGAACAGTATAGAGTTTGAGCGGAGAAAATCGGCTGAAAACTGAGGGAGTAGATAAAGTCCAAAAAAGCGTCACGGAAGCAACTTGAAAAAAAAAATAAAGAATAAAGAGAAACAGGAACTCAATAGTGTGGAAGCCCTTTGAGGGCATCCACACAATAAAGAATAAAGAGAAACAGGAACTCAATAGTGTGGAAGCCCTTTAGGGCATCCACACAATAATAATAATAATAATAATAATAATAAATCCGAGGAATAGTAATATGTGTGCCTCTTGGCATAGGCACACATAATAAATCCGAGGAATAGTAATATGTGTGCCTCTTGGCATAGGCACACATAATTAAGTTTTAAGACTGTTTCTGCTATCGATACAATTTGTGTTGTTAATCCTGAATGATTCACGGTGACAGCATCATAAGGTCATTTTACTACACACACACACACACACACACACACACACACACTTGGAAAATCACATAGTTTGACCATGAAATCCCAGAATAATTAGTATTTGAGAATGTGGCAGCAACATCATTAAAGAAAAAATGTCTTTCCATGACACTTTCATTTAAAAATATAAAAATGTGAAGTTTTTGTGTAAATCATTAAAACAAACAAAAAAAAACTTAATACCTTAAGAATCTCCTGATGAAATTTGTGAATATCTAGATCAATGGTGTTTCCATGTGAGAGTCTATAGGGCATAGACTGAGGCTGGGTTTAGAAATACATGATGGTAACATAAGACATGTTAACTCTGAGAACACTAACATTTAGTTTAACGTGCGAGAGGTAAATGCATCACAGAAGCTAAAAAGGAGTTCCTTGTCTCTAGATTAGTTAATATAAATTGAAAATAAAGTGATTTGAACAGGTTTGATGCATTATACAAAAAAGGTTGATGAAATTGTTCACATGATCTAAGCAAGAGTCACTCGGAATCTCAAATGTTAAAGTACACTTACTGATTGTACTTTTACTACATGAGCTAATGTAGATGCTCTAAAAGCACGCTGACTGAAAAAGAAGCACACATTTGGAGAAACTGTGCTGTAACTTCTCATACTGTGAAGTTTTCTGACAAAAGTGAATTGAAAACTTCTGCTGTACAGCTTACTAAGGGGTCCTTTGATGGGCCATGTGCAATTACACAAAAGAACAAGTTAAATTTCACAATAACACTGACTGGAGAAAAGCCAGTTTGGGATTCTAATTGAAATTACAACTGTAATCAGTAAAATCAGTGCTGTGATAGTTTAAGATCAAAACCTGATTTAAAACACAGTCTAACATCAACATTCTTGCCCTGAAAATAGGCCAGGATGGCTGAAAATGTACTTTAAAATGAGATTTTCTTTTTGTTTCATTGGAACAGTAAAGTACCATAACAAAGAAATGAGTACACCTTTGTAGATATCACTGATATGGAGTTTTTCATGTTTTACATAAAGACTTAGGGCTTCTAGTTTCCTAGTGGCATTTTCTCATTTAAACCATGGTGACTTAAAAGTTTAGCAGCAAGACACTTGTTTCCTTTGTTCCATCAAACATTTCTTTCAGCCATCTGTGTTTATCAGAGCGATATGTGACTAATTTTTATTGAATCACCAGAAAGTACACAAACACAAGATTAAATATTTTATTTATTTATCAAAGATACATAACTACACATTGATACAATGAACAAGGTGTCTATAAAAATTACACATGGTGTAAGAAAAACATTATAACATACAAATAAGTATTTTATGATAATGTGACATAGTTTAAAAGCATAAGAATAAAAGTTTTAAAAAAAGTCATGTTCTTTGATGATCACATTACATGTATCACATTTTTTAAAGCATAACGTAGGGAGCAGAGTGTTCACAAAAACAGTTTTATGATTACTTTTTCCACAGTGCTTGTATGCCTCTTGCAAAACTATGTACTTTTCACCATAAGACACAATGACTCACAATTATCTAAGACCAGCCATGAAATGTCTGTCGCTTCATTACAATCATTTGTCCCCGCTGCTGCCCTCAGATCCAGTCTTCTGTACTGGGGGTAAAATTGCTTTTTGGTGGTTCGTAAAAAAAAAATATCTCAAAAGCGATGTTGGTGAGGGACCAGAAACACTGGGTTGCAGAGCAGTTGGTAAGGACTTGTATATTTCTGGAGAGTCTGCAAAAGCTGTCTTGCTCGTGCTCCTGATTGGATATGTGGAGCCCGGCTCTGATATCTCACTGGTGGCAGCTAAAGGTAGGCACGCCTTGGAGGCGGAGTTGGTCTCGGGCGCAATCTTTCAAACGAGCCTCACGGCATTTCAGGCAACCTCAGGCCGGAAACAACATCCGGTCACTCGCGATCAAAATCCACGGAGAGCTGGTGTTTCGTGGGATCAGGTTAACACATCTGGCTTAAATGAGAGTCTAAAAATATAAAGAAAAACAAAAAGAATTTTAAAACACGCAAACTAGCAAAATATCAAAGGAGCATAACATAACAATAACAAGATGATATGAGATACCTGATGAGAAAATGATAGGTGATGTAGAGATGTAATGTATAAGCTTTGACGGAGTTAAACTGGATCTTATATATATTTTAAAGTGTATTGTACGTGGGATAGGCTCCAGCGCACATGCGAGCCTGAAAAAGGATAAGCGGAAGCGAATGGATGGACGGATGGTGTATTGTACGTGTTACAAACCAATGTGATATTTTTTAAATGAAAGGATTGAGAGAATGGTAAAAGGAAAATGCAAAATGTAGTTAGAGAGGAAGATGAACACTTACCGAGTGATATGCACATAGGGAAAGCGGCGAGTTGTTGTTGATCCCTGGTTCTCGGTTGTTGCGAGCTCGTTTCCCCGAGGCTCTTCTGCACTTCGGGCGTAGCGATGAGGCTCAAAACACCCCGATTAGACAAAGTAAAGGCGATCCAGCGGTGTGAGGGGACCAAAACTTTCACCTCCTTTTAGCTGGTAGAAAAGATTTTACTCTCTCTTAGGCTGAAGGCATAGCCCCAAAATCGGAATCTCTCTTGCATAGGGTTTTTTTTTTTTCCGGTAGAAAAGAAGAGTTACATTTAGGCCTAAATGTTAAATTATTTAACCTGAGTGAGAGCCAGCTGTCCATGCTTCCGAAGTCAGATGGCTTGTGAGAGACCGAAGAAAGTCTTAACCTGAGCGGGGGCTCGTGAAAATCCAAGCTGAGCGATTGGGTGAGCGGGGTGTGAATGGATCCACCGTTTGTTATGTAATTGTCAGCGGGGCAGTAAGGTTTACCTGGTATGATTGATATGCACACAGGTAAAAGTACCGCTAATTGTTTTAAGCGGTCTGGCGAGGGGGGTAATATTGTGAATTGGTCTGAGTACCGCTAATTGTTTTAAGCGGTCTGGCGAAAGGGGTAATATTGTGAATTGGTCTGAGTACCGCTAATTGTTTTAAGCGGTCTGGCAAAGGGGGTAATATTGTGAATTGGTCTGAGTACCGCTAATTGTTTTTAGCGGTCTGGCGAAGGGGGTAATATTGTGAATTGGTCTGAGTGGCGGCAGGGCAGCGGGGCACCTGGGAGGCGGAGTGGATCTCCGGCGCAAATTTCAAACGAAGACCCAGAATCATTAAGCAGTAGATGGTGGAGCGAACAAGAAGGAAAAAGACACTGCTCTGGTTGCGGGCCGGTGCGGCTCGGAGCGAAGGGAGAACTTAGACACGGAGCTAGTGATAGGGCTGTTTTTTGATAAAAAAGACTAAGGATTTGGTTTCAGGATTTGACCCCTGTTTTCGAGTATAAGGTTTTGGGTATACGGGGGTTCCCTACAGGTTATTTCTAGGGGTTTTTTGTTTTGCGTATTTTGGAGAGAAACCCGGAGGTTTTTTTTTTTTGTTTTCAGGAGGATTTGCGGTTATGTGCCTAAGGATCGCGAGTAAGAACTTAGACACGGAGCTAGTGATAGGGCTGTTTTTGATAATAAAGACTAAGGATTTGGTTTCAGGATTTGACCCTGTTTTCGAGTATAAGGTTTTGGGTATACGGGGGTTCCCTACAGGTTATTTCTAGGGGTTTTTTGTTTTGCGTATTTTGGAGAGAAACCGCGGAGGTTTTTTTGTTTTGTTTTTCAGGAGGATTTGCCGGTTATGTGCCTAAGGATCGCGAGTAAGAACTTAGACACGGAGCTAGTGATAGGGCTGTTTTTGATAAAAAGACTAAGGATTTGGTTTCAGGATTTGACCCCTGTTTTCGAGTATAAGGTTTTGGGTATACGGGGTTCCCTACAGGTTATTTCTAGGGTTTTTGTTTTGCGTATTTTGGAGAGAAACCCGCTGGGAGCCGCGGTGCGTTTATGATCGCGAGAGTTTTTTGCGACTCAGACTTTGATTTTAAATTTCTTTGTTTGGATTAAACAAATGCATATAAATTGAAATAAACTTTTGCCACAAGGCATGCAACCTGTATGTCTGGCCATACTGAACGTTACAAAAGCACAAGTTTAACTAAGCACATTTATACTGGTTTAACACATTTTCACCCCATAAACACGGAGCCCCACAGAAGCACGGTCCCGAGTCAGGCGCGCGCGCAGCGCGCCTGAGACACACACACAGGCGCACTGCGCACTCATGCGCTGTCATGCGCTGACCCACCACTAGATGGCGTTTCTTTAGGGAAAAAAGGAAAAGTTTTTATTGGATTAAAAAATAAAAGAGTGCTATTTGATATAAAAACTTTTCTAAAATAAGCAATTAGTTCTTATTTTTGGGGGAAGCAAAGCAATGAACTAGCATATTTTGGATGAATATCATAATTTTATGAAAATCATAATTTTTATGAATATCATAATTTAATTATTATCATAATTTAATTATTATCATAATTTAATTACTTCCTGAGCTAATGAATAATTCATAGAACCTAACACTCAAAAAGCTCATGAATATTTTTGACATAAGGGGTATAATATCCCTCTCTTGCAACACACCCGGGTCCTTCCTGAAGCTAGTTATCAGTTGGCACATTGATCTCACTACAGTCAACATTTAAGAGTTGTTTAACTCAAACTGCTAATATTTCATCGCCTCATACTAACCAAACAAGCTAAATAAGAGCAGATTTCTATTCTTTAACATTTCATCACAAGTGTCGCAAAAGATTTATTTTATTTTATTTTCTGCAGCTGTTTTCACTTTTTACTCACCCAGTTTTCTGGATTTACATGATTTCATCCAGCTGTTGAAACTTTTGCAGATAAACTGAACACAGCAGGAAACACTGACACCGGCAGTTCTGGTGTAACATGTTACATATTTTAATAATAAATGGCTCTTAAATAAAGAAGCCAATCATAAAGTTTCACAGGTAAGAACATGTATAATCTCCCTGAAATTGTTTAAACAGGCTTTCTGTTGACAATTTTACCGAACCTTTTATTTATTTATCTATGTTTATGATCTTTTTCTTTTTACTTGGTTGTGACTTATTGTGTCTTTTCACATCATTATGTCTTTCTTGGCTATTATAGGACTTATTTTTCTCATTTATTTTACTCATTTTTGTGAACATCTCTGAAAGGCTTAAGAAATGAACCTTACTTACATTTAAAGTTCCCTCATTTATAGCAGGTTTCTGTGTCTGATGGAATTTAAAGACTTATATGATATTTTTTAAAAATGTGATGGAAGAGGACAAAAGCAAATTTAAACTGAAGCAAGAATTGTATTGAGCTACAGTTCGTACAGGATAAACAGTGTAAGTGTGGTCATTTTCTTTACTGTTTGGCTCATGAAGAAGTAAAGGTGGTCTATGACATTTAAATGACAGCAGATTAAATGTTGAAAAACAGGCAGTCTTCAGATAAGACTTTCATTTCATAGCCAGCTGTTTGTGCATGTCCAGTAAATATGTATGAACCCTGAACTATCAGGTATACATATAGTTTAGTTCTGTAGGACTACAATTTCCTTCACTATCATTCTTCAATTTTCTTTTTGGGGGGCTTGTCATGGTAAAACACAAGGCAGCTGCACTTTAACTTTATTTGCACGTCTTCCAATGAAATTCCATTAAACGAACAGTAGATGTCAGTAAACACTGACTGTTCACATCATTCAAAGTTTGTGTCTGAAGAGCACATCCAGTGATTTTACCTCGTGTGATATTTCAGACTGGATTTTGATGCACATTTCTTACAAATCATTAACATTTTTTACTAACTAATCTTTAAATTTTGAGGGTAACTATGGCAACATTCAGCAGTTGTTCCATGTGAGTAATCCTTCTTCCCAGCAGCCCCTTAAAAGTCCACCCTCACCGTGAGCATATTTGGTGTATTCATTGTGATGTCATGTCATAAAAAACACCAAAATACATTATCTTAGTGTCTCTAGTAATGAACAACTAATTAATGCATAAGCACATTTTATGCAAAGCTTGTATTTTAATCTTTCCACATATAAAATCATTCATTCATTTATCCTTTAATTTTCTTGATATTTTTGACCCTTTAAAGGACTAAATGTGAGCGGTGAAACTGACTGCTTGAGAAAAGCAGTACCAGAATCTGGACACTAGATGTCACAGCTATTTACACCACTGGTTACATACTGGTCTGAGCATGCCCACGTTCTTTTCAGCATCTCTACTCTTGCATTTGTAGTAGTCCACACATTTGTTAGATTATATATATTTTAAGCAATGGTAAGAACTGTGTGGAACCATATAATCATCTGGAACAACCACATGAATATATGATCCACCAACAGGATACTGGGTGACACACAGAGAGACCAGAAGTAGGTAAACAGGATAGACACAACAAGAAAAACTGAGCTGAACCTGACCATGTTAATGCTGCTGAAGCTGTGAACATGAAGGATACACCCGACCCATCCTTCAAATCTGGGGAAAAAGAGGACACATTTGTCGGCTGCATTTGGAGGAGTCTACGAATTTGGACAGCCTTCATCGTGTCTCTGTGATGTAACTGGTCTACAAATGCGGCCTCAGGAAGATGCAGCCCATGAATTTGGACACAGCTTAAGTAACATTCATCGGTAATACAAAGAGGCTGGGGGTCCATGGTGCCAAAACATGGTTGTCAAAACATTAGGTTGAGGTTTTAAATGATGCATTGATTTGTAATCAAACGATTACATATAATCAAATGATATCAGCACCAGGGTGAGCTGTAGTTCAGGTCATATCTGTATGATTGATGTCTGTGAAGGGAAGAGATTTCTTCTCTCCCAATCTGACAAAATTAAGCTTTTTGTCTCCTTATTCATCCATTCAGATTTAACAAAGTCTCTTTCACAGCTCTTTACTCATCCAAGCTACACTAATGTATGCAGTGTTGGAAAGATTTCTTTTCATCTCTACAAGGTTAAAGATTAATATGAGATATCACGTGTCCTGAGTTTGAATATTTTAAACTGTGAAATAAGGCTGAAGAATAGAAAAAAACCCATTGACTGGATCCATGGAATGTAAAACTCACAGCAGTTATCTCCAATGATTACTGTGAATAACCTTTATTGATGTAATTTGGATTAAAAGAACCAGAACGTTTTGATGTTAAACTTTAGCACTGATACCACTGTGCACATACACAATGCTAGGACTAGTTTTTGTAATCGTGGCTTATATATGTGATATCAACACAGCAAAATGACCATTTTCAAAACTAATGTTTTACAGTCCACACATTCAAGTGCTTTTTCAAAAGAAAGAGAAAGAAACAAAATAAGACATTTGGACTTTAGGGTTTCTACATATAAATGGAAAGTTGTTGCATTTCTAGCATAGGTTAATTGAAGGTTTTTTTGTTATTCTGGGGGCGTGCACCATGCACAGTGTGAAAAGAGTTTGTTTCTGAAAAAACAAATTTAAACCACATCCTGACAAAGTCGCCTTTAAAACAGGATGATGATCGCACCAGTCTGCCTCATGATCAGTAAGAAAACTGACTTTTTATTCCATATTTGTCAACTACAGATCTTTGTTTGTTTTTATACTTATAGCTTGTATGCAGTTTTTCCTATGTGTCAATTCTTAAATGATAGTTAAAGTTTTTAAAAGCAGTTTTTGAAATCCTTTAAAACACTTTGCTATGTATGCACATCAGAAATCATATTTGTGCTTTTCTTCTGTAAATCATTTGAGAAATGAGCCGTGTTTGCTTAGAGCCAAAGGGTTAAAGGGTCTTTTGAGTGGAGTTTGCATCTTTGTTTGGACTGTGTGAGTTCCTGGTAGTCTAGCTTACTCCAAACACATGCCTGTTAGGTTATGTTAATTGTTCACAGGTAAGGATGGTTGTCTGTAAATGTTTAGCTCTGTGATGGACTGATGACTTGAGTCCTTGGGTCTACCCTGTCTCTAAGCCCCTGTTTCCTGATTTTGTGCGTTTTGTGATTTTGAATTTGAATTCCTTTCATACATGTTAATGCGACATCAGCTGTCATGGTTGTTATAACTCCCATCACTTCATACATGGTGGAATATTTACATGGATTAGTTTTCCCTGAAGCTAACATTAACCTTTCTTGAACATTCATGGTCATCAGGAGAGTGAATATTGTGGTAATTGTGGGCTTTTAATGGTTTCTTCAACTGTTCTTACATCTTTAATGACTTTAAAAAAAAAAAAAAAAAAAAGGTTGAAACATTTGGTTAATATTTAACCAAATATTAGTGATAGCCAACAACAAGCTGCTGGCATAATTCTGATGGGAAGTTTGATCTCTCTTATTGCAGAATGTTTTGGTTCTCGGTCTTTGAGGTTACTTTTTTAGGCTAACATATTTGTTGATGTTTGATTTTTTGCTTTGTTAAGAAGTTTTAGGTTTGAGTTTTGGTTCTTCTAATGTCATTGAGTTTCCAGCTTTCACCACTTATGTCTGTGTCTGCTCGCCTTCTGTGTGTCTTGCTCCTCCTCCCTCTGTGTCTTGTCCCCCTTAGTTGTTTCCAGGTTTTCCTCCTTGTGTTTCATCCTAGTCTCATCTGTCCTTCATGTGTATCCATGTGTGTTCTCCACAGCCCATCATGTCTCTCGCCCTCTCCATCTTCTCTTTTTGTCCTGTTCCCATGTCTGTTTCCCCCTCTGTCCCAATGTCAAGCTTGTGTGTCTTAGTCTGTGTCTTTGTATGTTACTTCTTAGATCTTCATTCAGCTCTTTGGACTTTCCCATTTTTTAAGTATTGGTTAATCTGATGAGTGCTGTGAAACAAGTCCTTTAGATAAGATAAGATAAGATAAGATAAGATAACCTTTATTAGTCCCACAGGTGGGAAATTTGTTTCGTTACAGCAAAAGTGCAAAGTTATGTAGCAGAAATTAGAAGACACTGGAATAGAATAAAATAGAATACAAATGCTATATACAACTGAGTAAGAAAATACAAAAGTACAACTTTGTCAGAAAAAAAGTATTGCAATTATAGCAGTCTTATTGCACATGTGAGGGTTTTAGTGTTTGATCAGCTGCAAATTCTTTGTTGTGCAGTCTGACAGCAGTGGGGAGGAAAGACCTTTGAAATTTCTCTGTCCCACACCGTGGGTGCCGCAGCCACTGAAGGAGCTGCTCAGTGCTGTCACAGTCTCCTGCATGGGGTGGGAGATGTTGTCCAACAGGGATGACAGCTTAGCCGCCATTCTCCTGTCACTCACCACCTCCACTGGGTCCAGAGGGCATCCTAGAACAGAGCTGGCCCTTCGGATCAGCCTGTTCAGTCTCTTCCTATTCCCAGCAGAGATGTTGCCGCCCCAGCAGACCGCACCATAAAAGATGGCTGAGGCCACCACAGAGTCATAGAAGGTCTTCAGGAGTGGGCCCTCCACTCCAAACGACCTGAGTCTCCGCAGCAGGTACAGCCTGCTCTGCCCTTTCCTGTAGAGGGCGTCTGAGTTATGAGTCCAGTCCAGTTTGTTGTTCAGATGAACACCAAGGTACCTGTAGCTGTCCACAGCCTCAATGTCCATACCTTGGATGTTCAGTGGTTGCAGTGGAGGATGTTTGTGCCTGCGGAAGTCTACCACCAGCTCCTTGGTTTTACTGGCATTGATCTGGAGGTAGTTCAGTTGGCACCAGTCCACAAAGTCTTGGGTCAGTTCTCTGTACTCCTTGTCGTCCCCATCAGTGATGAGGCCGACTATTGCAGAGTCATCAGAGAACTTCTGCAGGAAGGGTTTCCAGAGCTGTGGGACTGTCCCCAGCCTCAGGCTCAGGTTGAAGAAGTGCTCCATCACCTGACACAGTTGGTCTGCGCAGGACCTGATGACCCTTGAGCTGATGCCATCTTAACCCGCTGCCTTCTTGGCTTTAATCCTCCTCAGTTCCCTCCTAACCTGGGTAAAGGGCCTGGTAAATATCCTGTATTTGTATAGCGCTTTAAGGACCCCAAAGCACTAAGGACCCCAAAGTGCTTTACGCATCCAGTCATCCACCCATTCACACACTGGTGATGGCAAGCTACATTGTAGCCACAGAGGCGAGGCTGCCGAATACTGGCGCCACGGGCCCTCTGACCACCACCAGTAGGCGGTAGGTGAAGTGACCGAGACTGTCCAAGCCGGGGCTCGAACCGGCAATCTTCCGATTACAGGCCACGATCGCCACGTGGTTGAGAGCAGTGTTGGGTAAGTTACTTTAAATTAGTAACTTAGTTACTGTTAGGGTTCAATGTTGAGAGAGGAATCCATAAATAACCACCGATCCAGGCGTGTGCAATTAGACAGTATTTTAATAAACACATGTGTGAGTCCGACCGCTGTGCAGATTTCAGCGTCGAACTGAACTTACAATCATGAGACAAGGTTTTATATGGGTACAATAACAAAGCCCCCCTCTTTTACAAAAATAGACAATAGTACAGCTTACGTCAATCCAAACCACAAAATGTTCCATGAACTTTAGCATAGTCTAAAACAGAACATCTTCTTCGGTCAACGCCAGGTGCTTCCCTCAGCTCGTCTTCGCTGTCGCTTCCCTCTAGTGCACTTCCTCTAAGTACGCCGGCACAATTCTGCATTTCTGCCCTACCAAAATAGATCTACCATGGTGTGTGTGTGTGTGTGCGTGCGTGCGAGGGCGCGTGCATGCTGTGTACTACGTGACGTGTCATGACCTCTCACTATTTGTCTGTCTGTACGTGCAGAGTTTGCATCTGCTTTCTGAACCTTAGTTGACCTAAACTTAAGCAACTTGAACTTTCCCTTATCAGTGATCCCTCTAACTAAGTGTGTGGGTGGTTACGTGTATGTCCGAACCAAGACTATATATGTGTACTCTACTGAATTAATGTTTTGATCAAAAGCCTCTACTAAAAGCTTAAATCAAAGATAAATGCATAATAAACTCTTTGGCTCTTTGGCTTGCACTCGCTCTGCTTTCGGTTTCACTTCTGCAAAAGCTGCAACTTCAAAGACATAACTTCCTGTCTCATTTTGGCACAAAGTGTATTTTCCTGTCTCTGCCCTCTACACAGAGATCATAAAAGCATTAATAACATTTAAATTATAGATTCAACTCAACCATTTAAAATGGTTCTTCTTTGGACCTGTAATAAAGGCTAATATAATACCAATATATTTGAACATCTGAATGCATCTGAATGCAACATCCCTATTAACATGAAATGGTAATGATGATTATAAAAATAGCAGCAAATAATAGCAATAAAATATTTCTATTCCCCACACTCCCACTCTCGACCTCTGGACCACCAGAGGTCGCAATACATTTATGTTGGGTCATTCCTTGGCCCATTCAACTGCTTCCCTGTCCACCCCTGACGTCATGGCCATTAGGATCACTGTTCTTAGCTCTGACCCTCTCTTGGCATCCTGTGACTTAACAAATCAGACAACCTCATGTCATCTAGGTGGTCTTAGTTATAAAATGCCCGCTCCCACTTGAGAACACTTCATGCTTAAGTGGTCTCTGCTCCTCTTCTGGGTCCCACTCTAGTGGAAATCTGGCCACCTGTAAGGGAAACAAAACACTTTCTCCCTAGTACGGCTTCCCTGCCTTATGTCCCTCAGTTGTTCTCTTTATTCAAACCTGATTCAAGCTAATATTACTCAAAACATGAACCTAATTTTGTATTTGGTTTTGACTTTTATTTTATATCTCATTCAACCGTACTCAGCATTTGTAAAACTCTCCAAGCACTGCCTTTAAGAGAATCGAAGGAAGCACGTCTCTGCATGTGCTTCCTCTTTGCTCCTTATCTGATCATCAACATCCTGTGCACAAAACTGTCACTGCTGCAAGGGCCTACCTCTCATCTAAAGTCACCTCTCACAAGAAAAATCCTAAACACTTATTCTACTAAAGGATCAAAGAAAAAACAACCACTTTCATCATTACGTGTAAACACATAGTTAATTGCTCCTAACTAGATTTTAGTTGTATTTTAGAACTCACATTTCCTGTGTTATACCCTAGGCCTCAAATCAATACTGTCCTGTGTGTTGATGAACTCTATACGTCTGTAAGCGCGTGCAATCCTTCAAAACTCAGGTCATTCTCACAGTAGATTGGCTAATCATAACGTTAACCAAAAGTTTGTGACCCTCAAGAGACGACTCTCTGAGCCACAACTCCGTTAAAGACACAAAAATGCAATGTGTATGAAAAAATCATTTCTACATATATAATCTCCAATATTATTCATTTGAGTCAGCGAGACTTTTGACATCCTCATAAAAAGCTCTCCTCTACCCTAGAAATAAATCTATTTACTATCTGTTTCTAAAGCCCACATTCTAACAACATTCTAACATTATGTCACTGTGACAACTTATCCTAAAAATCAAACAGAAATCCCACATTTTCTACTCATAAAATGTTCACTATTTTTCCCCAAAGCATATCCTTTATTCCCACAATTTCCCTCTAAGTTTGGTGTACAACTTCTTATTAACCCCAGCAATTTATCTTCTAAACAGAATTCAGTTCATTTTAATCCTTTCTTTTAACAAATCCTCAGTTTTACTATATCTAGATTATCAAACAACCCCAATCATTATAAAATCCTAGTAAAACCCCTTTCAAATTAAACAAATTAAATCTTAAACCCCTCTCTTTTTTGACACATCTCATGTGGCAAAAAACTCAAAATGCTCCACCCAAGCTTAACAAATCAAAAGGAAAAAAGGTTAGTCATGTCACCTCTCTGGTGGGGAAGGAGCCTGAGTTAGTGCGTGAGGTTGAGAAGTACCGGCTAGATATAGTCGGGCTCACCTCTACGCATGGCTTGGGCTCTGGAACTAGTCTCCTGGAGAGGGGCTGGACTCTGTCTCAGTCTGGAGTTGCCCCTGGTGAGGGCGGCGGGCTGGGGTGGGTATTCTATATCCCCGGCTTGCTGCCGGTGCGTTGGGGTTTTTCCCGGTGGATGAGAGGGTTTGTTCCCTGCGCCTCAGGGTCAGGGAACGGGTCCTGACTGTCATCTGCGCTTATGCGCCGAGTGGCAGTTCAGAGTACCCAGCCTTCTTAGAGTCCCTGGGGGTGCTGGAAGGTGCCCCACCTGGAGACTCTGTTGTCCTACTGGGAGACTTCAATGCTCACGTGGGTAACGACAGCGAGACCTGGAGGGGCGTGATTGGGAGGAACGGCCTCCTGATCTGAACCCGAGTGGTGTTTTGTTATTGGACTTCTGTGCAAATCACAGTTTGGCCATAACGAACACCTTGTTCAAACATAAGAGTGTCCATAAGTGCACGTGGCACCAGGATGCTCTAGGCCGCAGGTCGATGATCGATTTTGTAATCGTATCACCAGACCTGCGACCATATGTTCTGGACACTCGGGTAAAGAGAGGGGCTGAGCTGTCAACTGATCACCACCTGGTGGTGAGTTGGATCAGGTGGCGGGGAGGACGCTGGACAGACCCGTGCACCTAAACGCTGTGGTGAGGGTGTGCTGGGAACGTCTAGCAGAGGCCCCAGTCCGCGAGATCTTCAACGCACACCTCCGGCAGAGCTTCAACAACATTCCGAGGGAGACTGGGGACATTGAGTCCGAATGGACCATGTTCAGCGTCTCCATTGCCGGGTTGCTGCATTGAGCTGCGGCCGCAAGGTGGTTGGTGCCTGCCGTGGTGGTAATCCCCAACCAAATGGTGGACACCAGAGGTGAAGGGAGCCACCAGGCTGAAGAAGGAGTCCCATCGGGCTTGGTTAGCCTGTGGGACTCCAGAGGCAGCTGACAGGTATCGACAGGCCAAGCGGAATGCGGCTCAGGCAGTGGCTGAAGCAAAAACTCGGGTGTGGGAGGAGTTCGGAGAGGCCATGGAAAAGACTTTCGGACTGCCTCGAAGAGATTCTGGCAAACCGTCAGGCGTCTCAGGAGGGGAAAGCGGTGCTCTACCTGCACTGTGTATAGTGCTGGCGGTGCGCTGCTGACGCCGACTGAGAAAATTGTCAGACGGTGGAAGGAATACTGAGGACCTCCTTAATCCCACTGACACGCCTTCCGAGGAGGAAGCAGAGTCTGGGGATGAGGGAATGACCCGCCAGTTTCTGGGGTCGAGGTCACTGAGGCAGTTAAACAACTCCTCGGTGGCAGAGCCCCTGGTGTTGATGAGGTCCGCCCGAGTTCCTGAAGGCTCTGGACGTTGTAGGGCTGTCCTGGTTGACACGCCTCTGCAATGTTGCGTGGAGATCAGGGCAGTACCCTGGACTGGCAGACCGGGGTGGTGGTCCCCATCTTTAAGAAGGGAGACCGGAGGGTGTGTTCCAACTATAGGGGATCACACCTCAGCCTCCCCGGAAAGTCTATGCCAGGGTGCTGGAAAGGAGAGTTCGTCCGTTAGTCGAACCTCGGATACAGGAGGAACAATGCGGTTTTCGTCCTGGTCGCGGAACACTGGACCAGCTCTTTATCCTCTCGAGGATACTTGAGGGTGCATGGGAGTTTGCCCAACCAGTCTACATGTGTTTTGTGGACTTGGAGAAGGCATTCGACCGTGTCCCTCGGGTGTCCTGTGGGAGGTGTTGCGGGAGTATGGGGTGTCTGGCCCACTGTTACGGGCCATTCGATCCCTATACAACCGTTGCAAGAGTTTGGTTCGCATTGCCGGCAATAAGTCGGACTTGTTTCCGGTGGGTGATGGGCTCCGCCAGGGCTGCCCTTTGTCACCGATTCTGTTCATAATTTTATGGACAGGATTTCTAGGCGCAGCCAAGTGGCGGAGGGCTTTCACTTGTGGCCTCAGAATCTCATCTCTGCTTTTTATGGATGATGTGGTTCTGATGGCTTCATCGGTGGGGGCCTCCAGCTCGCACTGGAACGGTTCGCAGCCGAGTGTGAAGCAGCGGGAATGAGGATCAGCACCTCCAAATCTGAGGCCATGGTTCTCAGCCGGAAAAGGGTGGAGTGCCCACTCCGGTCGGGATGAGTTCCTGCCCCAAGTGGAGGAGTTCAAGTATCTTGGGGTCTTGTTCGCGAGTGATGGGAGAAGGGAGCCGGAGATCGACAGGCGGATTGGTGCTGCGGCTGCAGTGATGCGGACGCTGCACCGTCCGTCGTGGTGAAGAGGGAGCTGAGTGTAAAAGCGAAGCTCTCAATTTACCGGTCGATCTACGTCCCGACCTCACCTATGGCCACGAGCTGTGGGTAGTGACCGAAAGAACGAGATCGCGGGTACAAGCGGCAGAAATGAGCTTCCTCCGAAGGGTGGCTGGCCTCTCCCTTAGAGATAGGGTGAGAAGTTCGGCCATCCGGGAGGGGCTCAGAGTAGAGCCGCTGCTCCTCCACATCGAAAGGAGCCAGTTGAGGTGGTTCGGGCATCTGACAAGGATGCCCCTGGGCGCCTCCTGGGTGAGGTGTTCGGGCATGTCCCACCGGAGGAGGCCCCGGGCAGACCCAGGACGCGCTGGAGAGATTATATCTCGGCTGGCCTGGGAACGCCTTGGTGTTCCCCGGATGAGCTGGAGGAGGTGGCTGGGGAGAGGGAGGTCTGGGCTTCTCTGCTTAGGCTGCTGCCCCCGCGACCCGACTTCGGATAAAGCGGATGAGGATGGATGGATGGATGGATGGGTTAGTCATTTCATTTCTCAGAACAGCTCAGCAATTCTCCTCTCCGGTGTTTTGCTCCAGCCCTGAAAACCTGTGTTTAAGGAACAAAATCAATTTAATCATCATGTCAAATCTCCTCCAACTCGTTGCTCCATGCAAAGTCTGGATCCTTGGAATTTCCTGAAAACAAAACCTGTGTGTTAACCAGAACTTCACATTTCATACTCAGTTTCCCCACTTATGATCCAGTCTGTGTCATGACAAAAATAACCTTAAACAAAACAGTTATTAATCCTGAGTTACCTCAGTTAATGGTAACTTGAATCTCATCAAACAATGTTTCCCTTTTAGCATTTTGCATTCTCCCAACAATATAATGTAATCCCATAATCTAACCCCAGTAAAAGAAATTTTCTCCAAACATACATCAGCAACCCAAAATCAGCATCCCCAGATTTAAGTCTCCCACTTGTCCTTTCATTTATTTCCCCCTTGGTCCCATCACTGCATTCACTCCCATGCATTCACACACGATCTTTTTGCTGATACTGCAGCCTTCTGCGCACGTCATCAGATGCTCCACATCAGCAAAATGAGCTCAATCATTTGTTTTATTTCGTTTTCCTTTTTAGGAAAATAGTTCTCTATATTTTGACTGGATTGACTCGCTGCAATCATTTTTAGACAGAGACTTGCCGCCAATCAGTCTCTGATTGTAATCAATTATAATTCTGTAATGCCCACCTGATTTTCGTACTTGGTAATTTTGTCAGCGCCGTCCGTTCACTCTCTTCCAGGCCTGCTTAGAACAAAAATGAAAAAAGAGAGCTGATTATTAGCTCATCAAAGTACAAAACAAAATCACCTGACAGGTTTTTTCTCTAAGTGCACTGTTACAAAAACTATGGGCCCTTTTAGACATGTCCATGTTTATCAAAACTCCCTCTATTAAAATGAAAAACAACAGCCCCAAAATCAAAAACAATCTCAAAGTTCACCCTTTCAACACACCGAAAACCTCGTCAAAAGATCAAAGACCGTTTGCACAATGTCTCCCTTCCTCACTCCGCCATAAACCGATTCCAACAACGTATCATCCCTAAATTATAAATTTCCTGTCCAAATCTGCCCCTCTGAACAGACCTGACCACCGTACTCAAATATCCTGATACTTTACCATTATATATTTCTCCAAATACTCTTCAACAGCCACTGCTCTCTCTTGAACTGAACTGAAAGCCTCCGACACACACGCACACAGGAAGTGTCTCTGCTCATAGACTCACAGCTCAACTGCCAACTTGACAAGAAAAATACATGTTTACACCTTATCACATTATTGAACTATTTTCATTTTCTTCTTATAATAATCACTGATTTTGATCACTCAGTACGAGAGCACTCCTGAGTCACTCTTATAAACACTTTTCTTTTGTTTTTTCCATCTATTTTATGAAACATTCACACCATTCTCTCACTCATACAAGCAGCAAGCAGATCTTCATTGCATACGCTTATGTTCTTAGCCAGGTTTTAATCAATGTCTCTATGCATTAAGCTTCATAAGCTTGTCTTTATAGAGTTAATGCCTTTTCTGTTTGTGTGTGTATGGGTATGTGTTATTTTGCATCTATGGCTTCGCAGTCTGTCAGACACCTTTCCAATTCTCCAGTTAAACAGTCAGTTCTTTCTTTCCCCGAATTACTAACCCTCTATTTTAATTTCCCACCTTAAATAAAGCACTCCTGGTCTTCAGCCAGGAGCTAAGGCTTGCTTTTCAGGTTCCTGGACACATCATTCTGTGAACAATTCCACCCGAAACTTGCCTTAACTTATCCATTGATGTTACCCTCTAACTTTCTTCCGACTGCTGCTGTGGAGAATTGGTCCGGTTCTGCTTTACCCCTGAAAATAACAAAACTAAGACATTTTCATTATTACCACAAGTGCTTAAATGACCCATTTCTCTGTCTCTGGTCAGAAACACCAATTATGCCATGCATGTAAGCGTGTTCTTCCCTGCATTTTATGTTAATTGGGTGTAAACTGCTTCTTCATTAAATTAATTCATTGAGTTTCTCATTGCATTTCTATGTACTCATGTTAATGTACACTACGTGTCAGCTGTTTCTTCATTGCATCCTATATATTCATATTTAATTTATGCATTTCACCACTGAGCTTTAGATTCAAGCTATCTCACTTCTGATTCATTTCAAAAATAATCTCACATGTAACAATTTGTATGTGTGTTTTCTATTCATTAAGGTAATGACAATTATTTTCGTTCATTATTCTTACCTTTTCTAATATTTACCTCTTTGTTATGCTGTAGTGGACATCCCTAAACAATTCATGAGTTCAGGTTTCAATTTCCAATCCAATTATATCCTATATACTCGCAGTCAAACTCGTCCAGCTTCATCTCTCACTGGTCCTCTCTGCACAATGTCCTGTTCGGGCTTCAAAGCTCCAGCAAACACAGTCTCAACTCAGCTGTTGTCTTCTTCTCTGTTTCTTTACAGTCTTTCTTTCAGATTAAGTCCCAGCATGGCAAAATATCACTCAATGTCCAGTGCTCTTCCACAATTCTTTGTCCCACTGTTCAACTGCCCAGCCTGTATTTTCACAGTACATGTTGCATTACTCTTACATGCTGCTGCTGGTCGTCAGTCGTCATCAGTGTTAATGGATCAGTGGCACTGTCGTTTGCCTGCTGTATTCAAGTCCACGATGTTCTGTCGGTCTTCATCAGGCGATAAACTGTCCTTTGAACTTCTTCTCCGCTTCAGGGACAAAGTGAGAGATCCAGCCGCACAATTTCGAGCCAAAAACTGGCTTATTCTCCCAATTCTTTTAATCTACTTTTCTGCTGCTGAACTCAAGGTTGCAATGTTGAGAGAGTCCACCTGTATTGACACACTAAAGCATACAATTAGTAATATATTCATTTTTCTTAAAGGCTTCATTTGCTTCATGTGCCTAGAGTTAACTCATCTATCTCTCTGTGTTCTTTCTGTACACACTCAGTTCCTTTTATGGGCATGCAGAGTTCCTGTTCACTATTTCCTGTCGCTGCAGCCCCGGTACACAGAGCCATATTTCCTGTTCTTCAAACTAATCTAACTAATCTAACATATATTTCACACTCCTTTATTCCATACACCCCTTTGAAATGCTCTAACCTCTTTCAGACGCCATGACTCGTCTCACACGCACTGCCTTTTCTCTCTCAAACTTCCCCTTTTCACTTACTCAGACAAATCACCCAGTCACTCAAATCAAATACTGACAGCATTCACACAGTTAAAATCACACAAAATACGCTTTCATACGAGTATTTTGGACATGCCTTCCATAATCAGAAAGAGCAAGTCAAAAGAAAAAAGAAAAAGAAAACTGAAACCTCTCATCGTCTCACACCCCGCTTCTCCCCACACACACATAACTGAAAATAAAACACACCAACATTCATGGCTCAAGATATATATACATCTATCAAAAGTCAGTCATTTTCTAATCATCCACACTAATATATTCAAACTGTATTTACACTCTCATAATAAGCAAAACCAACCTCTTATATACAGGCATTTAGCAAAAAGCTCTCAGTCCTCTCGAAATTGAAACCACCCTCTCTGCGCGTCACTGCTGCTCATTTGCATTCACACACCATCAGTGCACATCCGGCTGTGCATCACTGGCACAGAGACTGATCTTACTCATAGATCTCATATTTTATATTACAGACGTCTTTAATTACAACTGCACAGATTTTAGGCCTCTTAAATCCTATAAATTTCGACAAATTTATCCATAACGGTCCGACCGATAAAGTCCCTGACTTTTTTGCGACCAATTTTAGTCAGTATTCCGTCCCTGACGGTGGCCCGATTGCTAATGCCCTAACCAAATTTATCGTAGCCAAAAAAGCGCAGATACCGTTCCAAACGGTAAAGTGGTCCAACCACTGGCTTATCTCAGGATGCCCTGTACCCCACGGTCAAGCCAAACCGAGCTAACCCTACTCTGTGATAGGTCAACAATGCGCGTCCACATCGAGGAGGGATCGCAACGTCCGGGCTATGCGCTTCTTAGCAGCCCAGCTGCCGTTCTTGAAAAATTTAGAGTAATTTGAACCAACAATCTACATCCAAACCAGGATTAAGATTAAGGACAACCCTCAACAGTTTTAGAGATTCCCCAGTCCTCTTCGGATGTTGCCCGAAACTATCCCTAGTCATCGCTAGGTGAAGGATAAATTTCTCTATCCAGCAGGGAGCGTCACCTCCGAGAAACTTCTTAAAGGTTGCATAACCAATGGGACTTGAACCCACAAAATGACCAAATTCCCTATCATTCTAAAAGTTCACTTAGCAGCTCCAACTGCTTTAATTCTCTTTTCATTCCTTTATTCTCATTACTCAGTACTGTCACTTATACTTCCTTATCATTACTTCAACCGGTAAACTTCATGAAAACTTCACCAAAATTAAAAAACAGACATTCACCAGTAATTACAGTGACCAGGCTTTTAATTTGACATGCCCAATGTGACACCTTTTGAAAATATATTTCAACAGGCAGTGTCTTACCTTTAAATGCCCCGGGGAATGCCTGCTCACTTTCACCACTGATTACCGTCTGCCCGTCCAATTACCACGGACCCCGGATCTCACCAAAACCCCAACATTCCCTCTCTCTCACCGGAACGAGCCCCCAAATGTTAGGGTTCAATGTTGAGAGAGGAATCCATAAATAACCACCGATCCAGGCGTGTGCAATTAGACAGTATTTTAATAAACACATGTGTGAGTCCGACCGCTGTGCAGATTTCAGCGTCGAACTGAACTTACAATCATGAGACAAGGTTTTATATGGGTACAATAACAAAGCCCCCCTCTTTTACAAAAATAGACAATAGTACAGCTTACGTCAATCCAAACCACAAAATGTTCCATGAACTTTAGCATAGTCTAAAACAGAACATCTTCTTCGGGTCAACGCCAGGTGCTTCCCCTCAGCTCGTCTTCGCTGTCGCTTCCCTCTAGTGCACTTCCTCTAAGTACGTCGGCACAATTCTGCATTTCTGCCCTACCAAAATAGATCTACCATGGTGTGTATGTGTGTGTGCGTACACGTGCGAGGGCGCGTGCATGCTGTGTACTGCGTACGTGTCATGACCTCTCACTATTTGTCTGTCTGTACGTGCAGAGTTTGCATCTGCTTTCTGAACCTTAGTTGACCTAAACTTAAGCAACTTGAACTTTCCCTTATCAGTGATCCCTCTAACTAAGTGTGTGGGTGGTTACGTGTATGTCCGAACCAAGACTATATATGTGTACTCTACTGAATTAATGTTTTGATCAAAAGCCTCTACTAAAAGCTTAAATCAAAGATAAATGCATAATAAACTCTTTGGCTCTTTGGCTTGCACTCGCTCTGCTTTCGGTTTCACTTCTGCAAAAGCTGCAACTTCAAAGACATAACTTCCTGTCTCATTTTGGCACAAAGTGTATTTTCCTGTCTCTGCCCTCTACACAGAGATCATAAAAGCATTAATAACATTTAAATTATAGATTCAACTCAACCATTTAAAATGGTTCTTCTTTGGACCTGTAATAAAGGCTAATATAATACCAATATATTTGAACATCTGAATGCATCTGAATGCAACATCCCTATTAACATGAAATGGTAATGATGATTATAAAAATAGCAGCAAATAATAGCAATAAAATATTTCTATTCCCCACATTACATTATTAGTTACTTCTCTAAAAAAGTAACTCAGTTACTTCAAGTTACTTGTTACTTTCAAAGTAACTAGTTACTAGGGAAAGTAACTTTGGTTTTACTCAGAATTCTCTTGTTAATGTGTTGCTTCCGTAACTGGATACCCAGCAAGATTGCCAGTCTTCTAGCTTGCTTACTTGCCACAAGTGCACTGTGCCACCTACCAATAGAAAGGAAAAAATAATGTGCACATTTCCACGAGAGAAATCACGCCTGGACCGTCGTTGACCGCCGCCCATGATTCTAGCCTGCTTTTTACATCCAACACAAAAACTGCAGTCGTGGTGCTTTTGATTGTACTCAGAACTTGGAAATTCTGCCTTCTGAATAGGAAGATGCAGGTAACACCAGACTGCAGATGAGCTGCATACAGAGCTGGACTGGGACAAAAAAATCGTCCCGGGCATTTTGACTAGAGACCGGCCCACCATTATAGGAAAAATCATAAAGCCTTTGAATGAAAACAAACACTGTTGTGACAGTGATGTACACTGTTCTGATGGTATATATGTATCAATCTATCAATTGTTTGTTGTAAGACTCAGATAATTATTTTTTTTTAAAAGCGAGACATTTTAAATGAGAATAATAAAGAAAAGTATTTCCTTGTCCCCCTTTCCCTGTTAATGCCCTACCTGCCCCCTGGCATCACTTTGCTAGACCCGCCCCTGCACAGTTACCAGCTGTCAGCTACGTGAAAAGGATCCTGGTGTTATTTGTCTCTCAGAAACAGCTCATAACTTCCTTCAACTCATTCATGTCACCTAAAAGGTAAACCTGTTTCTCCATCACCTGTTCAGCTCTGATGATTCAGTAAGGACATCTCCTGGTTTCATCTTCATGTTTCCCTCTCACCACATATCCAAACCGACATCATGACCAGCAGCTTTACAGCTGTGGCTCCAGCAAACATCAGCTGATACTAGAAATTAATATTAAATAAATTCTAACAACAGCTGATCAAGCTTAAACGTGCTGCTGTTGTTTAACGCGACATCCGCTGGTTTCCTCTTTCTGGCGCAAAGTGGGCGATAAATAAACAAGAGAGAAAAGCCGATCAGCTGATCATTGATCAGTTTCATGATTGAAGTAGAAACAGGAGAGGAGAGAATGAGAGAAGAAGAGGCAGCTGTGCAGCTTCAGCTTTGTGTCTTTTTCATTGTAGCTTAAGTCCGGGACAAACTGTGTTCCTTTTCACCTCAGTACGAAACGCGTAATATTTTCTCTGAATACCAGACGATTCTGTTTTTTACAGGACGGTTGGCAACTCTACACTGTAAAATGTAATTCTAGATGTTTGTTATTTCAACATATTATTCTATATCAGTTTGACGATAGATGACTGAAGTTGTTGTTATAACATAGAATTACAAGTTAAAAACGTCCCAATTACACCAAAAAAAGCTAACTTGAAAACTCATGTCCAGCTAAATCAGAAACTTATGTGAACTTGACAATGTGGGTAAGTTGAGCACAGCAGGATTCAAAACTGCCTCACGTGACTCCTACCGAGGTGCATCATGGGGAATTGGCGGTTAACGACATGCTCACTTTACTTGGACGTTTTCTAATCGTCTTCTTTGGAATATGCTTTCAAGGTGAGTAACATTGGTTATAACTATAAGGAAAGAGAGCTACAAAAGTTGGAACATGTTTTGAATTTATGGCATGATGTGTGTTTTTCTCTTTTACCGAAATGTTTGCTTTAGCTAATGTAACTTTAGCCGACAAGGTCCAGCTTGTGTGTCATGACCAAACTTGACCTAATAAACTGACACATGGCCTTATTTATGGGTTTAATGTGGCACTGACCAAATCACAAGTATTGTGCCGCTAGCTTTAAGGTTGTGCACTCAACCACTGTTGCGATATTAGCAAGCTAACTCAGCTAATTAATAAAGCTTATTTCATATTGTCTCTGTACTTGTAAATTTCTTTCAAGTTCACAGGCTGTTGTATTTTGGTGGAAGTTCATTTTGGGAATATTTCCAATAACTGGCTGGGTTCAAAAGAACTTTTGGCAGGACTCCGATGCTTGTTGTCATCTGTTTACCCCTATGTAATCACTTAAGTTGTTATTAACTGCTGCATGCTAAGCTGCAAGAGTGCACTGAGGACTGAGACAAAATATGGTCTACAAACCAGCATTATATTAGTTTTTATCAGATAGTCCTCCAGTGTGTTTATTTATTTTTTGCTTTAATTCTATTGTGCAGTTATTTGTTACCCTGAAATGCTTGATGCTTAACAACAGCTCACTATTTTGACTTATTTTTGAACTCTTGTGACTAGTATGACTAGATTGTGTGAGTTTCCATACTAAAAGAGCTGTAGTGATAAAATAATTGGCATCAGAGACACTGATTTTTGGCATGGTATACTGCAGAAGTTTTTTGTTTTTGTTTTTTTGCATAATTTACCTTTTAATTAAACTGCATTCCCTGTATTGTAACAAAACTAATATTGTTTATATGTCAGAAAATTAGCAAACATGAATAAATGGCGAAAACAATATAATTATAACATATATTTTTATTTTACTTATTTTAGGTCTGTGAAGCCAAACTTGATGCTGGGGATTTATTTTTGTCAGTGGAGTCAAATGGTAAGTTACAATTTGTGCATTTTGTCATACTGGAAACACCACAGATTATATTGTAATTTAATAGCTCTGTAGAACAAATGATATAAAGATTGTAGTGTCAGGGTACTTCTTAAGAAGTAATATGGCACTATTGATGATCACATGCAGGTGGCATAAACTAAATATTCAGACGTGCTACCAACAAATGATTCATTAACAAAAGCAATGGAGCAGACTGTTTAGGTTCTTGTGGTTGTAATAACATCCATAACTGCAAGTTTGTCATTAATTTATTTTCACAGGTCTAGATGATCACATCTGTCTTTGTCATTTAAATGAGGTGGACTTGCAAACTTTGCACTTTTTGGGGTAAATTGCTGTCCACTACATATACACAGAATGTGCACAGTATTTCAGATCTAAAAAGGGAGTATGTAATGGACTTGCTGGCTTTAATGTAAAAAGCCTGTTGTGTAACTTTAATGAGGCAGTTGGACTAAAACAGTATTGCTCACAAGGTAAACATCTGAGGAATAAGGAAATTGTTACTTGTCCTTTTACTCAGTGTTCTTTTTAATCGCACGTTTACTAAAGTTTTACATCACATAAGTCATTTTCACAATCATTCTACTTTAAAAGATTTCAAGACAGAGCTTATTGTTCTGTGAACTTCCTTGTTTGCTGAACGGCAGGTAAAGTGCATCTTTTTTGTTTGTTTGCTTTTGTGTGTTTGTGTTTTCTCTAATGGGCCTCAGATGACTGTTTGCTTAAATTTGGGTCTCAAAGAATCTTTTTTTTTATTCTGCCTGTACTCTCCACCCCTCTTCTTCTATTGCTCAGGTTGAAGCAGAATTTGCCCGTCTTACATCTGTTGACCTGAAAGGGTTCCTTTTGCTGTGCTTGACCATTATGGAGAGGTTCGTGGAGCTGTAGAAAATCAAGAGCGGCATAGGAGGGCTAACTAGGCTCATAAGATGCTTCGTGATGATGTAAGTGTTCAACTGCGAAATCTAATCCTTTGTTTAAGTTTTAGGTTATCCAGTTCAACTGATGAACTCATTGAAAGAAAGCTGATAAGTAAAGTCTGTCATCATATTTCACAACTGGACATTTAGTGTGGTAACTTTTACAGAATCTATGTATATTGGTGGTAGGTTGGATATCATATTCTACTTGAATGTCCTGATAAGCCTGATTCAAAATCTCCAATGACAATCATATATTGATGGAATTATGTATCAAAAGCTGTGAATTTGGAGCTGTCTACATGCTTTATAAACACTGTTTAAAAAATGTTTTGGTTTTGTTTTTGACTTCTTTGACCAGAGCCCTACACAAAGGAAGAGGACAGAGGACCTCATTTTCTAAAGGAAGATCCTCACACACTTTCAAGACTGTGAAGGTTAGCATTGTTTCTTTTAGTAAATTTAATAATGACAGCACCACAGTGGATTTTAAATGAAACATGTGGCATCTATGAAACAACAGATGCCACATGATAACATGTGTACTTTTTCCTCACCAAATGTATTATTACAAGATCTTTGACACTGGATTTGGTCTAGGTTTCAGAGTAACTAACTGGCAAGCTAGCATTGATATTATTAGTGTCTTGTGTTTATTCATGTCTTCACCAGGGTCTTTGACATTTCGCTGCTGTACTGTTCACTTCAGCTTTACGTTTGATTTCTCACATTGTATATTGTAATGGCAGAGATATTAGGATATTTAAGGGGCTGCAGTGGCTGCTACAGCTGTGGGGGCAATACTTTGGTGAAATGTCTTGGACCCTGGAAAAGAGACTGTGTAGACTGGGTAAGCAATTAAAGGTTACTGGCCGAGAGTCATTGGGCAGCTGGGTAAAGGTGGATGTTGATATTCAGTGCCAATTATGCAACCTGTTCAGCCATGTCTATATGCTCTTTTTCATGCTGTTAATATAGGGGAAAAAAAACTTTTAATCAATAAACTGATTAAAGAAGCATTGTCTATGGAGCCATAATCTGATCCTGTAGTGTAGCTGCAGTTTGCACATTTCATGTATTCTCAGCCAGATTTGGTTTAGAGCACAGCCAATATTTAGCATAAGTAGATTTAAATTCACACACTGGTGATGGCAAGCTACATTGTAGCCACAGCCGCCCTGGGGCGCACTGACAGAGGCGAGGCTGCCGGACACTGGCACTACCAGGCCCTCTGACCACCACCAGTAGGCAACAGGTGAAGTGTCTTGCCCAAGGACACAACGACTGAAACTGTCGGAGCCGGGGCTCGAACCGGCAACATTCCGATTATAAGACGAACTGTCAACTCTTGAGTCACGATTCAGTCATCCACCCATGTGTGTGAATGACTGAATGTGTAAAGCGCTTTGGAGTCCTTAGGGGACTAGTAAAGCGCTATACAAATACAGGCCATTTACCATTTAAATTGAAAATTTTGTTTGAATTCTGCAATTGAAGACATGCTCAGTTATTTATGAACATGGTCTTTGTTTAAAGCAAGAAATGGATTTGTAACATGGGGTGCATATCTCATTCTGAAAAAACTTTAACAACTAATAAGTGTTACCCAAAGCCAATCACCATCATCCAAAGCATCAGTATGGCTCTTCTTTGAAAGACATGAATTGTTAAGCACAAGGGATATTGTGTAATTGTAATTGTGTAATTTTTTTTTTTGTGTGTGTCTTTGAACCCTTTTATAGCCGACAGGTATTGAAGACACGTTTTCTAAGAGGATGAAAGTTGGCATTGCGATGGTGAAAGAAGAAGACATCATCGATGTGTTGGTTGTCCTTGAGGCGGCAGTAATCCTGTCTAATCTGAGGAATGTCTCAAGTGCCATTTCCATGCTGATGGGCCTTCTTTTGCCCTCAACATACACTATCCAAAGGAACTTAAGGACATCTTTGAAGCCATTCAGAACATCCTAATGAACATTGGTGGAAGGCAGTGCATCTCACTAGTGCATGGTCTAAGAAACAGACTCTTGCAGAAAGCCATGCAGAACTGTAATTGTATGCTCACAGCATACAATTGCCTTAGTGTTAAGGACAGTTTTTATTTTACTGTTTGTTTTTTTTTATTCTTGCAAGTTCTCATTCTCACTTTTGTATGTCACTAAATGACTACACTTTACATTCCAGATTAGACAATTACTCATTTGTTCATGGTTTAAGAAACTTATGTGAACAACAATATAATGGTGGACTCTGCAGATGCTTATCTCATGCAAGTCAGTAGTTTTTCCTTTGTTTTGCAATTGAGCAGACTCAAACTGATGTTTCTGAAATATCCATCTTATCAAATGTTTCAGAAGCATGCACTCATTTTCAGAGATATTGGTTCTGTGGAATTTGTTGCAATTGTAAACGAAGACAAATACAAGAGTTTGATGTCTTAGTTGTTATAAACTGATCTTTACTGTCACTTATCAAAGGTTTTGTACTATTTTAATATTTCAAGTTTTATGCTAACAGGTGTGACTGAGCACAATGAAGTTTAAAAATTTTGCAAATGTAAAGAATAACTTTTCTAAAATATCAAGTGTCCCGTTGATACATTACATTAATGCAGACTTTATGTTGTTACTTCACAAGAATCACTACTGCTCCTAGAGTATTGGTCAGAATTTAATCTTCACCCAAACTGGGCTCAAGACCAGGTTCAAATTTATTGTTTCACAGGGAGCAGCCTTTGAGTTTTGATGGATTGTGAGCCTGATGAGCTACGTCACTGATTTTTCTGTTTCTCAGATGACTAAGATGGCACAATAAATGGTGAATGTTGGGCGCTCATGAGTAATTGTCTTGTCATGTTCTTAAAACAAACTTATGTACTATACTTGTATGAAATGATCAGATATACTTTAATGGAATCTGTGGGTTTTTATTTTTTTTTCTGTAAACAACAGAAAATTTATTTAAAGGAATGTAGATATTTAAACCTGAGATCTAAGATAAACCTAACAGGTAGTTTTGCTGAAATGGATGTTAGAAAGCTTAAAAAACAAAACAAAACTTAAGATGTTTAATACACATTTTTCTTTACATCCAGTCAATCAACTCTGATAATTAAAATGAAACTGATTTACAAGTTCACTCAGCTACCTTAAGGAGCTCAGTTAATTTAAGCATATTTGCACTGCACAAGACACCTACAATGTGGTTTGCACAACACTGGACATTATATTTCTCCATTTCCATTTAATACTTGTAAAATGCTGCTGTTATTGTATATATATTTATATTTCTTCATACATTCTTATATATTTCTATACTGTGTATTGTGTATTTTGCTGTACAGTTATTTTATTTTAAACTTTAATTCATATATATTTTATCTTATTCCTTCCCAGCTAAATTTACCCTTCATTCTAATTTGTGTTGTACAGTTATTTTATTTTCAACAAATTCATATATATATTTTATTTTATTCCTTCCTAGTTAAATTTACCCTTTTTAATTTTCATATCTATTTCCTATCTTATTCATAGCCCTTTCTTTTTTCCTTAGGTCACGAGCAGTTGTGTAAGCATTTCACTGCATATCGTACTGTGTATGACTGTGTATGTGACAAATAAAATTTGAATTTGAATTTGAATTTGAATTTTAATTAATAAACTTAAATCAACTTAGCTAACAGGTTATGTTAGTTAAGCTAAAATAGATTCCTAAGTTAAAAGAACTACTAAAGTATTTGAATTAACTAAAAAACCCAAGTCAACTGAACTAGGACAAGAGTTTAAACAATAGATTATTTTAATTTAGCTGAAAGGGTTTTCCCAAGTAAAGATGACAATTAAAGGAGTTGAACTGACTAACAAATCTCAGTCAACTAAACTAAGACGAAAGTTTAGACAACATGTAATTTTTCATTAAGATAACAATTGGTTGTGTTATAAGAACAAACTCTATTTCTTGACTTAACTTAAAATTTTAAGGCAGCCCTGTACCTGATATTTTTAAGTTGAAACAACAAGTTATATTTTACAGTGTAATAATTAACCGTATGAACAAAATCAGTAACATAGCACCCACACAGCTGTATAGAAACTCCGTCATGCTAGCTAGCACGCAGTACGAAAATGTCAGCATACCGAAAATAAACTCCACCTAAACTTGGTTTATATCTGACTCAGATAGACTGCAGGTCATAACTTCTTACCTGAAGTTCAGTTCACCTGACACGCGGACCGGCGGCCGCTTCGGGTCTCTCCTCTTGCCTCCCTTTTCCTTCATCCACCTGCTGGCTTCCACCACTTGCTAATGTTATTGAATCTGTGGAAGCTCCGCGATATCCACCACACGGCAACGAGTAACGAGCCTATCTAAATCCCAGTAACGAGTAACGCTGCCCCTGGTTTTGGCATAATAACTAGTTACCGTGCTCGTTACCACAATAATAACGTACTTACTGTAACGCGTTACTTAATAACGCGTTAGTCCCAACACTGGTTGAGAGAGACAGGCTGGAGCCTTGTGTTGAGTGTGTATTGGATGCTGTTGTTGGGGGTGGGGGTGGGGAGGAGTGAGCAGGGTGAGTAGAGGAGGTGTGAAGTCAGTGAGATGTTAGAGGTGGAACAGCAGCAGTGGGGGTGGGTAAGTCTGCAGCCGATGGTGCTGACAGACATAAAGTACCAGTTGTAGTCAATCATGATCACCCATGCAAAGGTAACAGGACTTGACCTTGTCATTAAGTGTCACGTATTAAAAGATTTAAATGTGTGTATATTAAACCTGAAAGTATTCTTTTTATCCGGTGCAGTTTTGAGAAAATCGAATTCAAATTTGTGCACCCAATAATTGCTTGTGAAATGAATAAAGATGTAAGATTAAGATTAGACATTAAAGTGATTCCACCCTGGAAACAAAACATTTCAAAGAAATCATTAAAAGCCTAAAATTACCATGTCATTCTTGGCAATGTTAAGTTTGTGGAAACTTCTGTCCAAAACAGTAGCTGTTTTCAATCAGTGCAGAATGTTCACAAGATTGATCTTCACATGATGTCAGCTGATTTATTTTAACCTGATGTTTTTGAACCTGCAGCTGCTACTCTCAGCATCCATCCCAGCAGGTCAGTCTTCTTCTATTATGAAACTGTGACTCTGAGCTGTGCAGTGCCAGGCAGCTTCAGCAGCTGGACAGTGAAGAGAAACACCTCCACAAGGTCTTCTGTTTCATGTGAGACCTGGGGCCAATTACATGAGTCATCCTGCACCATCAAAGGTGTCTACCCATCAGACAGTGGAGTGTACTGGTGTGAGTCTGACACCGGGTGTGCAGCAACACCATCAACATCACAGTGTTGTTTCTGTTGTATCTTAATTAAAAATTAAATACATTAATTTGCAAAAAAAGACATTTTGCTCTGTTGAAACAACAGAGACCTCGCTTTTTCTTTCAGCTGGTGTGATCCTGCAGAGCCCAGCTGTTCCTCCGACCAAGGGAGTCAATTGGCACTAAACTGCTCCTATAAAGAAAAATATGTAAAAGAGTCTACATCAGATTTCAGTACTGGATTCTAAAAGGCCTGAGAGAAGGATGGCCCTTATCCATGTGTTTAAGGACAATGAATGCTGAAGTGTGACAACCCCACAAAAGGAGAGTCATTTCAGAGCTGGCTGGCAGTGAGAGGTGATGATGATGTTAGGTTTCATGAAGCGTTTGTCTGATGACTTGTGAGTACACTTATTTAGTACTTTTGTAGTAAAACCATAAATCAAAACAGTCGTCCTCCTGTTTCAATTTTTGGTGCCTACATTACCCATAATGCACCACAGCAGCCTATAGTTCAGTCAGACATAGGAACCATAGAGTTAAACTTACCTTTGGAAACCATAAATGCATTAAGCTCCTTCAGTCTCCTATGCAAGAATATTCCCTAACTCCTGGTTTGCCTTTGATTTGTCAACAACAATGTAATACAATAACCAGAGATGGGCAGTAACGCGTTACTTGTAACGCGTTATTGTAATCTGATTACTTTTTTCAAGTAACGAGTAATGTAAGGGATTACTATTGCAAAAACGGTAATTAGATTACCGTTACTTTCACGTAGGAACGCTGCGCTACTGCGTTACTAAAACCGTGATTTTTTGCGAGAACGTCTCATGACAGTGACGTGGCGAGTGCGACGTTCGTGACAACAGCTGTCTGCAGATCATAATATATCGAAAAGCGGGACAGAGTGTAGCATGCAGCGCTTAAAGCGTGAAGTACTGACCTTATTTTGAGTTTGATTCCATAAAAGTGACAAAAACATTAGTGTCCGTTGTGCGTGGAAGAAAACTTCTTTTACAGCGAAAAAACCCTAAACTTCCAAACAAGCGCCGAGTGCGCTTCACGACTGTAATGGGAAATTCACAGAGAAACTCATGCGATTCTTCCACTGACCGCTGCAGCACACCTGCACCAGGGTAAACCTCCGCCTACCCCAGTCCTGCTTTACAGGTGAAAATAGAGCAACAGGACCGCTAGTCTTTGATTTTATTTATTTTCTGCTGTGTTTTACTTGCATCTATTTGAAAGAATGAGTGTAAACACAAAAACATATTTTATTTTATGTGCTGGAATGTGCAGAAAATAGGTTTAAATGTTAAACAAATTTCTTCCAGTCAGAGAATGTTGCATATAATTTAATTTTTGGTTGATGCATAAAGTTAAAAGATTAAAACTAATAAAACAAGTTTTAAAAAGAGACTTTTCCATTTGATTACATTTTGTATGATGAATTATGCAGAAAAAGTAGAATTGGGCTGAAAGATCTATCGCTTTACCACCTATTCAGGTTGTAAATCGTGTTTTTAAAAAGTAACTAAGTAACTAAGTAACTAATTACTTTTGAAAATAAGTAATCAGTAAAGTAACGGGATTACTTTTGGGGGGAAGTAATCAGTAATTAGTAACTGATTACTTTTTTCAAGTAACTTGACCAACACTGACAATAACACACACCTGCATTGAATTAGCTTTCCAGGGGGAAAAATTAATTAATAAAATGTGGTGAAGTAATTTGTCTTTATTCATACCAGCAGCAGCTGATTGTTTGTGGGAAACATTTGAAAGTTTTTTAATCATTTGCTAAATACGGGCAGATGCTTCTATGACACACATCTACAAACTAGTGTGAGATTATTCTGTTATCATATGTTACCTTATATATGTAATCAAAGTAGTTGAATTATGATACTGCTGTAGATCATATTATACCCCTTAATATAGAGTGTGTGATCAGTATGTAGTTTTAGTTTGCATTATACTTCTGACTTAAAAGAGTGTGAAAATCATTAGATCTATTTGATTGACCTGTATTACTCGACACTGTTGAATGTGTTACACTGTTTCTTGACATTTCATACTGCTGAATCATGAAGAGAATGTTGTGTGCAGAAGACCTTGTGCCTATAATAGAAGAGACAGACCACATTCCATACCCCCACCTTTACAGAGAGCAGAAAGACAGGGAGCCGAGGTCATAACTTAGGCGCCGTAGAGAGAAAACATGTGAATGTTTAGGCTTTTACGACTAGGTGGGGCTACTAGAGGCTATAAAAGGCTGAGTAACCCGTCACCATTTTGAGACTTGCTGTGACCCTCTGCAGGCAGGTCTCCCCATCATGATGGTTCTTATGCTCTTAAGTGTTGAATTATATGGAAATAAAATATTGTTGATTGAGCATTTATACACCGAGTATTGTCCTTCCTTCAGCCCAAAGATTAAAAGAACTGGGAGATTTTAACAACTTGGTGCCGTGACCCGGATCTTTGGCGTGCTGAGGAGGGGCAGATTTGGCCTGTGGTGAGATCGTGGGGCAAGGCGAACAGAGGGCCGGCCTAAACAGAAAGGTAAGCATAGCCTGTTGTATTATAAATACCAAATGTGCATATTGGGCTTTCCAAATTAATCTGTTCGCTGAGTTACACGTATTTTCACATTAAATTTGTCGGTGTCTGGTTTTTGGTACAAGATACTAACAACATAAGTTGAGGCTGAATTCCAGTGTGTTAGATAAACTGCTTCTACCAAGAAACTAATAATACACTACGTTGAGCTAGTTGCAGTTTAATTGCTTCTACCAAGAAACTAATAATATACTACGTTGAGCTAGTTGCAGCCCACTTTACCTTCCACATTTAACTTTGTTTAAGACTGGCTTCTGTAGCAATAATACATTAGAATCTTTGGAGACGCGGCCATAAGTCCAGTACATTGAATAGAGGTTTTGAAGTGGGTTACGGTGTCGGTTGAGTCCTCGTTGATGCGGCCATGAAATTAGTATGAAATTAAGGTTAAGCAGATACTGGCTTACGGTGCGGTTGAGCGCCGGCAACGCGTAATGCGAAACGCGTCCGTAGGTTTTGGTTTATGATACGGCCGTGTTCTGGTGATGCGGCCGTAAGTGCAGTAGTGAGGGGTTGCTGGTTTCAGCACATTGAAAAGAGGTTAGACGATGGTTTATGGTGTCGGTTTTGAGCCTCGAGGGTTGCGGTCATAAAATTATAAGTAAAATATTTACTTCACCCCGATTAAAGGTAAAGTAGACGCTGGTTTATGGTGTCAGTTTTGAGCCTCGGGGACGTGCATCACTTCTGTTTTATGATGCAATTTTGCCCCGTGGTGGCGGTCATAAGCGCAGTGAAAGGGGTACATGGTGTATGGTGCGGTTGTGCTTCGGAAGAGTTCTAACAGTTGAGCTTAGAGGTTTCTGTGTAAATTTTCGCTGGTGAAAAGCGCTCTCTGTGGGTCTCACTGCTGGTGAGGCGCGCTCTGGGCGTTGTGTGTGTGAGGCGCGCTCTGGGTGCAGTTCTGTGTGTGGGGCGCGCTCTGTGTGTGAAGAGTGAACACAGTGACAGTAACGGTTGATGTGTGACTAGGAGGACACTAGAGTAAAGACACATTTTAGGATCAAAGGTTGATACCTAGTGTACCTGTGGAAATTAATTTCGCCCTGGGGTTGGCTCCCCACCGTGCGCTGGACGCGGGCGTACGGACCAGCGGCGCCTGGAGGTCCAGGCTTATCACCTGAGAGCTGAGGGCCCTCAAACGATAACAGAATAACACTGGAACGGCCGTGTAATCACGGGTTCACATTTATTCTGGACTAGACCAAGACACATTTTGCGATCAAAGGTTGAGCTCTAGAGTAGTCAAAAATAAAAAGGTTGAATTCCTCGTTTCAGTGGTTGAAATTGTTGTGTGCCTGTCCCCTGACGAGTGTGAAATTAAATAAAGAGGGAATTTGGAGCCACATAGAGATAGACGGGCATAATTGGGTGTATTACTCTGTGGTGTAATAAAAATAAAAAAATTAAAAAAAGGGAGAGAGAGATAGTAAGAGGTGTGTAGTGGAGAATTATTGAGAAGCAGAGAGAGGAATGTGTTGGGAGACTGGCGTGCAGTTTGCGCTGTCAAGGTGGGCGTGTTGCCTGCTTATCTGTTTAACAGTGATGAAAATGAAATTAAAAAAATCTCTTAGTGTGTTAATACAGGAAGCTACGGACCTGGACCAACTGCCCCCACAAGCACAGCGGCCGAAGCAAAATTATAGTAATGGGAACCACACCCAGCAAGAATCAGCAGCTGTGAAACAGACAGCAGCGAGGAGAGAATTAGAGGAGAAATGAAGGTTTTAAGAGCACATGAAATTGGGTTGAATTTTGGGGCCAACGGACTTGTGGAGGTTGGGAAGGCGTCCGGAGCATCACAACAAAAGGTGAAACAAAAACACACACGAGCAGAGAAATGTGAGAGAAAGGCTCCTTTTAAGGTAACGCCTAGTGTGAGAAAAAGTTAAAATTAACCTGCCTACAAATGCACACACATGCAATGAAAAAAACAGCTTACACTCATGAACATGTGAAGATTTTCCAGCAAGGTCAAAGCAGCAAAAATTAACATACACCTGTTTTTTGTGTTTTGTTTTTTAATGATGAAGTTTATCCATTACTAACAAATAAACCCTCTGGGTTGCAGGACAACAATTTAGCTTCAAAGAAAAAAGAAAATAAAGAGACTGGTATGACCAACCAGTGAGGAAATAACAAATTTAGTGGTTAACAGTCAAACTGTGAGATGTTTTCTGATGATTGAACAACACAAGTGATTAAAGAAAATTTCTCTTTTGTGAGTTTAAAAATTTGAACATGTGCATGTTGTCCTGTCAACTTGGTGGGTTATCAGTTGATTATAGTATGGGGAAAAGAAAAAAAAAAAAAACCACAAGGGGGAGAGAAGGCTGACACAGGGCCTGGCCCGGTGTTTCTCCCCTCTCTTTGTAACACAGCCAAAACAACATCATTTTCCTGTTCGTACACTTTTGTTTGTTTTTGGTTTGTTTTGTTTTTTTGTTTTTTCTCTTTATGTTTAATTACAGGCTGCTTTGCCGGCCCTGAAAGCCGAGGCTGACCTGGACTCCTGCTCTCCCCTCTACGTGACCCTGACCAAATGCTGCAACAGCTGGACCCACAACAACAACCTGAAAATGTCAACAGTGCTGCAGGAATGCGATCTCATGCAGCGGAGACGGAGAGCACTAAACCTAAGGCCCGTTTCACTACACGGGGGAAAATTCCCAGACTGCGTCAGCTGACAGAGCTGTGACGAGACGCCCACCAAGCCCGAATGAAAAGTGAGGCCGAGCAAAAGAATGCTGACCTTAACAACTCTGCATTAACACTGTGCAGGACAGTGATGGACCAACACGCATGATCGGGCAGCAAAAGGTGCGTGGCCGAGACAGGAGGAGCAAGTGAGGTCAGAAGGCACCTCAGAATGGACAAAAATACAGGAGAAGAAGATGCAGGTTTCACCTACGGTGAGCATGGACATTGGAGAAAGGACTGCCCCAATTGGGGTCAGAACCAGGATGGACAGAACTTCGAGCAGCAGCAGCAGCAATGGTCGCAAACAGACTGAAAAAGAGGAGGGCAGGACCCCAGGGCATGCTTCAGGCCGTGGTTTACCCAAGACACCAGAACAGGAAAGTGATGAACACAAACACACACATCTACATACACTGATGAAAAGAAACACACACATGAACAGATGTGCACTCGTTGATTGAGTGAAAAATGACACACACACACACACACATTGAAATGCTGATTCACTGAGAAGTGATCCACATACACATGCACACGCTTGTGCAATGAAGAATGCTTTGCTAACAAATGCTTATGCTGATATGCAAAATGCTGCACACAAATATCCCAATACATAATTTTTATGAGGAGCCATTGATTACCATTGATTACTTAAAATGTGTTCTATGTCACCCAAAGGGCAGTAATGTAGATTTAAGGAATAAGGTCTAAAACAGTTTGGTTATGAAAACAATGTCTGTGCGTGATGTCTGTTTATGGCTCAAGGCCTTGACTGAATTCTTTGCTGTGCTTCATACACAGCCCAGATGAGGAGCAGTGGCACAGAGTGAAAATGATGAATTAATAGTGTAAGTTTTAGGTCGGAGTACGGCATTTTCTGTGATTGAGATTTAATTCAAGGAGGAACAAAGGTGCTATGGTACCTGAGGTTCTCATTCCTTCACAATATTGTCCCGGCAGGAAGCAAAACGTTCCTGTGAATTTCTGGTTGATTTTTTGGTTTTGCTTAGCGCGAGCTTAATTTTATCAGTGAGCTTTGGCTTGTGTTCTTTCTCTAAGCGAGAGAGGGATAGTTTTATACTTGGACATGTCTGCAATGGGCCCTAGTATGTGTTATTTTATTAGTATTTTGTTGGTTATGTCTGTCTTCGTTTTGGTTACAGTGCACTGAGATAAGAACATGTGAGAGGTGTGATCCACCGGTGGTGATATTTTGTGAGTTCATGATTTAACAATCAGCTCTTTAAACCAGGCCTGAAAGATTGAAATTTAAAGCGCTATAAAATATTATTACTGTAAACAGTTGCAGAGTGTCCTTCTCCATGATTGTAATTGGCTTGAGAGAAATTCACTTATAGGGGACACTGATCACGTGAGAAGTCCTGAGTCTAAAAGGATTGCAGCGAATCAATCCAGTCCAAAAAACAAGGAATTGTTTTTCTTTTAAAATGATGACGTCATCTTGCTGGTGATGGATGCTCGAATAGGTCGCGCATGAGACTCCATTATCAGCAACATCTGGTATGAATGTGTGTGAACGAATGCATGTGACTGGACTGTGATGGACGGACTAAAAGTTTTGACTGACTTGATACTGAGACAATGACTGCACCAACTTTAGGATTAGTAAATGCCAACAAACAATTCACCTAGCCGGCAAGAGAAGGGTGGATGCTTCGCTTTGTTTTGTTTTTGCAGGAGCAGGGGGATGAGAGAGACTGAGGAGGAGACGGTAGCTTCACATGAGAGTGTGGAACTGCAGATTTAACCCGTTGGTTGCTAATTTTGAGTTCTGAGATATGATGTCACTAACCTTCTCTTTTAATTTTCTGGCTCCGATGAATTGACACATGGGAGTGTGTCAAAAAGGGGGAAGTTGAGTCTGAACATCAAACAATGGTTTTATGAACATTTTATGACTCAAACAATGGTTTTATGAACATTTTATGACTTTATTTGTGTGTTTAATAATTTAGGTATGGTAAAACTTAAGCTTATAGTGTGTTAGACTTAGAAGTGGTTCATTAATTTTTGATTTCTTTTACACACACATAGATTATGATTAGAATGAGTTCCTTGGTCAGAGAGTCCTGAGCATGATATTTTAAACCAAATTTGAATAATTAGAAGAACAATGGATAACAATATTAGATTATCAAGGCTAGGGAGAGAGGTGTTTTGGTTTTCTGTCTCTTACAGAGAAAGGAACAGACACCAGATGAGGACACGGAGGTATGAGGACCCTTCACAGCAGAGACAGATGTAGGGACTCCCGAGACAGCAACTGGGGTCATGTGTCATGGCGTTTGGGCTCCTTGAGAAGATGGATCCCATAAACACAGCAATAACCATGAAGGGGTTGGCGAAAATCTAGGAACACCAGACCAACGAGGTTCGAGAGGCTCTTGGTAAAAAGGGGGACACGGCAGTGACCCCAGAATACACAGATCTTTGTTTGAAATCGGGGCAGAATAATCCCCTGATCTGTGCAACGACTAAAGGGTGGTCTAACCCCGGAGGTCGAAGAAAGAAGCTGAGAATCACCCAACTGGAAGATACTGGTAGCTGCAGCAATAAAAATAAAGGTTAAAAGCTCCTTAGACAGAGGTTCTAGTCTGAGTACATTTGAAAGGTATAAGGTGGCACCAAAATAAAGCTGTGGGAGAACTGGAGAGTAATGGGAGTGTCATCTGTACTTTGTTGTTGTAATCATAGTTTTTCTTGCATTTGAACTGTGCAAACACAGAGGTCATTCTACATATGGTCCACCCATAAAGGGGGACAGAGGGCCTCAGGACCAAGAAGAACTGGACCTTGTAACGCTGGAATGTATGTTATAAGTGATCTCTTAAAAAAGAGATCAAAAGGGGGAATTGTGAGATTATTCTGTTATCATATGTTACCTTATATATGTAATCAAAGTAGTTGAATTATGATACTGCTGTAGATCATATTATACCCCTTAATATAGAGTGTGTGATCAGTATGTAGTTTTAGTTTGCATTACACTTCTGACTTAAAAGAGTGTGAAAATCATTAGATCTATTTGATTGACCTGTATTATTCGACACTGTTGAATGTGTTACACTGTTTCTTGACATTTCATACTGCTGAATCATGAAGAGAATGTTGTGTGCAGAAGACCTTGTTCTGATAGCAGAAGAGACGACCACATTCCATACCCCCACCTTTACAGAGAGCAGAAAGACAGGGAGCCGAGGTCATAAGTTAGGCGCCGTAAGAGAGAAAACATGTGAATGTTTAGGCTTTTACGACTAGGTGGGGGCTACTAGAGGCTATAAAAGGCTGAGTAACCCGTCACCATTTTGAGACTTGCTGTGACCCTCTGCAGGCAGGTCTCCCCATCATGATGGTTCTTATGCTCTTAAGTGTTGAATTATATGGAAATAAAATATTGTTGATTGAGCATTTATACACCGAGTATTGTCCTTCCTTCAGCCCAAAGATTAAAAGAACTGGGAGATTTTAACACTAGCTAAACTGATACTGATGCTTTGTTTTGTTTTTTCTTTTGGAACTGAAACTCAAAGTGTAGAAAATCCTAGTGTTCTGAAACCGACAGCAGCAGCGGAAATTCCCCCAATCTGCCAAATTTTAGTGCTTAAAAACAAGAAATGATTGAAAGCAAAAGGAAAAACTGAGTGGAGACATTGAGTCCTGGAAGGTAACATCGTAAACAAGTGCAAGACACAAAAGTCCAAAAAACAGTTTGAATCATAGTTTCCTGTGACAAATATGAAACGTATGCTACTGCCAGTCATTGAAACAGGGCTGTTATTAGACAGAAGTCAGTAATGCAGTGGTCATTAAGACAGGACACTGGAACCAAGGTGCACCTCATATGTAATGATGAACATAAAACATATCAAATGTTTAAATGTACACGACGATCTTCAAATGTCTGGGAAATGAGGAGAGCAGTGTCAGCTGTGTCAGCAAATGAGCACTTCAGAAAACAATTTTCAGGATCTGTGTTTTTTATTAACATGGATAATACCACCATGTTGTAAACTGAACTGATGGAAGTTTACTTCACCTTGCAGATGGTTTAACTGACATTTATAAATTTTAATAGTTTCCTTAAATATATTACCATTTTTCTTTAAAACAAAATGTAAATCAAGTCCAATTACCAAGCAAATAAAAAAATACCAGAGCTGAAAAAAATGTGAGAACAACCTAGAAACTGTCAGTGAAATGACATCTGAAAGCACTCAGAGGGGCTGTGCCAGGCCTCTGTGCAGTCAAAATGAAAGTGAAAGTACAACCTTGAGAGTGACACATAAACATGAGCGGTGAGGATATGTGCTAAGTCTTTCATTTTTTTCTGTTTCCAGGAGCCAAGGACAAACAGATACACATAGCTTTAGAGATTGTCACATGACTGAATACACCAAGGTGTATGCTAAACTGATTCCCATTTCACTGAATGATACTCCTGATCTCCTGGACATAACATTTTGGGATGTCTAGACTAAAATACTTAATTTTTCTCTACAAGGGCCTGATGTTCACTTACGAGGACATTATACTGCCACTGTTCTATCAAAATGTAAAATGAACGTCCTCATATGTGGATCTCATTTTCCTCAGAAACAAAAACTAGGTAAAAAAAAAAAAAAAATTTGGTAATTCTTTGTTTTTAAATTCATCAAGTCCCAATCAACCCAAATAGCAAAGAAAAAATTTAAAATGCATGCCATTTTAAATTTTCTCTCTCTCTCTCTTTCTACATATATATATATATATATATATATATATATATATATGTGTGTGTGTGTATATGTGTATATATATGTATATGTATATATATATATATGTGTGTGTATATATAAATGTATTTCTAATTTTATTTCTGTAGAAATTTATAACGTTTTTACTACTTAAGGTTAAAGCAATGCTTGGCTCAACAGAGCTCTGACTCATTGTCAGCCTGACTACAGTGCTTAAAAAATACTGGGGTTGTTCTTGTTTTCTTCCATCAATGATGAATAATAAGATGTCCTAGCTTTACAGGGTTGTTTTAATCATCAGACTCTTTTTTTGAGGATAAATGAAGATCTTCTAAATTAGTGTTTATGCATTATCTGCTTTAAGGTGTGCATTTGAGAATTATACCAGCAAGTCAAGTGCATCTGATCCCTTTTCCAGGGAAGCCACAGTATCATATGCAGTAAGGATGTAAGATAATCAACTTCTATGAGAATAGAGTTTAGGTAGCTGCTCTGTACTGTGTTTGTACATGATATTGAAGAAAAGTGGAGGAATTATATCTTCCAGTTTTATATATTAAAAATAGGTAAAGCACTTTAAGAGAGACAATCTGCTAACAGTGGCTAAGCTATGTCTGGCCACACTGACTACTGGCTAGCTACAGGATTTTTGAGGGTGCAGAGCTGGCTCTCCATCTCACTGAGCCTGGCCTCCATAGGTATAAACAGCTTCATTACAAGCCTTTATTATAAATATAGGAGGCCAAGGAGTAGCTAAACATTTGACACACTCAGCAGAAAATTGTGGGGGACAGGTGAAGAAGCCATGCTATTAGTGACTAAGAGCTAAGCTAATAGCTAGGAAGCTATCCCCAAAGACAGAATAGGTAAATACTGTGAATATAATCAACAGGATATCAAGTAGAGATTGTGCTTTAAAGCATGTGAAGATCACAGTATGAAATAAGTTGTTATGTAAAGGTTTTTATTTAAAACAGACTGCACAGATGAGCCATACAAACTGCCACCAAGTGAGCACCATTTATAATGGCTCATTTATCATAAATTACCCAACAGCCTTGGGAAGAAGTAATAGTTTTCAAAACATGTTTCAAAACTTAAGTGTAGACATAATTTCTAAACTTCTAAAGTTATGTTTTCATCTCTAATTTCTAAGCTCTCTCTCTCTCTCTCTCTCTCTCTCTGAGCAGATGTGTTGGATAAGTGATTCTGTTAGCATGTCACACGATGGGCAAATTTCCTGAAAATTTTCTCTTTAGTGTGTTTGCAGTGCCTTTTTTTCTGTTGTTTAGATGTTTATTAGTTGGTGTTACTTTTCTTGTGAGGGGAGATTTCAGGGTGAGGTGAAGGGGTATTGTAATGGATGCTTTACTCCTCTGTAAAGTGGATGAACACTAAGAGTAAACAACAAAAATGTAAAGCGAAAAGGGTCTGAATCACAGAGACATGGTCAATCAGAGGTAGACAATAAAATATGAGGAAATTCATGCTGTGAACCCTTAATATGGATGTCTCAAAACAAGCCTTTCTTTTTAGCCTCGTGGATCTCGAGAAACTAAATTTTATCCAAAAAACACACAGGATAATGCTGCTGACTGGAAGAGGGAGTTTCCTGGAGAAATTTTCCTAGCGTCATCGCTGGAATCTGTATTTTATTTTCCAGTGCTTTCTCTCTTCTTTCTGTTGACATCAATGAAATAATTCCAGAGCACATTTCAAAAATCAGGGCTGGATTTGAAAAACTTTCAGTTGTATAAATATGGATGCTCAAATCTTAGACACAAAGAGACTGGCTACTTTAACTGTCTATAGGTCTGGGATCAGATGTAAAACCTGCACAAAAAAAGGTTGGAGAGCTGCAGTGAAAGTTTTTACATGGTGCAGTAGCTGTAGATGCTTTTATTTCTGTTTTGATAGAAGTGTTGATGAGAAGTATATGTTCTGTCCTCACAGAGAGTAGCTTTATTCCACTGTTTCCTGGACTGAAGCTCATTCTAGTCTGTGTGTGGATCATTGCAGAGGCTGCTCCATTTATTTGGAGAGTGTTTTTATCTACAGACGGTCATTCTGGGTCTCATGTCACAGGTCAGTCTCAAACCAGAGTCAAATTTTAACTATTGAAATGGGTCAAACTAAGGAACTGCTTCCCTGATACTGAAGAGATAAAATGTGCAGTGACGATCCTGACTATGATGTTGTGCGTATTGCTTGTCAGTAACAAGTAATCTCATAAACCAGCTGAAGAACCCCTTTAGTCATATCACATTTTGTTTCTCTATTTTGCTGCAACAATACATGAGGAGTGACGTGAGATGTCAACTTTTCTAAGAGTATATTGGTTAAAATATGAATTTGAATTGTTTTAAAAAATAAAAAGCTAAGCTGAGCAAAGTTACTATGGCATTTTATTCTCTGTGTGGCCTGTAAGACTCAAAAGCATACACACTTTTCTTTATGTCTGACGTTAACTGAATTTAGGAACAGGAATTCTACCACAAAATCTCTCTGTAGGTGTAAGAGGGCTGTGGCAGCAGACCTTGGATTTATTAAGCGGACCGAAATGCAGACGCTTGAGGCAGGTAAAGGGTTTAACAAAAAGTAAGCCGTTTATTGAGGGTAGGAAAAACATGCAAAACAAGGGCAAAAGAGAACAAAGATTAAACTAAAACCTATACTGGGAAAAACTAAACTAAGATCAAAGCACAAGGAATGTGGGGAAAAACTTCAGACCAGAAACACGGGGAGACAAGCAGACCACCTGACACTGATCAAAGGAACACCGAGGACTTAAATAAGCTGTGTCCCAAAACGTCGGCTGCATCCTCCGGAGGCCGCATTTGAAGGCCGATTACGTCACAGCCCGGCAACGAAGGCTGTCCCAATTCGTCGACTCCTTCAAATGCAGCCGACAAATGCGTCCTTCATTTCCCAATTTGAAGGATGGGTTGGGTGTGTCCTTCGTGGCCCACCATATCCCAGAATTCATAGCGCGTCCAGCTAAATTTCAGCTGCCAACAATGGCGGCCGCTACTAAGTTTTAAAATTAGTCTTATTAATCTTTCTGGGTCACAAAATAAACTTTTAACATATTTTCAGGCGAGAAAGTGGCGGTGTAAATTTCAAATATCTGCTTGGTTTATCAAGACATCGCATATTTGCAAAAAGTGCGCCGACGCTGGAGACGCCTGTTACCCACCCACTCGATAGCAAACCGGGGATTCAATGGTCGCCGAGCCGGCGAGAGAAGCGGACTCCGCTTCATCATTTTCAGACCCCCGCTCTTTCGCTACTCAGGTTAAACATGATATATAAGTCACTCGGATAACTTAAAAATGTAATTGTTTGCCTTATTTCGGTGTTTTATTTGTTCGTGAGTAAATCGGGTTGGCTGAGATCAAAGTTATTAGATTATTAGATTAAATAAAACTTTATTAATCCATCGGGTGGGTTCCTCCGGAATTTTCACACAGCTGAATAAACGTCAAACAGAAAACTGATTAAACAGAAGTGTGAGACGGTCGAGAATTTACGCCAGTGTCCTGTTATATTTTAGATAGCAAGGAGCAGACGGCCGAGTTTATTGAACTCCACCGACACAGCGGTGACGCAAATCTGAAGGCTAGACCGTCCCATTTCACAGCCTCGCACTTCCGGCCTTCTCGGTCTTCGAAGGACCCGGCCCACGTAGACCGCGAAGGCCGGGTCCTCCGAAGGATGCAGCCGACGTTTTGGGACACAGCTATAGACAGAAGGGTAACGAGGGAAATGGAAACACATGGGGAACACAGCTGAAACAAATGAACATGATGCCACAGGGGAAGCAAAACTAAACACACTAAACATGTAACATGAGACTGTCAAAATAAAACAGGAAACAGTGAGACAGACTGTGACAACACGAGCATGACACAGGGGTCAAGGGGACACGAGTGAGAGGTGACATGAGAGAACATACATGAAAGCACAACACAAGAACGACGAGATACAGAAAACATTACAGACTCAGACAGAAAACGGGGAATGACACAGGGATAAGAAAACATTGACCGGGAGTATAATCAACTTAACAGGAAAACCAATGACTAAACTAAAAGACAGAAAACTTAACCATTACAAATAAATCAGAAAAAACGTAATAGACTCAAATTATTGGATCAAATGATTGTGGCAGTAGATTTGAGTAAATTGACAGAGATATCATTATAATTGTGAGATAGTGTTTTTAGAACATCATTTTGCTAAGTGTCAACGTGACGAGAAAAGTCTGTCAATGACACAGAGACGTCTCACTCAGGTTTTTGTAGAAGATGGTTCTGAAAACACTCCCATATTACAGTAAATGTTGTGGCTTCATGTTTTTTTAATGACAATTATGGGTCCAAAAAGTCACAATGACCTGCTCAAGAGCGGGGAACACATTATTGGCTGTTTTAAACAGGAGGGATATTTTATTATGTAATATTAGAACTCGAAACATAGTTAATAAGACTAATTGTTCTGTAGTTGTGTTCATAAAACCTCTGTTGAGGTTCAGTCAGTATGTGAAATTAAGTAAGTAGGAAATCAAATTAGGTGTGAGGCAATTATTCTGGTTTTGGTTGGAAAAGAAAGAAATGTGATGAAGGTTTGGCAGGCATGACTGAAAAAAATGTATGTGTTAGTATTTTCAATGTTACATTCCTGTTAAACTTATATGTAAATATAATAAACATTATATAAATGCTGGTGCTAGAGCAGCTCAGCATCCACACTTGGTGGTTGTAGTTTCTGGCTAATAATGAAAAGAAATAGAAAATATTCTACAAAAAGTATTCAATTGGTTTTTTCTGTCCTGTTTTTAATAAACTGTTATTCATTTTGTATTTGCTCAAAGATACTAAAAATCGCCATGAAGATGCTAACTGTGTCTGCAGTTCTCTGTGCAGTGGTGGCTCTAACCACGGCTGCTGGTGAGTATCATTATATAATTTTTATTATGTATATAATTTTAATTAAACATATAAATGAATAGTACAATGTACACCTTTCTTATAATTATCAGATGCAGATAATTGATGGTCAAAGTTAATATTTTATGTGGTTATTTGTCCGTGTCTTCACTGTGCAGAGGCCAGAGATGAAGTAGAGGGATTGATGCCCCCAGGTGAGCAATATTTTCTAGATTTTCAATAATTATTGTCATGGTGAACAAAACACCTTGATGTTTGTAGTACAAAGGATGTTTTCAAGTGTCTGGCTGTTATAAAGCCCATACTTAACCCTTTAAGTACCACACCAAGAAAAAAGCAATGGAAAAAGCCTTATGTGCTCAACCATTTGGTTGTGCATTCTCGCCGACACACACTCTGTGATTATCATCAAGTGTAGCCGCCATTGTAGTGTAGAGCCTTCATTACACCTGTACTCTGTCAATCACTTAACTAATGTTTCAGTGTCAAATGTCACTTGTGCAACTTTTCAGTTATTGTTTGTATAATTAATAAACATAATACAAAATAAGATATCAGCCAGAGACACATGAACAGCTATTCATTTGCTCCCAGCCAAGAGTCACGTGGTCAAGAGGTCCCCTCGTTGTCCTGGTGGTTGGACTAAGTACGGTCATCGCTGCTTTTTCTTTAATTCAACAGTCGCGAGTTGGGCTGATGCTGAGGTAACTTATTTGTATTGTCTTCAATACCGATTAAACCACATCCTTTTAACTGTTACGTACTCATTACTTTGAAAACCTCTGCTCGCTTTCCTTCTCCATTTAAGAAATGCTGCTTGATCATGGGGGCACATCTTGCATCAGTTCGCAACATCAATGAGTACCGTGAGATTCAGAGGCTGACTGGCAAAAAAGAAAGTTGGATTGGAGGAACTGATGCATCAGAGGTATGTTGTTTATCATTTGTCAGGTAAAGGCATGAGAACTGATAAGAATTTAACTCCAATTTGATTATCCATTCTCTTATTGATTCTCATTGGGTTCTCCCTGGCTCTGCTTTGAAACTCACCACCATAGCTTAGCAGCATATCAATCACAGTGCATTTTTGAAAATTAATTGAATGCTGTGTGGTCAAATGTTTATGCTTGTTGAAGGTATTTCCTCTCTTTGTTGGGATCAGTGATTAATTTTAAAAAACGATGTGTGTTGATTTATATCTCATGGTATCACTCTGAACATCGCTGCTCTTTCATATGCATTTGTGGGGCAACTAATGCAGGGACAGCAGCTTCAAGACTTCAAGCTGTGTGCTTAAAGTCAGATGATCTGCCAGGACTCTGGCGAGGTTTATTATTTTGGATTGTCTCAACTAATTTGTCCAATTTCTGTCTTCTAGGAGGGTACTTGGTTGTGGAGTGATGGGACCTGTTTTTGCCATACAAAGTGGCGCTTTAGAGAGCCCAATAATGATCGCAATCAGGATTGCCTTCAGATAAATCGTGGAGGTAATTTAAAAACCAATTATTAATATGAGTACTTAATGTGTGTGCATTTGATCAAAGATACAAATAATAGCAGGTGGTTAACAAGTGTTTGGGCTTTGATTTGTGTAGAATTTTACTGATTTCTACTTTTGAAACTTTCAGTTTTCAAGTGCTGGGATGATATGTGGTGTGATGCTCATCTGCCATCTGTCTGCGCCAAGAAAATCTGATCATTCTTGGACTGACACTGGAGCATGAAATTCCCATAAAACACACACTGATGTATGATGGTGTTTGTGTTTTGCTCGCTCTTACTTCATTTCGTTTTGGAGCATTATATTTTTCCTCTCTCTGTCATAACAAAATGACCAGCCAACACAAGCTGGGCTGTCCATGAGGCAGCCTTTAAAGCAGTCCTGTCTTTAATAAGAGCAGGCTAGTTACCAAAGGTCTGGTAGTGATTTTTTTTCTCTGCAAAGAAAACTTCTTTCCTCTTGTTTATTTTTTGCAACAATAAAGCTTCAAACAAGCATGTCTCTGCATTATTTTTTGTTTGCTTGTTTGTTTGTTTTGAGGTGCATATACAGTACTGTGCAAAAGTTTTTAGCAGGTGTGAAAAAATGCTGTAAACAAGTAATGCTTTCAGACATGTGAATGATTGTTTATTGGCCCCAAATTATTCTGCAGCAGGATAACAACCCCAAACATACAGCCAAAGTAAATACTAAGAGAAAGATCACGTTTGTCCTCATTAGGATAGGGATGAAACAAGATTTTTTTTTTATAGATTTCAATACAAATTCAATAGAAAGAATTACAATACAAATAAACCTCTCTATAGCATACTGTGGGGCCATCTCTGAGAGCACAGCAGTTACAAATTGAAGCAGAATCTGTGAACTTGTTCAACTCTTTTCATAATTTAGTAATTATATATAATTGATAAAAGGACATGTACTTAGAATCACACACAGTTTGGATGACAGTAAGTTTATACCTAACTGAGTTTAAGAGGAAGAGGAAGAAACCTCCGGCAGAACAATGCTCAGGGAGGGGTTGGTTGGAGTTAGGTGAGAAAGACAGGACAAGGACATGCTGTGGAAGAGAGCTCGAGATTAATAACAAGTATGACTCAGTGCAGAGAGGTTTATTAACACATAGTTAGAAAGGTGACTGAAAAAGAAACACTCAGTGCATCATGGGAATCCCCGGCAGCCTACGTCTACTGCAGCATAACTAAGGGAGGATTCAGGGTCACCTGGTCCAGCCCTAACTATATGCTTTAGCAAAAAGGAAAGTTTTAAGCCTAATCTTAAAAGTAGAGATAGTGTCTGTCTCCTGAATAAAAACTGGAAGCTGGTTCTGAAGGCCCTGCTTGCCATTTAATTTATAAATAGGCTAATAGGCTTAAGGTATCTCTGACTCAGCACTAGCCTGGTTTTCTGCCTGTTTATCTGAAGTAACTTTCTTTGTTGTTTCTCTGTCTTTTTATGGAGCCTTTCTAACCTGAGGTTCAATTCTAGAGCCATTGCTATTTTTCTTTTACATCCGCCTTCAGTCCTTTACCTGGCATCACTCATTCTATTTCTGGCATTTATTAATATTTCTATGCCGATAACATTCAGCTGTAAATGTCTTTCTGTACATGTCTTTTAAAGTTCGCCAGCTGCATTGGCTGTCCACCCTAGACTAATTTTCCAGATTAGTGACTGGTTCTCCAATAATGGCTTTGTTTTAAACTCCAACAAGACCGAGGCCATGATTATAGCTAATTGTTGTGCACATTCAAGAGTCAGTCAAGTGATTGCTTCCTTTTTTCTCATCTTCAAAGACCAGTGCTGGTGTAATATTTGATTTCTCGCTGAACTTCGACTCACTAAAATTGATCTGAATGATCTTTCTTTCATTTAAAAAACCATTCCACATTGTGAGCTATAGTCTTCTCCTCTGAACTAGAAAAAATGTTTTCATTAATTTCGTCATCGTCTTTAGATTATTGTAAATACATTTTTACTTGCTTAGAGAAATCACCCGTTTCATGTCTCCAAGCCATACAAAATGCTGCGGCCACACTCTAACTCAACTTATTCCCTTTACATTAGCTCCCAGTAGATTTTAAAGCCTAATTTGAGATTTTCTTACTTACATACAGAGCACTAAATGGTCCAGCTCCAGAATACTTATCTCAACTTCTCGTTAAAGACGCTGTGGCTCCTTGTCTTTAATCACATGCTCAAAATTTGTTAGTTGTCCCTGTGACCAGGAGGAACATATGAAGAGAAATATGTTTTAAAAAGGTTAAAATGCATACAATGTGATCTGCAAGTATAAACTGAGCTTTAGAAATGTGTACAATCATTTGTGTGTAACTAATCCACACAAAAAATATGAAGCAATCTAACCACACGTAAAACTTTCTGGAACATTAAATTGTGTTGTTTAATTTTTTTCTTTTAGTAGATTCACTAGGATCTAAATTGTAATTAAATAAAAATTAGATTACATTGAAAAAGCTAATTATGTAGATTTCGCTCCATCTGTGCTTGCTGTAACATCTTGATACTTATTTACTTGATCTATATTCGACATTTTATGTTTAATAGAGGACATGCAGTGTTTTTAATATTTTTAAGTTTTTATAAATTTATTTTGATTATTATTGGAACTGTAAATACCAGGTTACATTATCATTAACTACCCTCTCATTTCCCAGTGCTATAGAGGATTTGAAATTTGTCTTTTTAGAATCTAGTAACTAATTTATAAACACATTTTGTACAAAGGCTATTTGGGTGTTTTTATCCTAATCTGCAAATGTCGACTATTCCTCATGCATGTGGGCCAACAGCTTTTTATTCATTATATTAATGTTATAGACCCTTTAAAGAGCCAAATGTGAGAGGTGAAACTGACAGGTTCATTGTATCTCATGCTTTGCGAAGCAATACCAGAATCTGAACACTAGATGTGACTGTTGTTTACATCACTGATACTGGTTACATTCCAGTCTGAGCATGTCCAGGTACATGTCTGTTAGCAGATGTGTGAAGATGTATTTAGACTCAGCTGCAGCATGGGCAAATTGTCTTTTTTGTGTTTGTAGGGCCTTTTCTGTGTTCTTTAGAGGTTTGCAGGTTGTCGAGTGAGGTGGGAGGGTGTTGTGATGTATGAAGACTTTCTAAATTATTGCTATATTCTGTAAAGAAGAAGAACACTGAGAATAAACAACAAAAGTGTAAAGTGAAAAGGGTCTCAGTCACAGAGACGTGGTGAATCAGAGGTAGACAGTAAAATCGATAGTGGGAATAACATTAACGTTTTTGCAAGACACAACAGGATCCTACGGTGGCCCTGAAGTGCAAACCACAAAAACAAATCACAAAACGCACAACAAATTGAAAAGCGCAAAAACAAATTGAAAAGCGCAAAAACAAATCTCTTAACGCAAAAACAAATTGAAAAGCGCAAAACAAATCACCTAACGGAAAAAACAAATTGAAAAGCGCAAAAACAAAAACCAAACCGGAAGAGGTAGGTACCAATGCTGCAACAACAGGCATCACTGATTGGATGATGGATCCGGTAGCCTTTTGAACCGGAAGTTGTTCTGTTCGGAAGTTTGGTGACTGCTCTACCAACTTTTTTCCACAACTTGGACAAAACATGTTGGCTGTATCCCAATTCAGGGTCTGCAGCCTTAAAGGCTGCATTTTAAGGCCGATTACGTCACAGCGGCGCGCGGGCTGTCCCAATTCAAAGGCTGCTCGAAATGCGGCCCTCAAATTCGACCTTCATTTCCCTGAATTTTAAGGCTGTGGCGGTGTAGACTTCGTGGCCCAACATATCCCACAATTTATAGCGCGGCAGTCACTGTGGATAATTTTGCCGCAGACGGCAGAAGCGTAGCGTCGAAGAGTAAACTGTTAAACGTAAGTACTGAATATGATGTCACTTTTTATGTGCAAATGTTTAATAATGAGGAACATTAAAACATTACTGTTGGCCACATGTCGGCCAAGTTATTTGCCATTAGCGATGTTTGTACTTTCAGCGTTTACTTTGTTTTAAAGCATTTAAAATATAATAATACAATAGTTGATCTTAATCTTACAGAGTATGTGATGATTTTATGGTTAATTAAAGTCAGTCATATATCCACAAACACAACAAGCTGAAAGTCAGTGATGCTGCTCGGTTTGCAGTCCTGAATATGACGGCACAAGCAGGATTCACTGCACTGTTAATGTTAGCTATGTTATATTGCTGCCTCTGTTCGGTGGTGTCGAGCCAAACGGACTTTAACGTGTGTTTGAACGAGCTGACGGTTCACTCGTTAAGCTGAAAGAAAGATGCTTTAATCACAGGAGTCACACATGTGTCCACTGGACCATCTGGAACTCTTCTTGTTTAGCACTCGTAATAACACAAACACTAAATCCTCCTTCTCTGTGCTGTTTTGTAGCAGTGTATACACCTGAGACTGTCACCTGTCTGTCTGTCCTGCACTCTCTCTCTGTTTCTTTCTCTCTGATTGTGGAATAAAAGTATGAACATGTATTTATAAGTTACACTTGTGTTTGAATCCTGCAGCTTATCACACATTTGATTTCCATGTGTGACGACTGCAAGTGTCCAGAGTGAGGACAGACTGAGGGACCCACTGCTGCACATCATCTGTGAGGCTTTGCACCCCTGATGATCCACCAGGACAAACTCAGCAGTGTGTGAGGAAGAGGAGGAGGAAGAGCCAGCAGCAGCTGACAGATGGGGAGAATAGACAGACTGTTCCCTGTTTGTGAAGGACTGCTAGAAACATTTAAAATAACTAACTGTCTGTCCTGAATCAGTCTTATTAGGTAATGTTCAGATAATTTGATCATTCCAGTGTTTTCAGTGTGGGAGAAAGTACTCAGAGCCTTCAAGTTACACACTATGAAAGGCAGCAACAAGTTTAATATTCAGAAACCTAAAGTATGTATCAGCAGCAGAATGGAGCTAAAAATAAATGTTTGTTTCAGTTCTATGAAGCTTTGAGTATTTTGGATTAGTAGTACTGCTGTGTTTGTTGCATCATATTGCTGTAATTGTTTATATGCTTTATATATTCTGAGGTAAGTTGCTCTATAGTGTTACATCATATTCTATAAGGATGTTATGTGTTTGTAGACTTTCTGCCCAGTTTGACCCATTTAGCAGAAGTCAGCCTGTTTAAGGCTCTGATATCTATTCTGTATGACTTAAAGCAGTTATGACATGGTCTGATTTTCTCACCCAATAAAGGAATATTTAATATATCAGTCTGATCTTCATTCTATCAGAAACAGTTATCACAGCTCGTACATTTTCTTTTTACACATATATGTAAGCATTGAGCCAAATTTAGTAATGGCAACATATTACACGGACAATATTTGTCTCTTATATATAATACATCTGTATATACACTGTCAAAGATACTTGTCTTTGAGTGAAGATTTAAGGTGATAGGAAATATAAATAACTGCAACTTGAATCTTTACTGAAGCTCAGTATTTGACACAGAGTTCACTCACATGAATTTCACTCACATGTGCTGTACCAGTGTACCTGCACATGTGATGTGACAATAGAAGTGATTTGATTTGAGAGTTCAAACTCACTGCTGTAATAACTTATGATTAATATAATAACTATGATATTGGCCACATCATATTTACACTGACTTTAGTCTCATGAACAACATTAGCTAATTGTTATTTACTAGCTAATCTTAAATGACTGTTCAGTACAGATATGAAGGCCAGCAATCATATTTTACAGTCCTGTGGTCTCAGCCTCAGATACGTATTAAATCACACAAAGCTCGTGTAGAAACAAACACACGAACAAAATATGTTCTCCTTCATTTCCGTCAAAGCTGTATGAAACGTTTCCAGCGGTTGGTGTTATGGTTGCTAGGCAACCTGGGCAGCGCGACGGAGGCTAGACCGTCCCATTTCACAAGCCTCGCACTTCCGGCCTTAGCGTTTTTAAGTACGCGGCCCTTGAGGATCGTTGAGGCTGCGTACTTTAAGGCTGCAGACCCTGAATTGGGATACAGCCGTTGACTGCTCTTTCTCATAACCACGTTCGGCAGAACAACTTCCGGTTCAAAAGGCTACCGGACCCATCATCCAATCAGTGATGCCTGTTGTTGCAGCATTGGTACCTACTAGTGATGGGTAGATGAGGCCTCGTGAAGCGTTTCAGCACATTCCCCAAACTGTATCGATACTGTGTCGACACAGTGTTGCTGTTTTGCTCCATACTGACACCTGCTGGACATTAAGTATCATTGCAGGCAACTTACTTGAGCCTCACAACAGACACTGATTCAATGACCTAGTCATACGTGTATACACTGTAAGGTATTGTATTTTCCATGGAATCATTTTATATCTTTTACATTTCAAATATTTTAGACATCTTTAAAATATATTGTGAATGACATTAAGTGAAAATTAAAATGAAAGTATTGTGAATATATGTCTGTGAAGATTCTCAGTCATCCAGGTCATCGTAGTCGAAGGAGTTTGCAAAGAAAAAAGCGATATAGGACCCTACACCACCGGGCAGAACATGTTCCCTCTAAGCCTGAGGGAAAAAAGAAGGAACACACACATGTAAAGGAAGCACTGAAAACATGTGGTTATCCTAACTGGGCATTCATAAAGCCAGCAAAGAGCCACAGAAAAGAAGATCAGACACCAGCGAGGGAGGATAAGAAAGACAGACGCAGCAACGTTGTCATCCCCTGTGTAGCCGGTGTATCAGAGAAACTCAGGAGAGTTTTCTCCAAGCACGACATCCCAGTGTACTTCAGACCCAGCAACACACTCAGACAGAAACTGGTTCACCCGAAAGACAAAACTCCTAAACACAGACTGAACAACGTGGTGTATGCTGTACAGTGCAGCGAGGAATGCCCAGACCTCTACATTGGCGAGACCAAACAGCCACTTCACAAGCGCATGGCACAACATAGAAGAGCCACCTCCACAGGACAAGACTCAGCAGTCCACCTGCATCTTAAGGATAAAGGTCACTCTTTCGAGGATGCCAATGTTCACATATTGGACAGAGAGGACAGATGGTTTGAAAGAGGAGTGAAAGAGGCCATCTATGTCCACTGTGAGCGACCATCTTTGAACAGAGGCGGTGGTTTACGACACCAACTGTCTGCCATCTATAATCCAGTTTTGAGTTCCCTCCCCAGACGCCTTAACGCCCACTCACATCCTGGGCCATCTGACCTCAGGAATTCACATGATAGAGTGGGGCTAGGTTTCACAATGGGCTCACCCGAAACCCTGGCTGATTAGGTCCCACACCCGCTTTCACACCTTGGCGCATGTGATTAGAGGATCACCAGGGGGTCCTTTGTCCCTCCTTGGGGGGGAAACTCCCACTGGGTTTAAATCTGGGACTCTCGGCCATTTGACCTTAGAACTGAAGAAGCTTCTCGGATGAGAGGTGAAACGTCTTCAAGCAACTTAAAGAAGTCCAGACGCTTTTTTCTTTGCAAACTCCTTCGACTATTGTGAATATAATATTACCCATTTAAATGTAATTGACTCAGAGTTTATTATAAATTTCTATCCAGAAAAATAAGTTTATCCAATGTTTTTGCATTCAGTCTACTGCGGGTTTTTTTTTTTTTTTTTTTTGGCACCATTTCCCCAGCTTTGGAAAACTCACAGGCACAGATGAAGCTGGGGTACACAAAAGCTGTAAAGCCAGGTGGAAAAGGTTCAGATAAGATGTCTTCCTATTCCCCCAGTACATTAAAGGATCCTCTGATCTTGGAATGTTTCTCTCCGACACTCTCCACAATACTAAGGGGTTGGCAGTCCTTTATAATAAAATTCAGGACTGCCTGGTCCAGAACAGTCTTCCTAGATGCTTGATTTCAAAATAATAAAACACATAATAAAAAAAAAGATGATAAAGCTGTTCAGTGTCTATATAGGCCGACCTGTGTTCATTCTCGGTGTGTTTGTCTCCTCATTTTCATGTTTGGCTCTGTAATGCCTAAACACTGAGGAGGTGTTCTGATAGATTACACTGAAACAAAGACAGACAAACTATTACCTTATTTCCAGTGAAAAGATCAAAATGATCCCACACAGCAGAAACAATTCTTTTTCTTTCGGGCTCCATTTTGTTATGGAGAGATGTGTATTTTTTTTTTTTTTTTTTTATCTTTGCGAGAGTAATTTTGTGGGGGTTTTTTGGGTGGCGACTCATTCCGTTGGTAGATGCGGATGCGGTACTTTTTAAACACAGCTTGGCGCGTTGGCAATGAGCGATACAGCAGCTGTATCGATCACGTGACTTTTTCTTAAAGCGACGCACGCACCGATACAGGCTTCACTCTGTGAGGTTGATACAAGCGTCGGTGCGTCAGTGTTGCTGGACCCATCACTAGTACCTACCTCTTCCGGTTTGGTTTTTGTTTTTGCGTTTTGTGATTTGTTTTTGCGCTTTTCAATTTGTTTTTGCGTTAAGTGAATTTGTTTTTGCGCTTTTCAATTTGTTTTTGCGCTTTTCAATTTGTTTTTGCGCTTTTCAATTTGTTGTGCGTTTTGTGATTTGTTTTTGTGGTTTGCACTTCAGGGCCACCGTAGGATCCAGAATGGTGAAAGTTATTTCCTGACCTAAAGCTGATTTTAGATTCTGTCAGAGATAATATTAAAAACACTGCAGAGTTTGGACTGGAACACTTTACTGATCAGGAGATTTTCAGAGGTTAAAGCCTCATAGTGAAAGTGAAAAATCAAATTAGTGATGTTCGAGTTTTGGTCTTGTCTGTGTCCTGTTTGTTTGGATCGTGCCCCTACGCCTCTTCTCCAAACTAAGATCACAACTAGAAATACTGAATGAACTCATGAGCATAAGTGAACTAACCAAGGAAATACAAAATACACAGAGAACATAATGAAAAACAAAACTCAAAGAACCAAAAGACAAAAAACACTGAGTCAGTGACCCAGGTACCCTAACATAAGTATCCAGTCATGCCTCTGTGTATCTGTCTGCGTCTCAGTGTGTATGTTGCCATTTCTTCCTGCTTTACTTTGGTAGTCTCCTGTCGGTGTGCCTCATGTTCTGTTTTGCTTCTCCCCTTTCTCGTCTGTCGAGGACAAGCTGTGTTTCCCTTCTGGTCCTCATTCCATTTTATTTATTGTTTGTGTCCTCCCTCATCTCTCATTGTGTGTTCTGCCTAATTACCTGCCTACCAAACCATTTAGTTTATTGTGTATTCCCATTTTAGTTAGTTTCAGTATATCTGTTATTCAGCAATAAAGCTGCTTCCTGAGTTTATGTTTGCCTCTGTAAGTCTGCATTTTGGGTCATCTCCTTATTTCTATTACTGTTACTTTTATCTCTTCTTCTTATTAGCTGTTCTTCAAATATGAGCAATGTTAGGCTTGGTACCCTTAACAAGCCTCTCTTTTTAGCCTGGTGGATCTTGAGAAACTAATCTAACACACATGATAATGCTGCTGACTGGAAGAGGGAGTTTCCTGGAGATATTTCCCTAGCATCATTGCTGGAATCTGTATTTTATTTTCCAGTGCCTTCTCTCTTCTTTCTGTTGACATCAGTGAAATAATTCCGGGTCACATTTAAAAAATCTGGGTTTGAAAAACTTTCTGTCGTTTTTATAAATGCAGATGCTCAAATCTTAAGCAGACACTGGCAACTTTAATAGTGATTGATTTTACATGGTGCAGCGGCTGTACATGCTTGTAGCTAAATGGTTTTCAGCATAAATAAAAAGAAATAGAGCATTTATTGCAGTCTGTTAAAAAAATGTTGATCAGGACAATCAGAACTCTCATATACATGATTATCAATATTCCTGTATAATGAATCTTGAAAAATCTTGAAAAATGTAATAATATACAGTATTCATTTTCATTTATCTGCTGTTTTAGTGTTTTAGCTATTAAGGATAGAAACTCCCTTAGCAGTATTGTTAATACCTGCTCCAAAATCACAGGGGTCAAGCAGAAATATTTGTCTTTCTGGGAAAGTCAGGTGCTAAAGAAGACAAAAAACATTATTATCCATCGTGAATATGTTTTGTCATCTAAGTTCAGGAAGATGCTCTCATGTTGCCTTTAACTTGTACCTCAGAACATTGTAGAACAAACAGATACTTGAAAACCTTCATTCTCTCAGCTATTAGATCACTTAACGTCAACATGGGTCATATAGATGAATCTTTCAGAGGTTCATTTTTAGACATTTCTCCTGTTATTCTATTTTTTATTTTACTTTCAATGTATTTATTTATTTCCTTATTTCTTACCTTATTGTTTGTAGATCTCTGCCTTGACATCTAACAGTGTTTGTGATTAGTGGTTGTGTGAGTTTGACTGTGGGAGTTGCTGCAAACAACATGCCCCTTTTTTGGGAATTATAAAGTTAATCTGAAATCTAATTATGTGTGTCATTGCATATCTCAGTGTCACCATGCAATTCATACAATATGCTCTAGTGATTTCCAAGAATAATATCATGACACTTAATCTAAGCCTAAGTACATACATTTGTATTTGGTTAGAAATGTGTAAACAGAGTTAGGTTACATCAAATGTAGATGAAAAGAATTTGAAGTTAAGCTGATGACGCTTAGATTCATTCACTGAATTCCACTTTCATAGTGTTTATTATGAAGACATCATAAATAGTATAATGTCAGGGTAGAGGATTGAACAGGATAACCCATGAAACATCTGCTTACATCTTGTTGAATTCAGTTGTGTAACATAGAGCAGTAAATCTCATGGCTGCAGGAGTCCAGATAAGCTGATCATAGCCTGTACACACAAAAGAAAATGTACTGCAGCTCTTAATAGAAATTGTGATTCTTTTTCCCAAGCTGAGCCACCACGAACAATTTTAGGATAGCTGATTTCTACTTTAACCTCTGAAGGTACTCTTTTTCTGTTTAGAAGAAAAGTCACTGTGAAATGAATGGACCCACACAGGGTGAGATGTGGTTGACACTTTATTTGATTGCAAGCATTTTTTTCTGGTTTTGCACCATCTCTGTAGCCAGGAGTCAGCTCTCTGCATGGCTTCCTCCACTACACGCTGCCCTCCACGACTGTCTTCAACTTCGTCACTCTAGTTCCTCCCCCTCCACTGCAGCAGGCCAGAGACCACACCCCTGCCACAGTCACCCTCTACAATATTGGAAAATAGAGCTTTTTTTAAAAAAAAAAAATTTCCTTCTTTTTTTCTCTGCTCATTTTCTACTTCAAAAAAAGTACTGTTCTCCTGGCAACTGCCAAACCCGGATTCGTCTATCCAATTGGCAGACAGAGAAGCATGATTTGTCATTCTAGAGAACACATCTCCACTGCTCTAGAGTCCGTAGGCGGTGTGCTTTACATCAATGCATCTGACTCTTTGCTTTGCATTTGGGGATGCAAGGCTTGGATGCAGCTTTTTCCTTTGTATGTTTTTTTTTTTTCTAGTTTCTCTGAGCAATGTATGTTCTGACCTTGGGAAGAGATGCACGCCTAGGAAGATTGGCATGTTAAGTGTATTCCATTCATGAGCACTCCTTCTCACTGTATAATAATGGACTTCAGGTTGTTTGACCATTTCAAAAATCTATGTCTGCTGCTTAGTAAGTCTATTTTTATTTTTTATTTTTTTTATCATCAATTAGCCAACATACTTGGTTATAGTCTGAAGAAGCAGCAGCTTTCAAAGCATATTTCAAAACTGAGGTTCAGACATTATTTCTCAAGAGTTATGGTTTGAGCTCTACCTCAGCATTTGTAATCGTAAATGCTTCAGCAAATGACTAATCATTGTTATCAGATTTTTTTCACGAAAAAAAAACGACAAGCAGCTAAAATAGCATGTTGTATATGTTGATGCGACTTTTAAAACGTTGAGCTACTGTTATGAAATTGTATTGCAGGGTCTTTACCTTATAATGTAAAGTGCCTTGAAGTGACTGTTGTTGTGATTTGGTACTTTATATAGTTTATTAAAATTGAATTGAAAATCTTTCGCTTAACATATGGCATCTTTATCACATGAAGCAAGATGGAAGCTCTAGAGTGTCAAGATTTTATCTGATTATTTTTACTGGTGTAAAATTTGGATAAAGTTGGGTTTATACCTCAGTTGCAGAATTACTGGCTACCTAGCTGCAGGTTTTTTCAACATAAAAGCAAAAGAGTTCTGTGCTAGGACCAATTCTGTTAACATGCAGTAATACATGCTTCTCTTCAGCAGTATCATCAGAAGGCATATTATACATTTTCACTGCTATGCAGATGACACCCAACTTCTATCAGTCCAGGGCATGCCCTACTCATAGGAACCCAGGAAATGTTGGAAGATTACATCTCTCAGTTCACCTGGTAACACCTCAGTCTTCCTAAACTGGTGGCTAGGGATGATGACGTCTAGTCTTCTGTGCTTAGGCTGCTGCCTTCATCACCCAGCCCTGGATAAGTGGAAAAGAATGAATGAAACTTTTCAAACAAATAAAAGTAAGACTTTTATAAGGACAGGTTATGGGCGACCAGTTTTACCCTAGAAAGTAATGCATCAGACAACCAAAGTTGATGCCTGTTGGTTGGTAGGTCTATTTTTATTTTTTTATTTTTTCTTTAACATACAAAGCATACAAATTAACAAAGAGACCATATCTTAATCTGACTGGTGGAAATATGTATTATCATGTTATGAACAATTTGCCAACAGTCTTGGTTATAGTCTGAAGAAACAGCGGATTTCAAAACATGCAAAGTTCAGAGATTATTTCACAGGAGTTATGGTTTAATCACTAACTCAGCATTTTTAACCATAAGTCCTTCAGCAAATGCCCGATCATTATCATCATTTTTGCACAAAAAAAACCAACAAGCAGCCCAAATGGGAGAAACAATGTTGTAAACGGTGGAGCAATTTTTAAAATGTTGCTCTTCTGTTAAAAAACTGTATTGCGTTGGAGGGTCTTTAACTTATAATGTAAAGTGCCTTGAGGTGACTGTTGTGATCTTGGTGGCATATAAATAAAATTAAACATGAAATTGAACTGCAAATATTTAACAGAAAACATGGCATCTTTGTCACATAAACCAAAATGGAAGCTAGGTCCGCGCACCTGCTGGTTCTGTTTTGTCCCTGCCAAAGGTACCAGCGCAGCAGGATCCTCATCTGCAGCGTCATCCTCATCCTCATCTGCAGTATCAGCATCATCCTCGTCTGCAGCATCACCCTCGTCTGCAGCATCACCCTCTTCTGCAGCATCCTCATCATTCTCGCCTGCAGCATCCTCATCATCCTCGCCTGCGGCAGCCTCATCATCATCCTCGCCTGCTGCAGCCTCATCAGCTTCAGCTTTGCCTGGTCCAGCGTCAGCATCAGCTTCAGCTTCGCCTGGTCCAGCCTCTGCCTCGCCTGGGCCAGCCTCTGGCGCCTTTACACCGCTGTCCGAACCAGCTCGGCCTGAACCACCTCGCCTTTGCTGGCCACTTTCCAGGCCTTTAGCTGGACGTCATCGCTGTTGAGGGCAGCCCCCTAAACGAGGTTGTCGCCGCCGCTGCCTTCCGCGCGGCCGGCCTCTGGACCAGCTCAGTCGTCACCGCCGCGCTGGCCTCCGGACCTGCTCTGTCAGTGTTGAAACTGACCAAAAGCCACTGATAGCATTGTTCCAAAAACCACTAAATGACTGTCCACTGAGAATCCAAAGAATGAACCGGCTGCAACGTTACACGCTTAACATGATGTACACCCCTGGCAAGCTGATGTACACAGCCGACACATTATCCAGAGCTGTTGATCCGAATGAGCTGGCAAACACCAAGATGGAAGATGATGTAAGAGCATATGTGAGCATGGTCACAAGTGCACTTCCTGTTGCAGAAGGGAAGATGGAGGTCATAAGATTGGAGACAAGCAAAGATGGGACGCTACAAACACTGCGCAAAACCATCATAAATGGATGGCCCAGCTGTAAGCAAAGCCGCTCACCTGTAATTCAAGAGTATTGGAACTAGGGATGGGTACCGGTATCCGGTGCGTTGTGACATAAACAGTAGTAACCAGACCGAAAAGCAGCGCACATTTCGGTGCTTTATTTTGGTGCTTTTTTTTTTTCTTGAGATGTCATACACTTTGGATTCTAGCCAATCATTTTACCTTTCCAAGGATAGTAGGCGGGCCCAGGTACGTACGTTCTTTTAGAGCAAAGCTACAGATTAAAAATGCCCAAGGCGAAGCGGTCAAAGTCTGGCTGTATTTCACAGCAAAAGATGCAAACTCAGCAGCCTGCAACAAGTGCTTTAAGCTGATACTGTGCAAAGGCGGTAACACCTCATATCTGATGAAACATCTGGCGACACATAGCGTTTTTTTAAAAGCCGAGAAATGCACCGTATTTGATAGCTTGCTGTGAGACCTCACACCGAGCACATCTACTGCTGTTAGCGGACCCGGTGTTAGCAACATCCCCCAAGAACCCGAAGAGTACAGTCCTGGCCCCTAGCCCTGCCAGCGTAGCAGAAATGATGACGGATGATGATGGCAGCAGCAGCCGTTCTTCTCTTCTATCAAGGCAGGATGAGAAATCTTTGGTGAGAGGATGATCACTGTTATCCATATGAATATTAAAGTCTCCCAGGAGTATGATAATAGGGGAAACAGTAGCTATGTGAGTCAGCAGATCAACAAAGTCACTTGTGAAGACAGAATTAGACTTTGGAGGGCAGTAAATAACAGCTATGACAGTTGGAACAGGTCCTGAGAGTTGACAAACAACTGATTCAAAGGAACTGTAGACAGGTACAGACAACGGCGTGACATTCCAGTTCTCGCAATAGATTACCGCAAGACCTCCACCACGGCCGGACTTACGAGGCGTGGTGTAAGTCCGGCCGTGGGACTTCAGAGCAGCCGGCTGTGGCGAGTGAAAAGGACAGTTTCAGTTTTGGACTTTGGGACTGTTTATTCCAGGGTTGTTACTTGTGTGTCAAACGAGGATTTAAAGGATTGTTTTTCACCTGCTCTGCTTCCACCACTATCACCACTCCGGCCTGTAGCTCAGTTAGTCGCCCGGCCTGTAGCTCAGCTGCCCTCAGTTCAGTCTCCGGCTCAGCTGCCCTCAGTTCAGTGTCTGGCTCAGCTGCCCTCAGTTCAGTGTCTGGCTCAGCTGCCCTCAGTTCAGTCTGCTATTCAGTCTCCTGTGTTGCTGTTAGCTCAGCCTGTAGCTCAGCCCTCCATTTCGTCATCTGTTCACTGAGGGGCATGAGGAACCGCTCCAGCCTTCCGTCCTCGCTGGAGGGTCCGCGGAGCCACTCCAGCCTGAAGCCTTTGCTGGAGGATCTGAGAAGACGCAGTCACCCATCTTCGCTGGAGGGTCCAAGGGATCCATCCAGCCTGCAACGTCACCATCTGCCCGGTAGCGGGCGTCAGGGTGAGCATGGCCAAAACAACAAACAAAACTCTCTAGAAATGAGAGAAGAAAACCCAAAAGAAAATGCAGGTCTCTTACCTGCCTCCCTAACAAAAAAACAGGAGAAAAGGTTACAAAAGAAAATGGCTTCTCACCTCTACAGCTACTGAGTAAAAATATTTAAAAATATAAAAACTATTTACAACAAAACTATTTACAACACAGCAAAAGCGTCTCATTCATGATTACAGATTCACATGCAGCCACATGCTTAGTTCGTTGGGAACAGGAATTAGGTGGGGGCATGCCGGTTCAGAAGGGTCCTCATTTATAGCCGGCCTCTCCCAATCATCCACCAATGGTCAGCCTGCACCTGGAACTCACATAAAATCAATAACAAAGTGCACAAACTATGCCACCCTCTGGTGTGGCAGACAACAACCACACCGTACAAAACATGACTCCATACACTGACTCATAACACCATGCTGCCATGTCGTTGTCTGGTCCACAACCTGCTCGGATGGCACATCCATGTCCAGCATGCCCGGCTCTTCTACAGCCGCCACCTCAACATCTATTCATTTTTTGTAATTTACCTGCATTTTGTAATTGTTTTTAGTTTAGTGAGTACAACAAAAGAACCTATATTTAAAATGTCAGGAATAATAAACAAACTTAGGCTATAGCTAGATTTAACGTGAAACATAAACTTAGATGACTGAGACTAGAACGGCTAAGGAAATAACATGAACAATATCAGGTCACTATGGCGGCTGGGTGCAGGGACTGGACATGGAGAAACTGTGGCAGTGTTTGCAGGTGGAGATAAGCTGTAGGGGAAGCCGTGAGGCAAAGGTCCAGGTGACTACTGAGTGCGACGCTGGAGCAGGCAGGTGAGTGTGGCAGTGTGAGTGGAAGAGTGTTACCGGCAGCAGCAGATCAGAATCCTGAAGAGCGATTATGGTGAGGCTTAGAATGTGAGCCAAAGAGATTAGCAGATAATCTGGCAAAAACTAGTTGTGAGCGCTGGTCATAAATACATAAATACTGCTGGTGTGATAGCCATCAGATGAGAAACAAGGAGGGGCAAAGAGGGCCCCGCCCAGGAAGGGGAGAAGATGCTCTGGACTCACCCAGACCATGATAAATATACTACAACCTGTAATATACTACCTTTTTGCCTTTGAACTGGTTTTTATTTAAGAACAGGCAGAGCATCCTGTCTTCCTCACTGGCTCCATGATTTTCATTGTGTCTCACACTGGATTGCACAAAAAATCACAGGGTGACTGGCTAGTAGTAATGCAATTTATTTGCAAGACATGTTGAGAAAAGAAAATAATGGCTTGTAATTGCAGCGGTAGATTGGTGAAGAAATGCTTATTTTTACATGCAAAATTGAGAAAGGGTTAGGGTTGGATCTTGATGCATGTGTAGCCGGATGGGCTACTCTCTAATCTCTCTCGCTTGCTCTTTTGCCTCGCTCTCTCGCTCTCCTGCTCTTGCTCTATGTTTGTAGCATGGCCAATTAAGCAAGGTTTAGTGGGGACACACCTGCACTTTCATTGTAGGGTGGCGTCTGCCAGTATAAGGCCTTGCAGGCTTTCTACCTGTTCATTCCTCCTTCACCTTCTGTGAGTGCAGTATTGCGTGCTGACAAATCTCCTTCAGGAGAACTCAGGCAGTTTTGATCCTTCTATCCATTCTCTGCATTTAAGCAGTATACCTGGATCATTTGCAGTCCTGTCTGTAGCGTGGCAATTTCATTTCTTGATCCCAGCCGTTGTGGAGAGAGGTAGCTGCATTACCACCGGCAGTTCAGTATAGCATCTTTAGCCCTTGGCTAAGCAGCATTTAGAAGTATTTGTTACTGACTCTCAATTAGAAAAAGGTAAGTGATTTCCAGGATTTGCTTGGTTCCTGCCTCTGCTCAGCGGTCCGTGTTTCGGCCCAGTAAAGCTGAAGAAACGCCTGTAGCTGCTGCTTTTCCACGGAACTGCTATCGTGTCCTGTCTGCTTTTGTCTGCTCTGGTTTTGTTTCCTCTCAGCTTGTTTTGTTTTATCCTGTATTATTGTTTATACTTGTGCCCACGTTAGCTGGGCTGGAGTGATCCTTTGCCGTTTTCCACACTTCCTTTTTTGTACAGCACCTGAGGTGTGGGGTTTTTCGTGTGGTTTTCTTTTAGTCCTCAGGTACTGGTAAGTCCACTTCAGTGTGTGGTTTTATTTAACTTGGGACACTGTTACTGATAGGTTCTTGTGCTTAAACCTATTCGCTGGAACGTTAAAGGCAATGTAATAACACAGCAAGCAAGACACGAAGTAGGCAAAGTTCTTTGGGTTACTCATGCATGAGGGAGGCCTGCCTGGAGCCAAGTGTCGTTCCACCTACTTGACCTCCATCAGACTCTCAGCCAGGTTCCCCATAGCACTCCTTTTATTGAGGTTACTTGAATATGCATAGGGTCATTAACATATGATGTATACATACACACAAAGGGTACCTTGCCTGTGGTTTTGCAAAGTGTGTGTGTGTGTGTGTGTGTGTGTGTGTGTGTGTGTGTGTGTGTGTGTGTGTGTGAATTGCTGACCAAAAAGGGTCACACAGCAGGAACAACATCCTAGGTCATAAAGAGGGTAACCTCCCCACACCCAATCTATGGTTCACCTAGATAACACAGTGAAGCCATACAAAGGGCAGGAAGTTTTACCACATCAAACAGACCTTCACAAGGATGTTGCCTGTGATAAAACACTACAGCCCCCCACTCAGAACCTCGAGAATCTGGGGAGGGGAGAACAAAAGAATTCCTTTCAACACACAGTTAAAGTACAAATGGTAAGAATAAAAATGACAAACATTTAACAATTCACTCTAACAGTTACAGTCAGCTTTTATTCTTTTATTCTTTTATTTATAGAAACATAAATAAAGACATATTAACCCCCTGGGGTCCAGGGTATAATTGGCCATTTTTGACTAATTTTGATTTTACCTCTATATTTCACCTTTAAAAACTGTTTATCTTGCCTTGTTTGGTATCATTTTCAGCACAACCTCAAATTTGAGTTATTTTGACATACTATATTAAATGGTCTGTATTTGTATAGCGCTTCACTAGTCCCTAAGGACCTCAAAGCGCTTTACACAACCAGTCATCCACCCATTCACACACTGGTGATGGCAAGCTACATTGTAGCCACAGCCACCAAGACTGTCCAAGCTGGGGCTCGAACCGGCAACCTTCCGATTACAAGACGAACTCCCAACTCTTGAGCCACGATCGCCCCAATGCAATTGCGCTAATTGCCCCCAGTTGCCCCAATTAGCGCAATTGATCTAAATTCAGACAAAAAATTCAAAATCCGAGTAGAAAAAAGTTATGTTTTTTTCTGTAAAACCCACAAACATGTTTAACGAATCATTTTCATAACTTGAAATGCAAATAGAAATTGTACATTTCTGGAAATTCTGCACAAGTTTTGCAAACAACAAAGTTATATGGTACTATTTACCTAAAAATTCAGCCAAGGCCTCAGGCGATTTTTACATAACCATTTAAATCTATTTACAGAACAATCAGGTGTTCTGCATCAAATGAGAAGGCACACAAATGATTTGTGCCAGTCCAAAAAAATAGTTTTTGTTTTTCAATATAAGACAGAGGAGAACACCACAGGCCTAAACCCTGCAGGTCTGACAACTGGAGGTGCATCAGTCCTGTTTTCCATGTGGAGACAACGTTTACACTGGAATCTGCCTTTGGTGGCTTTTTTGGAGCAAATGTGACATTCACTAGTCTAACTGACACACAATACAAAACAATAACTACACAACACACTAACTATAGCCTCCAAACACGCTAAACGTCACTAATGTCTCACATATGAAAACTCACTCTCTCTCTTTCTCTCGCTCGCCCGCTTTCCGTCGCGGGTGTCACTCCTAAAACTTCCCCTTTTCCCTAAACAACCAAGTGCCACATGTTGCCTTATCATTTTTTTGATTGGCTGACATGGTAAACTCTAACACCAATAGGGAAGGGGTGTTTTCTCTTTTTCTTTTTTCACTCGCAAGCGGAGAGTGTTTGCTAGCGCTGTCCGTAGTAAACGCCGTTTTTACTGTTCTTCCCGCTGTAAACACCACTGTTTTGTTCAGAAAAAAACATCGCGTGTATTTTTTATCATAACTCTGGTTTTACGTGGCCCATCGACACAATTCAAAAACTGGTATATAGTTTGAAGTCCGCACTTTCAACCCAAGTTGAAATGGAGACTCTGAAGCTGTGTCCCAAATCAGCGACCGCACAATCCGGAGTACGCGCAGTTCGCGTGCTACGTACGACGCGTACTATAGGGCTTTGGAGTTGACGTCACGCCGCAATGCATTGTGGGAGCGTGGCGCCATTTTCCGGGTCCACAAATCAAAACAAACACACTGTGTTGGAACGACGACTACAAGAAAGATGCTTAAAAGCAGCTCCAAAGATAATGGACTGTATAGAGAGCGATTGCGTCCAGAGGCGAAGCAGCGGTACTTGCAGAAATAGCGTGCATTGGAAATGTGGACCTGTATGAAATACGGCCGTGGAGTAGAAACCCTGAAGACCAACCGCTATTGACTAGCCTGACATATTTTCGTACCTTGTCTGTGGAGTCAGCACGTACAAGTGGTCATTCAAACAAAGGTAAGTCAGCTCGAGTACTGCGTGTGAAATGCGTTTGATTTTCCCCCAAACATTCAGATTAGTGCAGCATAAATTCATTCATGAGGGGAAATTACAGTGAGAACATGTGGAGGCTGTTAGGTGGATAACATAGTGAGTTCAGTGCATTGATGTGACATTGTCCTGAAGGATTTAGTTATTCTCTATGGTTAAAGAAATTGCACTGATTTATTCATATTTATTATAAATAATTCTAATTATACATCTTGCTTCCATGTTTGTATCCTGTGTCACTAAAAATACATTTTATTTTAATTTTATACATTGTTTAATGACCTGCAGAATCTCCTTATCATATTAAGTGATTCATAATTGTCACTTTATGCTTTCTCCATCTCTAAAGTGATTACATCCTTGCATTACATACTTTAGGTTCATTTTCTGCAGGCAGGTTTCTGACAGAGAACAGGCAGATTTAGAATATAACATGCAGCGTTCTATAGATGGATGCATAAAAAAATGAAAAATTACATGTATGTGCTAACTTTCTAAACACTTTGTTACATTTATGATAAAGTAGATAAAACACATTTATGTCGGCCTTGGCTCATAGTTCTTGTCTTTAAATTAACTTTGTCTGTGTATGTTTCAGGTACTGCACTCTTAAAGACTAAATTGCAGCACTGCAGCCATGGGTCATTGTGAGCATCACAGGGAAGGTTGAAGCCGCCCACTGCACCTGTATGGCCGGAGTCGCGGAGACCTGCAGCCATGTCGCTGCTCTTCTGTTTAATGTAGAAGCAACAGTGCGGATCCATGGCACAAGGACTGTTACACATGAACCTGCATACTGGGTTTTGCTATGACCAAGATACAGCCAGAGGTTGCCCATAAGATAGACTTCTCCTCTTCAGCTGCCCAAAAAAAGGCTCTTGATCAAAACATAAACAGACCATCCATAGTGAAAGGTAAAAGGAGCCGTCCTCAAAAAAGAAAAATCCCACCTGCTACTGTGGAGGAGTTGTCACTGCTATTGGATACTTTGCTGGAACACAGTAAAGCTGTGGGTCGTGGGAATGACCCATAATGTTTTATATAGGGGTCTAGATTTATGCCTGAAGTGCACTGCCATGTAAATAATTTGCATTTACTGAATATGTACTGACTGAGTACCACTGTTCAAAAGTTGAATAAAGAAACAAACTAATTTTTGCCTCTTTTTTTTTTTTTAATTAAAACCACTTTATAGAACATCACATCAGTTACAATGTAGAATCCATGTCATTTATAGTTTACAAATGACAAAATGTTTACATTTTGTCATGACAGTGTTTACATGATATCACCCACTACTAACATTACTAACATCACCAAACGCAGCAAACCTTCACCATCTTATCCAGAAGGGTCACCTCTTCACCCTCACATGGAAGAAGTAATCTGATTGGCATGGTGGTATGTTTGAAGCAGGTCCCTTATGTAGCGCTGGAACCCAGTCATGATGTGTTTCATCCATTTCATTGGCTGGTTTGCTGCAATAATGCCAAATAATTAGCGACTCTATAAATAGAAGGTAGTTCTGCAAAATCACTCAGTAGGATGTTTGTTCTACTTTGCTATGACCTCAGAGCGCATCGAAAATAAAACTAATAGGCTATAAAGAGTGATATGAACATATTTAGAACTTACCGGAATGTCTGGAGCACCAACAGATATTTGGAGATGGAAGAGAGCTGGATATCAGCTCGTCTCACAGCTGCTATCCAGACTAGACGCCTTCGTTTGGTAACAACCGATACACAAGCTGCCTCATGTTGCTTCCAGGTTGGGAAAAAATGAAAAGATAATACCATTAACAATAAACCATTTTCAAGCTTATTCTCTTGCCGGTGCGATCGAACATTGCAGCCGACCACACAACAAATACGAACCATGGCTGTTGTGTGTGCCTTCGCTCCTTTTTCGCTTGCGCTTTGTTTGGACCCGGAAAATGGTGCATCAGGCCAAAATCCTTTCCACGCCCACCCCGTGACATCACGCTCCAAAGCCCTATAAGTACGAGAAGTGCGGAAGTTAGAGGCTGAAACCACGGGACTGTAAAACATGATTGTTGGGCTTCATTTCTGTACTGAACAGTCATTTTAAGATTAGCTAGTAAATAACAATTAGCTAATGTTGTTCATGAGACTAAAGTCATCTTACTTGTCAGATTATTATGATTTATTACAGCAGTGACCTTGAACTCTGTGTCAAATACTGAGCTTCAGTAAAGATTCAAGTTGCAGTTATTTATATTTCCTGTCACCTTAAATCTTCACTCAAAGACAAGTATCTTTGACAGTATATGTACAGATGTATTATATATAAGAGACAAATATTGTTCTTTTAATATGTTGGCATTACTAAATTTGGCTCAATGCTTACATATATGTGTAAAAAGCAAATGTACGAGCTGTGATAACTGTTTCTGATAGAATGAAGATCAGACTGATATATTAAATATTCCTTTATTGGGTGAGAAAATCAGACCATATCATAACTGCTTTAAGTCATACAGAATAGATATCAGAGCCTTAAACAGGCTGACTTCTGCTAAATGGGTCAAACTGGGCAGAAAGTATACAAACACTGAGCCAACTTACTGAGCCAATTCAGCTACATCAGTCCCTCTAGTGGACAAGTTGTGGATAAACTTTGTAAGTTCTATTCTTCCGGTAAGATGGCACCTGTGTCTGGCTCTGCCGCTGCTGGTCGTAATTTTTCTGTGCTGTTTTTCTCTGCCCTTTTGTTATCGCTTCTTGTCACTGATGTGTTGGCTGCCTTAGTCTATGATCGCCTGGCGCTGTTATCCATCCGATCTTCTATGTTGGGTCAAGATACCTCATTCTCCTGTGACGGTATTTTCCATCCTCCGCTGCTGATACCGGTGCGTGGATCTTCGTCAGGTGTCATCTGTGGTCCAGGCAAATCGAGTAGGAAGAGAGGAAAAAGAGCAGGTGTCCAGGTGAAACTCAGACTGCTCTGGAAGCGGGGATTAGCTGTACCTGGATCTACGAGACGGTGCTACCTAAGGAGTGTTCATCCAGACTCTCCGGGTGTTTGGCGCTTCATCCCCGCAGTGAGTGGAATTTACAGGTGTCGCCGATCAAACCCTCAGTTTCTATAGAAGTCCATTACTGTATATAGTAACTATTAAGTCTAATATACCCTAGTAAGCTATAGTACTTTTTCCTTTGGGAAAGTACCATCAATTCTGTTGAAGAAAGATGTTGAATCTTTTTAATTATTCTTGAAAAATAATTTATTTCTGTGCATTTTTTTTCACCTTGCATCAAATTAAAGTTGATTACATCGATTAAGCATCATGAGGTGGAGGGTGGGGGGTGGTTCCCTATTTTTTTTTTGCTGGGAGTTTGCAACCCTATTAGTTAGGTTGCTTAATATTTCTGCTAAGTACTCTTTAAAATACCAGAATAGGGAGGATGGAGTAGGTAGGTTTAAGTTTATTAGACTGATCAGTGTTGCTGAACTATGAAATATTTTGGGCACAGTGTATTTTTTACATACAGGTATAACAGAATAGCTTTAGGTGTTGTTGTTTATTTAAACTTGAGTATGAACTTATACAAAATGCAGCAAGATATTAAAAAAACAGTTTTATTGATTAAAAAACACTATATCGGATTCATATTGGTATCGGCAGATATCCAAATTTATGATATCGGTATCGGACATAAAAAAGTGGTATCGTGCCATCTCTAGTTTTTACGTCCACTAAATCGGGCCGCTTCTCGTAATAATCTGACTTCTACGTTGCTGAATGTTGCGCTCTTTAATCCCCGATCCAGGGCTCGCAAAATCACTAGCCCGACGTCCCGGGGCTAGCGATTTTTCCAGTCGGGCTACCAAAATCCATCTCAGCCCTGCCCGTCGGGCTATCATAGGAAGAAAAAATGTGTCAATGATTTTGCATTTTCTTTCGCAAATGTAGCTGAGTAATTATGTTTTGCAAACTTCAAAAAGCAAATGGCCTCAATCTTGGTTCCCCTTACCTCTTACCCTTGACTTCAGTGGAAATTTCAGATTCAGGATCTGACACAGACTGATTCATGTTCTACACAGTTCTTACAAGTTCATAGAAATTTCTGTTCAATTAGAAACAAGTATTTGAGTTGATGACTGTGATTTTTATACAGTTGTTGTGATTTGTATTTTAACAATTTTCTGATAAATTTGTTTCCGTTACAATATTATACTTTAATCTATAATATTGTAAAGGAAACAGAACATTAAAAAATTGATCTCTTTTTTATTCGGGCTACTTAAATTTATTTTGGGCTACCAAAAACTGAAGAGTGCCTGCCTGAAGGGCTACCAGAGATTTTGAAATTTTGCGAGCCCTGTAATCAATGACAAATAAAACATTATTGCTGAAAGATTTTATTTTTTCCAAAAAACTGGATTTTTTATTTCTAACTGAAACCTGGCAGCGTGGTGGTGACTATGCATCCCTCATCGAACTTTGCCCGAGTGGGTATTCCTTCATCAGCCAGCCTCGGACGTCCGGTAACGGATGAGGTCTCGCTGCTGTGTTTGGAAGCCAGTTTCACTGTCGTTCAGTAATGGTCGGACACTTTTCATCGTTTGAACTACAGCTGGTTAGAGTTGGAAATAAAGATCCGCTTTATTGTGCTGTAGTGTATCGACCACCTGGCATCAATAGCCTGTTTTTAAAGGATTTTAGTGACTTCTTATCCTCGACTTTGAAGCTGTCCAGATTGGCTATAGTCAGGGATTTTAATATACACATTTATGATGACTCTGACCCCTTTGCCAGAGATTTACTAAGCGTCATGGACTCTTTCCATTTTACACAGCATGTGTCTGGTCCCACACACACTAAAGGACACACATTAGACCTTGTTTTTACTTTAGGTGTAAACATTTATTTTATTTGTTCTGAGGACATTTTTATTTCGGACCATCACTGTATTCTTTTTAATTTGTCGTTTCATCTTTCCATCTCTTCTGTTCGTCATGTTGTTAGCTCTCGCATCATAAATTCCTCTATTGCTGTTAAATTTCCGGATGCTTTTAAGTTAGTTTTAGCTCCTTATAACAATGTTGATTTACTAACAAATGTTTTTAATAACTCTTGTCTCTCTATTTTAGACAATATTTGTCATGTAAAAACCAGATTAGCTCCTGTTTCCAAATCATCCCCCTGAATAAATGACAGCATTCGCTGTTGAAAGTGTTCCTGTCGCAAAGCTGAGTGACTATGGAAGAAAACCTGTGTACAGGTTCATCTCCTCCACTTAAAGGACCTTTTAGTTGCATTTAACATTTCAGTTTGTGATGCGGGGGCTGCCTATTTCTCAGACCTAGTATCAAAGAGAAGAGGTAACCCCAAGGTACGTTTTGACACCATTAGTGATATTGTTGCTCCTGCTCCACCTGCTGTTTCAATTACCTTGAATGAAGATTGCGAAAATTTTCTTTCTTTCTTTGTTGAAAAAGTAATGTCAGGAACAATATCTCTCCTTCAGTGTCTCTCTTGTCTGCTCCAGCCCCACCTAGGCCTGTTATTTTAGAAAGATTTTACCTGTGTCCTTACCTGACCTGGTCAAATTAGTTAATTTGATGAAAGTGTCCTCCTGCACTCTTGATATTTTACCTGGATCTTTTTTTAAAAATGTCTTTCAGTCTATAGGTCCCTGTGTGCTTACAATTATCAATACTTCATCGGTTTCTGGTCAGGTCCCTGGTTATTGTAAGAATGCTGTCATTCACCCACTGTTAAAAAAACCTAAGCTTGACGCTTCTCTTCTTAGCAGCTGCAGACCAATTTCAAAATTACCATTTATTGCTAAGATTTTAGAAAAAGTTGTTGCTAAGCAGCTTATATCTGTTCTAGATGAATACAGCATTCTGGATAAATTCTAGTCTGGTTTTCGTACAGCTCACTCTACTGAAACTGCACTTATAAGGTTTCCAGTGACATCCTGATGAATTATGAGAATGCTCTGTCCTGCTGATGTTGGTCCTGACCGCTGCCTTTGACACTGTTGACCATCACATTTTGCTAGATAGGCTGTGACATTGGGTGGGTATATCAGGGTCTGCTTTGGGGTGGTTGGCATCTTATCTGTGTGAATGATCTTTTTCCGTGGCTAATTCTAAATACAGGTCCTCTTCTACTTCTCTTGAATATGGTGTGCTGCAGAGCTCTGTTTTGAGACCTTTATTGTTTTTGCTGTATATACTCCCTCTTCAGCACTTATTGAGCACTTTTAAAGATATTTCTTATCACTGCTATGCAGATGATATTCAGTTGTACATCTCCTTTAACCCTTTAAAAACGGTCGGAGTGGGCACGCTCCATTTTGCGTAACTATTTTTAGACCCCTTTAGAACTACAACCATGTAAGCTAGCGCAATAATTTTTTTTGCATATGAAACTGGAGGAGTTATACTTACATCTTATACCATCAGCTTGTCCTAGGTCACGGTTTCCTTCCACATATAGCTTTGCAAAAATTCCATAAAAAGCATAATATAATAACAAAAACATAATATTCCAGCAACACGCTTTGCCGATCTGATCAGCTGTTCATAACACTTCCTACGTTGGAATAGACGTCAGCGTGAACTATCGCATGTCCACTATTACCTGCCTGAAACCAGAAGTGACGTCATTTCCACGGAAAATGTAGGTTTTTTTTACCTTCGGGGCCTTATAAGTCTACACTGGTGTTTTTAAACGTCACATTTGACTTTATGCTTTTCTGTATAGTCTGTATGCTTTTTTTTATATAGGGACGATCGTGGCTCAGGAGCTAGCAGTTCGTCTTGTAATCAGTAGGTTGCCGGTTCGAGCCCCAGCTCTGACAGTCTCGGTCGTTGTGTCTTCGGGCAAGACACTTCACCCGTTGCCTACTGGTGGTGGTCAGAAGGTCCGGTGATTTTCGTTCCACTTCTCACGTGTACACCACTTTGTATTGGTCTTTCACGTGGAATTCCAATAAAATTGATTCATGTTTGTGGCTGTAATGTGACAAAATGTGGGAAAGTTCAAGGGGGCCGAATACTTTTGCAAGCCACTGTACTTACTTACTTACTTAAACTCATTACTGGATGTGCAAATAGATGACATCACTGGGGAAATTCTGAAGAAGTTGGCACAACACACTTTAAAACTGAAAGTAAAGTTTCACAAGAATTGTTGCTCAGTCTCTGACCAACATTCTTTGGTAAATGAGTAAAAAATAATAAGGAACCATCTTATATGTCCAAGCATCTCACTGAGGTCACGGAAGTCAAAGGCCAAGTCAGCACACTCAACTGATGATGGAAAAGGTTACTCTGAAAGCCATGGGGAAGGAGCCTGACAGGCAATTTTCGAAATGAGACAGTATCAGATGGAGGGTGGTGACTATAAACATTTATAGAAAAGCAATGTTTAAAACCAGTAGGATCTTCCTAAAGCACAAATCATGAAAACCCTAAACAATAAAGAAAGGCAATTGAAACATTCTTTACTTAGCATGGTTAACTATGCTGGTCTGGAGCCCAAACGGCACTCTCTACCTGCCAGTGATTGGAGTTGATGGCCCACCTCCCTTGACTGATCTACAGTATATTTATTTAGTTTGGGATATTTTCATTAAATGTAATATTTATTTTAATTCAGTTCAGATATTTTCTTTTTACAGAGCCAACTTCTAAAAAGTAATCTCAACTTCTTTTGTATTAGACAATCCTACATTATTGGAGAGAAACCACAATCAAACAATAATGTAATGTTGTTTCGCAACAGCACTTTAGTCTTGGACTAAAAAACAATGTAGATAAACTGCAAGAAGGATTCAATTCAGTGTATTTGTAGGTTTGAACAACATGAGCTAATTGTTATTTACTATCTAATCTTAAAATGACTGTTCAGTACAGAAATAAAGCCCAACAATCATGTTTTTACAGTCCTGTGGTCTCAGCCCCAGATACTCAACAAATCGAAGTGATGTCATAAAAAAATGAATGAACAAAAAAACATCTCTTCTCCTTTATTTCTTTCAAACAATACTGTATGAAACGTTTCTCGCGGTTAGTATCAGCAAGACGAAGGCCAGACCATCCCATTTCACAAGCCTCTCACTTCCGCACTTCTCGTACTTCATAGTACCCGATGTATGTAGTCCGCGAACTGCGCGTACTATGAAGCGTGCGGTCACTGGATTGGGACACAGCAAGTCATTCACACTCCAATTCACACCAAAAGAATCACCAGTTTTCATAGCCATGGTATTTTGTTTTTTCCTTCTATTGTCACAAAACGGCTGTGTGCAGGCAGGAAAAGGACACAAACGCAAAACTTAGCGAGACAAACATGAACTCAAAAACATTGCTTTACTGCAGGCGCGGAGATGAAACAAAGAACAAAACTGGAAAACTAATATGGAAGACACAGGGAGAATGCAACACTGACAAAGAGAAACACAAGGCTTAAATACACTGAGGGATAATGAGGGAAATGAGAAACAGCTGGTAGAAATCAGACTTAACGAGACCGGGGAAGCGAAACTAGACACACTGGCCCTTTCTCAATTCTCAAGTGCAAGAGTCCGTACTCGCGTTCTCGGCGAGTCTGGACTTGCCAATAACGCGAGCACGGACTCTCGATTTGTACAATTGGAACACCAGCATACTTGATGATGTCACAGGTCCAGAGTTTTTACTGCCGTCCCCTCTTAATTTAACTGTGATTAATATGTTATGAAGCTTAACTTTAATCTCAGCCAAACCGATTTACTCAGGAACAAATAAAACACTGAAATAAACCAAACATTAACATTTCGAAGTTAACTAAGAGACTTATATCATGTTTAACCTGAGTAGTGAAATCTCTTTTAATAAAAATAGTGTACATGTATGCCTTAATAAAAACAAACAGGTGAGATGTTAAAACACTTTTATTTTTATTTTAGTGAACACTCAAAAATTACAATAGACAGCTGCTGGCCCGGCTCTAGGGATCCTCGACCTCCCGGTCTGCTATGGAGCGGGTGGGTAACAGACGTTTCCGAAAGCATCGGAGCACGTTTGCGAATATGTGATGTCTTGATAAACTGAGCTGATATTTGAAGTTTACACAGCTACATTCTCGCTTGAAAATAACTTAGAGGTTTATTTTGTGACCCAGAAAGAGTAATATTTAAAGGTTTTTAGCCGCGCTCCTCCGCCATTGCCACGGTTGGGTTTTGGACGAAATGCATTCTGGGATATTTAGCTGTACCAAGTCCACACAAGTCACCACCGATGCATGCTCGATAAAACGGGCGGAGCGAGAACACATCTGGGATTTTTTCGCGTTCTCTGCTTGATCCATTCTATGAACTGGAACAGTACTTGGTCTCCGACTGCTAACGTATCACGAGTACACGAGAACGCAAGGACGAACAAGTACGCATATTGAGGCTGCATCCACACGTACCCAGGTATTTTTGAAAACGCAGATTTTTCTATGCGTCTGCACCTTTCGTCCACCCGTAAACGGCGTTTTCGGTCACTGAAAACGGAGATTTTTAAAAATGCCTGCCAGGGTGGATATTTTCAAAAACTCCGTTTATGGATTTACGTGTGGACGAGGAAAACGGAGAAAACACAGCGTCAAAGGTGTGCGTATTTTTTGACGTCACACTGTGCGCCACGTTATTGTTTAGGTGAAATGAATTTCAACAATGGCGCACTTACACAAAATACTGTTACTGTTCATTTTACTCTCTTAAGTGTTTAAATGCTTACATATTCACAAACAGTTACTGTCCCTCCACACAGTTTACATGTGGATGGGATTTTTTTTTTAAAAACAAAAACGGAAAATCTCCCTTTTTCAAAAATACCCGTGTACATGTGGACGTAGTTGAGACAGGCCCACTGACAAGAGACACAGACCTTAAAAGTAAAACAGGAAACACACCAACTGAACTCTAGACATGTAAACTTAACAGAGACTGGGGAGACAGAACATAGAGGCATGAAACACAGGACAGAAAGGCACAAAGAAAGCACAACATGGAACACAGGAAGCCATATAACAAAACCTAAGAACTGAAACCATAATAGCCATAACCGAATCTAGGGTAATAATAACTATAATGATCAAAACAGCACAACAAAGGATTCAGAACATTAGCCATAATATAAAATACAAAAGACTCAGAAATGCTGGGTCACAAGTAGGGATGGGTATTGATAAGATTTTCACGATTCCGATTCCATTTTCGATTCTGTTTAACGATTCGATTCTTTATCGATTCTCTTATCGATTCTTGTTTTTAAAAAGGAGAACACTAAGGTCGATTAGCTTAGAACTGTTTTATATCTTCTCTTTCAACAAGATAGAAATTTAGGAGTAACATGGCCTTACAAACCCAACAGTGAGATCTTAAGAGATCCACAGCCTCGGACTCTTCAATGGGGTGTCACAGGGTCCCCGGGGAAAATTGTAAACGTAAAATAATAAAATAAATATTCTTCTGTAGCAATAACAAAGTATAACATAAATTATTCTGTAGCAATTACACAAGAATATCCAGTAATGTCCCTGCCTACAATTAAACACATTCACTTACCATCTGCTGTGGCAAATGGCTGCAAGGCTTTTACCACAAACTTAGTCACTGCTCGGTGACATTCGGGCCTGAAAAGAGACGCTACCGGTGGACTGCAGCGAGAACTGCCAGCGAGCGCCAGCCAGACTCTGTCTGTCTCATCATGGTCACCTAAATGCACAATGGCAGGTTTTGTAATAAAGCAGATCGCGCTAACATAATATGCACTGTTAGTTGATTATTTACCTGCCATTAACGGAGATGACGTGCAAACGTTACCGCTGCTGCTGCTGGGTTGAGATTCACGAGTCCGGAGCGGAATTAAAGACATTCATTTAAGTTCATCGGGTGTTTTGTGAGCAAATGCTTTTGCATATTCGTAGTGTTTCCTCCCTTAATGAAATATCTACTTTGCAAGTATTGCAAGTTGCCCTGTTGTCATCCGTTCTCCTAAAGTATAAACAAACTTTTAAGTGTTTGAGCCGCTTAGGCGCCGTGTTTCCTGCCAGGTACGCTCCGACGCTCCGCAACGTGGTGACGTCATTCGGGGCGACTGGAATCGATAAGGGAATCGTTTGCAAAAATGGCAAACAATTCCAAGGAATTGAAACAGTGGGAACCGGTTCTCAACAAGAACCGGTTTTCGATACCCATCCCTAGTCACAAGGACCCAGAACCGTGGCATCTATGGTTCTTTTTATGGAGGACCACAAGAGCCACATGCATCAAAATAAATAATTCTGTGGTTAAATAATGAATTCATTTTTGAATTCCACATTTAAAAAAACTCTTTTTAAAATGTTCTTTAAAAACTTCATTTCAAAAACCATTTTCGAATTTTTTCGAAAAACCATTTTCGAATTCCAATATAAAAACTCTTTTTCAACAGGCCTCTTGACCTGTGAAGTCCTCTCTGGGAAACAGGTCAGGTCCTCTTCCTTAAAACACAATTTAAATGTATACATTTGTATTAAAATATTTGGGTGAAGCTAATAGGTTTTAATCAGAATTCTGTTATCTCTGAAAAGAGGTTAGTTTAAGTTATAACTCCAAATTATTAACAGCTGTTTCTGTAAATCTCATGAAGCAAATAAAACAAGTCTATCCCAGTTCAGGTAACACTTGAATAGATAAATCTGCCTAAATTCAATTGTGTAACGAACACTAACTAGTGTAGCAGCTAAAAGACAAAGCCGCTAAAATGACCTGAGTCTTTAGCAACGCTAGTAAACCTCTTCTGTAAATGTCATGGGAGGAAAGAATTGGTGAATTGTTGTCTGATGCTTCTTTTAACTATATGCAATATAATTGGTCATAGCCTAGGGAGCTTAGAAAGAACAGCGTCTGGACGTTTCACCTCTCATCCGAGAAGCTTCTTCAGTTCTCAGGTCAAATGGTGGAGAGTCCCAGATTTAAGCCGTATGGGAGTTTCCCCCAAGGGGGACATGGACCCCCTATTGATCCTCTACCTAATCACACGAGCTGAGATGTAAAAACGGGTGTGGGTCACAATCAGCCACGGTTTCGGGTGAACTCATTGTGGGCATGTGGGCATCCTGGGCCTCTTGTCCTCAGGAAATCACATGATATGCTCACTCACATCCTGGGCCTCTTGTCCTCAGGAAATCAAATTATACGCCCACTCACGTCCAGGAAACCACAGAAGTGGTTGTGCGTTTTGCTGATTTTGCAACCATGTACATGCAGTGTACATGAGTATATAAACACTGGTGTCAGAGCTGTTCATAACCTGCACACTGGAAGACTGAAGCTACTGGCTGACACTGAAAAGAGAGAAAGACCTTCTATAAAAAGGTTTGGTACAGACTCTTTAATTATCTTCTGTCCTTTCTTTAAAGAATTGACAGTACTTATCAAGTTTTGTTTTACACAGAGACACCATGAAGCTGCTGGTTGTGTCTGCACTTCTTTGTGGATTGATGGTTCTGACCACTGCTGCTTGTGAGTATAACATATATATATATATATATATATATATATATATATATCTACTGTTATAATTTGATTAATGTATTAATTGCTGAAAAGCTTACAGTTGCATACATGGAACTATAATTCCATGTATGCACAAATACATGTCTAAGAAATAAGAATTCCCTTCACTTTGTTAACTGACCTACACATTTGTACACATACCTGCACCTGAACACTGTGAGTCACTTAACAAATGTTTCACTGTCTACCTACATGACTTGTCAGTGATTGTTTATATTATGATTAAAAAATACAAAAGGTGTCAACCAGAGACACATATACAACTTTTCATTTGCTCCCAGCCAACAGTCACCTGGTCAAGAGGTCCAATGGTTGTCCTCTTGGTTGGACTCGCATCAGTGAACGCTGCTTTCGCTTTGTTCCAACCGCCATGAGTTGGGCTAGAGCTGAGGTGAGTTTCTTTTTCTTTTCTGATTAAACCACATCCTTTTAACTGTTACTAATTACTTTTAAAGCTTCTGCTCTCTGTCACTCTCCACTGAAGAGAAATTGCTTGTCTATGGGGGCAAACCTTGCATCAGTGCACAGCTACAGTGAATACCAGATGATTCAGAGTCTGACTGCCCATCATGGCTACCCCCAAACTTGGATTGGAGGAACTGATGCGCCCGAGGTATTTTGTTTATTATTACACAGTATTTGTCAGATGTCTAATACATTCAGTCAGAACCACTATAGTCAAAATAGTTTTTTTAAATTTCCACCTGTAGTCAGGTGTCAAAAATATATGAACGGCAGACCTGGGGTGTAAATGGATTTAAATGTGGGTTGCAGACAATAGAGAAACTACTAGTAGGCTAAAGCAGCGGTCCCCAACCCCCGGGCCTCGGACCGATACCGGTCCGTGAGTCGTTTGGTACCGGGCCGCGAGAGTTGAGGCTCAGGTGTGAAATGTATGGTTTTCATGGTTTTTATCGGTTTTCAGCGTTATTTTGTTATCTTTTTTATCGTTAACTCGCTTTTCCTGGGTCTTTTCACGTGTGTTATGAATAAATCTTCTTTTTTTCGGTACCGGTACTAGTTTTATTTTGTTGTATTTATCCGCAACACCTTAAAGGCCGGTCCGTGAAATTATTGTCGGGCATAAACCGGTCCGTGAGGCAAAACAGGTTGGGGACCGCTGGGCTAAAGGATCTTAAATAGCATGCCCAATGTGAGGATTTCCAGTTTGTTACACAGAAAGTTGTGTGTTTAAAGTGAGATGATCTGCTAAGACTGTGGCTATGCTTAACATTTTGGCCACCCTGAACTAATGTGTTCAGTTTCTCTCTTCTAGGAGGGTATTTGGTTGTGGAGTGATGGGACGAGTTTTCACTATTCACCCTGGTGCCCAGGAGAGCCCAATAATCATGTCAATCAGCACTGTATTCAGATGAATGATAAAGGTAATTTGGAACACAATAATTAACATGATTGCTTAATGTTGCTTAATGTGTTTGAAAGGTTTAAGTGATCTAAGATACAAGCCATAAAGGTTGGTTAACTAGAGTTTAGGTTTTTGACTTGTTTAATATTTTACTGATTTCCACTTGTGAACCTTTCAGATTCCAAGTGCTGGGATGATATGGGGTGTGATCGTCATCTGCCATCTGTCTGCGCCAAGAAAGTCTAATGTTTCTTGGACTTGCACTGATGTATGAAATTCCCATAAAACTCACGCTGATGTATGATGCTGTTTGTGTTTCGCTAGCTCTTACTTTATTTTGCAGCATTATATTTTTCCTCTCTATAGCACCCAAACAAAATGAACAATCAACACAAGTTGGGCTGTCATTAAGGCCTTGTGACTTTAATGGGAGCAGACTTGTTACCAAAGGATTGATTTTATATTTTTCTTCTGCAGAGAAAACTGTTCTCTTCTTTCTTTAACATTAAAGCATCAAACAAGCATATCTCTGTGTTGTTTTTTGATTTGAGGTGTATATACATTAGAGATGGCACGATACCACTTTTTTATGTCCGATATCATAAATTTGGATATCTGCTGATACCGATATGAATCCGATATTTTTCCACAATAACGAAATAGATTCAACATCTTTCTTCAACAGAACTGCAGACTGCACAGATGGTACCTTCCCAAAGGAAAAAGTACTATAGCTTACTAGGGTATATATTAGACTTAATAGTTACTATATACAATAATGGACTTCTATACATTTTACTTCAGATTAAAAGTTTGGATGTAAGATTCAGATAATTTTTTATTATTAGACATTTTAAATGAGAATAAGAAAGAAAAGTAATTCTTTGTGCCCCCTTTTCCTGTTAATGCCCTACCTGGCTCCCTGGCAAAACTTTGCTAAACCCGCCCCTGCACCAACTTTTTAAAAACTCATCACACATTCAGCAAACATGGGGAAAAAAGTTTGCATTACCCATTTATCAAGCAAGCCTGTAGGTTTATATATGTGCTGCCAGATTAAGTGGCCATCTGCATTATTATTATGGGATTTCCTGTCAACAATATTCCTACTACAGCAGTCCTGTCTATTTATGAGTCTTTCTATATAGCAAAAAAATGAAAAGAAATTTGTATACACAGTTCAATAAAAAGCATTACAATACAAAGAAGTTTATCTGTAGCTTACTGTGTGTGTGCCCATCTCTGAGAGCAGAGAAATCACAAATTGAAAGCCAACATCCATCATAGTGAGGAAAATAAGGGACAACGTTAGGCAAACAACTTTAGGCAAACTTTGGAGTGTAAATAACAGTATTTAGAGAGGTAAAGAGAGGAGAGATCAAGTGTACCTGGGGGGACCTGAGTGGAGTCGACACCAGAAAACTGGCAGAAAGTAGACCAACACCTACACCACCACCTGGCGGGCACTGTTGGGAGGCAAGTTACAGGGAGGAGTGCCCAGAGAGGGCAACTCAGTTAAATACACAAAACACTTCTGTGGTTAACAAGTTCAAACATTTAATCAGGCTAAAATACAATTAAACAAGCCTAAGCAAGATAACAACAGAGGCGACCTAGAGTATATTAAAAAGCAGGAAAAAAAACTCCTGGGTCCACTCTACTAAATTACAGACCCCATACTCAGCCTGTTCTCACTCCAACATAGTGACAATTTATCAAGTCCCGAGGCGTTCCTGAGGAACGCGAAAGATGACCTTCTGCGTTGTTATGCTATGCAACGGGTTATGGATGAAATCCAGCAGAATGACACTCCTGCTGTAATAGACGTACCAGTCATGTTTTCCAGCCCTAACCCTAACCTTATCCCTAACGCTAACCAGTGCTTTAATGACATTTGATAGTGTTTTCCAAAGCGATTTAAGTAAAAATTACGTACGTGTGTAGATTAATTCCAAACGGTTCTCATGTTTCCTTATTTTTCTGATCTCGTAATATAGAGACGTGACTGCTACCCCCACAGGCAAGGAGTGACTGACTGAATTCAGGCCATTCAACAGCAGAGAAGCTGGAGGCGGTGAGGACAGAGCTAAAGAGTTGAATGTGTTTTTCAACAGATTTGACAGTGCAGTAAATGCTAACCACCTTACTGACTTAAATGTAGTCAGCCTAGAATTTACAGCCACACCACTATCACTCCCTCCCTCCATCTCCACATTGCACCATTGCGTCCTGTAAAGTCTCTGCCACCCCTCCCCCACCTATCATTTTCACTCATGACCAGATTCAAAGACAAATGAGAAGACTCCAGGCAAGTCTGACGAACCAGACAGGGTGAGTCCCTTGTGCCCGCCAGCTTTGTGGAGTCTTTCATAAACTGTTCATCTTGAGTCTGAGTCTGCACATGGTCCACGTGCTGTGGAAGACTTCATGCCTCGTTCCTGTACCAAAGATACCACGTCCCAGTGGCCCCATGATTACAGGTCTGTGGCACTGACTCTCCACATCATGAAGACCCTGGAAAGACTCCTCCTTGACCAACTACAACACATTGTCAAGCCACATCAGGATCCTCTTCAATTCACTTACCAGTAGTGATGGTAAATTAGATTCTTTTTACTGAATCGAGTTTTAATGAGTCACTCACCAAAGTGAATCGGGTTTTTTGAGTCGTTTGAGTCACTGAGTCAGTTGACCAGAGAGTGCAAAAATGTACATTTTCACTTAAACTTAATTTGTTTCTCTTTTAATGTAAATCCTACTGCTAAGATGAGTGATTGTAAAAGAAAACTATTTTATAGAGCAAAAAAGAGCAAAAGAAAATTCTAAAGGGAACATTTATTTATTTTCATTTTATTTTATTAGTATTTTTCCTTAAATGTGTCGAATATATATTTTCTCATCTAAATGTCCACTGAGCTGTGAGCCAGGGGGCGGTAATGCGCCTTATCATTGGTTGCCAACCAAGAAGAAGAAAAAGCTGTGAGCCAGGAGGGAGGGGGTGAGTGAGTGAGTGAGTGATTCATTTATGCTATGATTCAGCACAGGAAAGCAGGGGGTGAGTAGCTCAAATGTGCTGTTAGCATGTTAGCAGTAGTAATGTGCGATACCACTGTTTTCCTTTCCGATCCGATACCAAGTAATATTCAGGGTGGTATCAACGATACTGATCCGATACCGATACTTTGTACAAAAGCTTATTTTATTTATTGTATCTCAAATTATAGCATCATAATGATTACAGGACATCAGATTACTTGTTCTTATGACTTAATAATGCAGGGTTCATCATATAGAAATAAAAAAACTGTAGTTGTGCGCTATTTGAACACCTTGCCTGCCTGCAGCACTAAAGGGCTCCGTGGGAGACGTCTATCTCACCCTAGCAGCACCTGTCCCTGTCCTCCTCTTCAGTTCGCCTCAACATACGCTCGTCATATTCTGTGATATGATTTGCTCTAAAGGTGTTTGACAAGATTAGTGATGTTCCCACAACCATACATGCCAACCCTCCTGATTTTTCCGGGAGAATCCCGAATTTCAGTGCCCCTCCCGAAAATCTTCCAGAGCCACCATTTTCCCGATTTTCCACCCGGACAACAAAATTGAAAAACCATATCGCAGAATTCATAGTGCGACCCAGCCAATTCCAATTTCCAACAATGGCGGCAGCTACTTAGTTTTAATATTACTCTCATTTCTCTTTCTGGGTCGTAAAAAACTTTTAACATATTTTCAGGTGAGAATGTAGCTGTGTAAACTTCAAATATCTGAGCCGATCGACACATCGTTTTCAAACCCCCGCAGTCTTTCACTACTCGGGTTAAACATGATACACTTTGATAACTTAAAAATGTTATTGTTTGGCTTTTTCAGTGTTTTATTTGTTCGTGAGTAAATCGGTTTGGCTGAGAATAAAGTTATTAGTTTAGATTAAATTAAATTTAACTTTATTAATCCCTCGGGAGGGTTCCTCCGGGGTTTTCACACAGCTGAATAAACGTCAAACAGAAAACTAATTAAACAAAGTGTGAGAAGGTCGAGAGCTTATGCCAGCGCCCGGTTATATTTTAGATAGCAAGGAGCAGACGGCAGAGTTTCACTCTCGTGACGTACTACCCGGCTTTCTTTAGACCGCCAAGGCCGGGTCCTCAGGTGGAAGCAGCCTCTGAATTTGGACACCCCCACTGTTTCCGGGCCAGCCAATAATAACTGTGACATTTAACGTATTTTATCCGATAAATAAACACTGTAAAATGTATTCCCCCCCCCCCCAACAGCCCTTTTGAATGTCTCCCTAATTCTGAGGTCTGAAGTTTGGCAAGTATGGCCACAAAACTTCACTTTTTTGCCACATGTATTGCAAACCATGTCTCAGCTGTTTGTGAAGGTAAAATACATCCGCACAGTTACGCTCAGCCATTGTTGTGAGTGCGCACGCCAAGGGGCTGCGAGACATTTATACAGCCGCATTTCGCACATGACTATGAAAGGCGGAAGAGGAAGTAGTTCCTTTGAATGTAGACAATCCGAATGTTATAGTTTCTTTCCACTGTGTTCCTGTTAATGATAAACTACAAATTTACCCTAAATTACTAAAATATCGATATTTTAATGTGAGAATCGATTCTACAACATAAATGATTGGTATCGGAAGAATCGATATTTCAGGATCGATCCACACATCACTAGTTAGCAGAGCGACGCTACTGTGAACTGAGGAGCTTTTGTCTTGATGTGAGCTTCTACTCAGGGTTTTTTCTTCCAGTTCAGAGCAGAAATGTTTTTGTCAAGATACTGGATGGTGTGTTTTTTCTCCACAATTTTAATTATAAGCTAGATATATTTCTACTAATTAAATTAGTTTGCGAACAGCAACAGGGATGAGTCAGTGAGTCAGTTGGGCTTGTGAATCATGATTCACGAGTCAGTAAAGTGATTCTCGAGTATTGAACGATTTGTTCATGATTCGCGCATCACTACTTACCAGCCCCGCCTCGGAGCTGAGGATGCCATTATCTACCTGCTCAATCGTATCTGGACCAGCTGGCGAGCACTGTGAGGGTAATGGGTTTTTTTTTTAACTTCTCCCGGTGCACTCAACACCATCAGTTGTTTATATTTCAAATATCACAAAATGCTGATTATACAACAGCAAAATTATTATATCTCAGTTTAAAAATTTAATAAGCTTTCTGCCTGCAGAGAGTGGATAGTCAAATAAACTAAATCATCATAAATACATTATTTTATATGTATTACTTTATTTTTTATTCCTATTACTTTATTGTTATACTGCTAGGAATAAATAATAAGGGCAGGATTCTGGATCAGCACCATGATGCAAACTTGTGGCCATCTTAATTGCCCCTTGGGGGTAAATAAAGTTTTTTTGACTTTGACTATAGTATATACAGTAAGGTATAAAAGAGAAGGTATAAAATGTCACTGTATGTGTATTTGTTTGAATGCGTGTGAATGTGTATAGATTTTTTAAATTTTTACTCATAATATTGTCCAGACATGCCCTGTAAGGACCATTTCTGTGGGAATTTCCATTCAAATTATGTCCAATTTATGTCTGCATAAATTTAAAGCAGGAAAGACACTCCTTAACCTTCATAAAATCATAATCCCGTGCATATCTGGCATTTTAACCAATCAGATCACAGATCGAAGAAACGAAACTGATGCACAGACTGTACAGACTGCATTCACTCATGGAGTAAGAGGCACAAACACACCTGAAAGTGGCTTCATAGAAGAAGAGGACACGCTTCACTCAGCCTCTCACTCAGCTGTTCACAGTAGGCGGTTCTGCTTTGATGTGTAACCGATATGTCAACTGAATAACCGGGAACTTTGAGTGCAGAAAGAAGCACACGAAGAAGACTGGAGTCTCTGAATCTTTCTCTTTGAGACTGTGGACCTGCTGTTATATATACATAATGAGGATTTCATGGAGTCTTTTCTCTCTGTGGGATTCGATCATCTGCTTGAATTTCTCTAAAGGTAAATACATGTTTAATTTTCACTCCATTTGACCGTTTGTAAATCATTTAGCTGCTTAAATGCTAATGCTGCTGCTTGATCATAGCACAACATGTAAACAAAATGAGGAAGCACATGCTCTGACACATTTGTGGCATTGCAAACACTGTTTTTAATGGCTTTATGAGCAGAAATGCAACACACCCGGGTCCTTCCTGAAGCTAGTTATCAGTTGGCACATTGATCTCACTACAGTCAACATTTAAGAGTTGTTTTACTCAAACTGCTAATATTTCATCGCCTCATACTAACCAAACAAGCTAAATAAGAGCAGATTTCTATTCTTTAACATTTCATCACAAGTGTCGCAAAAGATTTCTTTTACTTTATTTTCAGCAGCTGTTTTCACTTTTTACTCACCCAGTTTTCTGGATTTACATGATTTCATCCAGCTGTTGAAACTTTTGCAGATAAACTGAACACAGCAGGAAACACTAACACCGGCAGTTCTGTGTAACATGTTACATATTTTAATAATAAATGGCTCTTGAATCATGTTAGAATAAAGAAGCCAATCATAAAGTTTCACAGGTAAGATCATGGATAATCTCCCTGAAATTGTTTAAACAGGCTTTCTGTTGACAATTTTACTGAACCTTTTATTTATTTAACTATATGTTTATGATTTTTTTCTTTTTACTTGGTTGTGAGTTACTGTGTCTTTTTACATCATTATGTCTTTCTTGGCAATCATACGACTTATTTTTCTGGCTTATTTTACTCCTTTTTGTGAACATCTCTGAAAGGCGCTTAAGAAATGAACCTTACTTACATTTAAAGTTCCCTCATTTATAGCAGGCTTCTGTGTCTGATGGAATTTAAAGACTTGTATGATATTTTTAAAAAATGTGATGGAAAAGGACAAAAGCAAATTTAAACTGAAGCAAGATTTGTATTGAGCTGCAGTTCGTACAGGATAAACAGTGTAAGTGTGGTCATTTTCTTTACTGTTTGGCTCATGAAGAAGTAAAGGTGGTCTATGACATTTAAATGACAGCAGATTAAATGATGGAAAAACAGGCAGTTTTCAGATAAGACTTTCATTTCATAGCCAGCTGTTTGTGCATGTCCAGTAAATATGTATGAACCCTGAACTAGTTCTGTAGGACTACAATTTCCTTCACTATCATTCTTCAATTTTCTTTTTGGGGGGCTTGTCATGGTAAAACACAAGGCAGCTCCACTTTAACTTTATTTGCACGTCTTCCAATGAAATTCCATTAAATGAACAGTAGATGTCAGTAAACACTGACTGTTCACATCATTCAAAGTTTGTGTCTGAAGAGCACATCCAGTGATTTTACCTCGTGTGATATTTCAGACTTTTATTTCTTACAAATCAATAACATTTTTTACTAACTAATCTTTAAATTATGAGGGTAACTATAGCAACATTCAGCAGTTGTTCCATGTGAGTAATCCCCAGCAGCTCCTTAAAAGTCCACCCTCACCGTGAGCATATTTGGTGTATTCATTGTGATGTCATGTCATAAAAAACACCAAAATACATTATCTTAGTGTCTCTAGTAATGAACATCTAATTAATGCTTAAGCACATTTTATGCAAAGCTTGTATTTTAATCTTTCCACGTATAAAATCATTCGTTCATTTATCCTAGGGCCGGGCGATATGGCCTAAAATTCATATCACGTTATAATTTGAAGCATGTGCGGTAACGATATATATCGCAATATATTATTTTCTTCTGTATAATGTATTTTACACACTATAAGGCACACTTAAAATCCTTTAATTTTCTCAAAAATCGACAGTGTGCCTTATGTGCGAATTCTCGTTGTGCTTACTGACCTCAAACCGATTTTATGTGGTACACAGCACTCAGAAATCTGTAAAAAATGTTTTAGTACGACTTTGGTAAGCTATGAAGGCACACCACTTGATGGATTGTTGGAGCATTACGGCTAACGTAGTCAGGAGCCTCGCGGAGTAATCTGGCATGAAAACAGAATTTATTAAATTTAACGGAGTTAGAAGTTAGCAGGAAGTTAGCTCGCTAGCTTGCACATAAACATGATATAGCATGTTCTGACTGAGAGATTTCTGAAAAAATTAAAACGTACAGTTCTGCTATCACTTCCAACATAAATAAAGACAGAAAACTAAATGGCAGTGACTTTTGTAGGATTACTGAAGTCAGACTAGCTGGTATATATATGGGCAGAAATCTGTGCCATCAGAAACTGAATTTGAATAAGTTAAATTTGAATTTGAATTACTCGGATTGAATCTGAATTGTAACTTGAATGAAAGCTTTTGAAAACTGAATTTGAATTAGTCTAATTTGAAATTGAATTTATGGTTTGAAAATGAATTGATTTGCTTTGAAACTGCATTTTATCCTTTAAAAATTCAGCTCTCGAATAATTTCAGATTCACTTCTCACCATTCAGTTTCAGTTCTACAATTCAATTTCAGTTCCAAAATTCAGTTTTTGGGACTTACATCCGGTTCGGTTCAAGCGCAGATTAATAGAACTACAGACTGATAGCGTTACTGACGGAATCTACAGCGTCTTGAGCTGAATTAAGACTTCAGAAGTCATTCGTCATGTCGAATGACCAGCGGATAAACTCTCAGGTTGGTAATAAATGTATTACATGTATAAGAACAAGCGTCATGTTAACAAATGATAGCCGTACAGTAACCTTTATGCTTATTGTAGCTGCTAGCTAAAAACGCTAATTTAGCGTAGTTTGCCCTGAATTCAGCTTTGACAAACAAATATGATCGACTGTTTCTAGTAGAATTCCAAAGTTGTCATCTTGTACCCTGTCAGAGCCCTGTATGCTTGCAGAGACCCCTACAGTAGGGAAACATGCAAAACTGTGTCCAAACCTTTGTGTTTGAGCTTTATTTATGTCTTACACAGCACCCCAACTCTTTAGCTAACTTAATAACTTTAGCTAAAGTGAATAGTTAGTCTAATTCATTAGTGCAGCGTTACTGGATCACCTCTGTTTGAAGTGATATAATATATACAACTATCACTGTGTTTAACTACCATAATAATTCTTAGGGTACTGAGTGCATGCTTATTAGTTGTTTTTTTAAACATACTGCTCCATTGCTATGTTTGACAGGCTGAAGTTGTCGGGTCACCTCCTAAATCGACCATCTTTTACAGGTGTTTTGTGCCAGAAATGGAGTGTCCACTGAAGACTGAAGATACTGAATCTCTACGCCGTGCCATTGATCCCTCTTGTGCCTTCATCTAGACAAGAGACATTAACTTAACCACTCTCACATGCTCTGTACCTACATCACCTTCCCTGACAGTCGTAGCTTGGCTCATCTGAGGGTGAAATTATAAGAATGTGTTATTTTGCAAAGTGCTCTCTAGGGTTCCTAAATAAAATATGGCATTGAGGTCATTTCTTTTGAATTAATCCTTCTTCTGAAATATAAGAACCTCTCCTGGTTTAAATGGCACTTTCTGTTCCTTACTTCCTGTTCCACTCCCAAACCCAAATAGATGCTGACAAGCTGACACCGTAATATGGAAGAGGGAGAGAAGCTGGAAAGGACTACTACAAATAAACCCAATGCCTAACAATGAAAAATGTAAAATAAGAACAATAATAATAATAAAGATAAAAGATGAAGTAACAAGTTTTTGTTTTTTTTGTTTATTCCAAATGATCATCCAGATGTCTGTGACATGTGATGACAAACACCATAATGGAAGGCCTTTGTCATCACATGCTTAAACTCATCATATATTTTTGCATATGCTGAACAGGCAGTCAGACATGCTGTAACTGTGGGGTAGAAAACTGCATAAACACCATACGGCGGGGTCTCAAACTCCAGTCCTTGAGGGCATGGAAAAGTTGCATGACACCGGCCCTCGAGGACTGGAGTTTGAGACCCTGTCATATTCCATATGACAGGTGTGGTTGAACTTCATGAAGACTCTGAAGTTTCTCTTCTCTTCTGGCAGGACAGGAATGTCGCCTTGTCCTGTGAGCCACCGTGAGGATGTACTTAGAGTAGAACTGGAGTGTCACCGGCCTCAGGCTCTTCACCTTTTCAAAGACAAAGCAGTCATTTAGATAAAATATTAGATTAAAATATTAGATATTAATATTACCTGTAAATGCACAAAGAGAATTTAGAAATGTAGTTATTGTCAAGAGTGAACAAGTACTGATAGTGTAATTTACAGCTGTGGCCAAACGTTTAGAGAATGAGAAGTGTTGTTTATTTACAAAGTTTGCTGTGTCAGTGATAGTTGTATATCATATTATATCACTTCAAACAGAGGTGATCCAGTAACGCTGCACTAATGAATTAGACTAACTATTCACTTTAGCTAAAGTTATTAAGTTAGCTAAAGAGTTGGGGTGCTGTGTAAGACATAAATAAAGCTCAAACACAAAGGTTTGGACACAGTTTTGCATGTTTCCCTACTGTAGGGGTCTCTGCAAGCATACAGGGCTCTGACAGGGTACAAGATGACAACTTTGGAATTCTACTAGAAACAGTCGATCATATTTGTTTGTCAAAGCTGAATTCAGGGCAAACTACGCTAAATTAGCGTTTTTAGCTAGCAGCTACAATAAGCATAAAGGTTACTGTACGCTATCATTTGTTAACATGACGCTTGTTCTTATACATGTAATACATTTATTACCAACCTGAGAGTTTATCCGCTGGTCATTCGACATGACGAATGACTTCTGAAGTCTTAATTCAGCTCAAGACGCTGTAGATTCCGTCAGTAACGCTATCAGTCTGTAGTTCTATTAATCTGCGCTTGAACCGGAACCGGATGTAAGTCCCAAAAAACTGAATTTTGGAACTGAAATTGAATTGTAGAACTGAAACTGAATGGTGAGAAGTGAATCTGAAATTATTCGAGAGCTGAATTTTTAAAGGATAAAATGCAGTTTCAAAGCAAATCAATTCATTTTCAAACCATAAATTCAATTTCAAATTAGACTAATTCAAATTCAGTTTTCAAAAGCTTTCATTCAAGTTACAATTCAGATTCAATCCGAGTAATTCAAATTCAAATTTAACTTATTCAAATTCAGTTTCTGATGGCACAGATTTCTGCCCATATATATAATGATGTCCTGTGATCGCTAGCAAAACAGCTACGTTAGCATAACATTAGGACAGTGAAGTTGAAGGATGAACGCAAACTTTTTTCGACTAGATAAAAGTTAACGTGAAGGTTTCTGGTGGTTAGGGACAAATGCAATCGCATGGCAGGATGCTATAAAAGGACCAAACTTCAGTCAGGAGAATAACTGAGATAATCCATCCACAATACGAGGTTAGTCATTAATATACTGCAACAACATGGGAATAGAGCAGCTGCGAGAGAATTCAGCATTAATGAATCAATGGTTTATATTGTTTCTACCGTATACCGTTTATACCGCCCACCCCTAATTTATCCTTTAATTTTCTTGATATTTTTGACCCTTAAAAGGATTAAATGTGAGCGGTGAAACTGACTGCTTGAGAAAAGCACTACCAGAATCTGGACACTAGAGCTGTGTCCCAAAACGTCGGCTGCATCCTTTGCGGTCTACGTGGGCCGGGTCCTTCGAAGACCGAGAAGGCCGGAAGTGCGAGGCTGTGAAATGGGACGGTCTAGCCTTCAGATTTGCGTCACAGCTGTCTCGGTGGAGTTTATTAAACTCGGCCGTCTGCTCCTTGCTATCTAAAATATAACAGGACACTGACGTAAATTCTCGACCATCTCATACTTCTGTTTAATCAGTTTTCTGTTTAACGTTTATTCAGCTGTGTGAAAACCCCAGAGGAACCCACCCGATGGATTAATAAAGTTTTATTTAATCTAATAATCTAATAACTTTGATCTCAGCCAAACCGATTTACTCCAGCACAAATACAACACCGAAAAAAGCCAAACAATTACATTTCATCCGAGTGACTTATATATCATGTTTAACCTGAGTAGCGAAAGAGCGGGGGTCTGAAAACGATGAAGCCGGGAGTCCGCTGCTCTCACCGGCTCGAGTGACCATTGAACCCCCCGGCTTGCTATCGAGCGGGTGGGTAACAGACTTCTCCGAAAACGTTGGCGCACTTTTGCAAATATGCGATGTCTTCTGTCTTCCGGGTGGCCGGCCTCCGGATCTGCTCTGTCGCCACCACTGTCTTCCGCGTGGCCGGCTTCCAGATCTCCTTCGACTGCATCGCCGCCACTGCCTTCCGCGTGGTCGGCCTCCGGAGATGAACTGTTCTGGACTGCTGTGCTGCGATCCTCCGGGTCAGCCTCCCGAACTGTTTTGGATCTGCTCCCTGTGCTTCGTTTTTTTTTTAGGTTGTTTTCGGACACGAACAAGCTGAGAGGGAGTTTTTATGTTTTTGCTCTCCCTACACAAAAATAACAATGCATTATAATCAATGTTGATGTGAATCAATTACATGCCCCAGACTCTACTATTAATAATACAAGAAATTTCAGTAGCAAGCCAATTATATAAAATTGTGAGATTTGAGGTTGTCTTCCAGCTAGTGCAGTGGACAAACAAACTGGGTTTGTTTGTCCACTGCAAACAAACCCAGTTTGTTTGCAAACTGGGTTAAAAGGGTTAAAAAGGGTTAAAAATTTAAAAAGTAATAACTATTTTATATTTATGAAAAGAACTGAAGTTAATTAAAAGCTTTATGAAGAAAAAATGGCAAAAAAACATAAAAATAATAAAACTTAAAGACCTAATCTGTTGGTGGCCACTTTTGGCCACAAACAAGTTGAAAGGGTAGTGATTTTGAACGAACACAGAGGGTTAAATATCACAATTTTAATCAACCATAATTATGTGGACATGCATATTACATCGTTTTTAGTGAAATATAATCCCCCCAGAAAGGCAGGAAAAGCCAGATGTTCCCTTAAACCGTGGACAGAGCTACAGACCCATGACACCCTTACCCAGTTAGCCAGCAGCTATGACCAGCAATACTTGTGCAGTTAATAAAAGGACAGGTTTGTCGCGCTGTTACACACAGCACGCTCATTTGTTTGAATTCGTCAGTTGCCACAAGACAGCTTACCAACGTGTACGTAATAAGCTGATACTCCTGTGTGCTTTAGACTACAGTGTGCGCTGTACACCTACTTACTGGTTGTGTCGCATCAGTCTGTGTCTCAGAGTTAATTTGTGTTTCTCCTACAGCTCCGGACCGCCCAGGCAGAAAAAATGCACGTGCTCTTTGTGAGCTCGTTCCTGGCTCATAACCAGCGGGCTTTGCCGTCAAGGGCGATCATTGGTTATTGATCATCATGTGACTGATGCAAGCCAGATCCTTTTATTTAGTAAAAATGTGATTAATACTTGAATATTATTGTTGAGGGGCACAGACAGGACTCCGCACGCACACACACATTAAAAAAAAAACAACATTTTTTAATTATTAAAAAAATTGCCTCAACAAAAGGCCACTTTGGGCACCCATCAGGAAAGGGGCGGGTGCTCAAGCCCCTCCCGTCCCCCCCTCTGCACGTGCCTGATATTATATATTCTGTATTTATATATGTGTATATATTAGGGATGCAACGATACCAATTTTTTCAAACCGATCCAATACCGATACTTGGATCTGAGTACTTGCCGATACCGAGTACAAAAACCGATACTTCTACCACACACAAGTTAAACTTAACCAGTAGTAAAGAAACGACCCCAGACAACTCTTTAACACAAACGAAACGTTTACTGAACGTAAGGGCAGAGACAAATACTGTACAACACATCCCTTTTTTAAACTCAAATGATATTCCAATTCCTTAACCAAATGAAATACACTGTATAAATGAAATAATTCCCTTTCAAATTATATTAAACAACCCAACTTATGTTATCACCTTTTGGTAAGTGACTCACTAATATACACTCCAAAACACGTTATATAAATCCACTAAACATACAATATTCACACATGGGCCCCACACGCTCACATTCACACTTGTTGCAGGCCTGTTTGCTGCTCACGCCGGACGATGGAGAAAAATCCTCTCCTCCCCAGTAAGAGCACAAAAGTCTGACTTACAGTTCCGTTGCTCGGTAGGTCGCCATTCACCAGTCCCACACTAAATCCACTCCCTGCGGACCCGATGCTGTCTCTGCTACAGCGCGTTAGCCAGTCACTGTCCAGCTCTCCGACAGTCCTGCCTCCGTGGCGCAACCAAGCAGTCCGGGCTAGCCTTTAGCCTCGGCGGTCATGGCTGGAAACACAGTTTTCCTCGGTGGTGCGACCGTTGAAACAAAAACTCACTTCACCCACACTCTGTTGCGAAGCTCTCACACGGTTAGCTTTCTAGTCACACACTCTTTTGTGCTAGTTAACCTCAGTAAAACTAGCCGAGTCTCTCACTTTGGTTCAGCTAACCTCGTGCATCTCTCCATGCCGTTCTCTTCTGTGAACTGTGAACACCTTATGTGGCGTTCAAGTCCATGGGAATTATGAGTATCTACTCCCAAATTCCCATCCGGGCTACATTAGTATCGGTTCATGGTATCGGTTGACTTTTACGAGTACGAGTACGCACACATTTTACAGTATCAGCCCCGATACCCGATACCAGTATCGGGATCGGTGCATCCCTAGTATATATGGTATATCTATGCTTATATCTGTACTCTCATTCCCCTTTATTGTATCTGTAACATGCAACTTCTGTCTTGGTGCTGTGCTACTGAAAACTGAATTTCCCGGAGGAACCCACCCGAGGGATTAATAAGAGTTAAAAGTTTCATCTAATCTCCATCTCTCTAATCTAAAGGGCTAGCCGCTTGTTTGAATAACTTATATTGAAAGTTTGACCCCTGGTCAGTCTGTATGATCTTTGGCAGGCCAAACACCGAAAAGAATGTTGTCAACGCCTTAACAACTGATTTTGCTGTAACCTTATGTAATGGGACAGCCTCCGGGAAACGGGTAGCTGCACACATGATCGTTAGAAGATATTGCTTTCCTGATTTTGTTCTAGGTAGTGGACCCACACAGTCTACTATGACATGGTCAAACTGCTGATCCACTACAGGAATGGGACACAAAGGAGCCGGGGGTATGACCTGATTAGGTTTACCCGCAATCTGACATACATGGCAACTACAGCAAAACTTAGAAACATCACGCTTTATACCAGGCCAAAAGAAATGCTTTAATAAAAGCTTGTATGTATTTGTGATGCCCAAGTGTTCAGACCACTGACTTTCAAGCGCAAGAGCCAGGATTTTGTGCCGGTACACAGAGGGCACAACAGTCAGCTTAACTTTACTTCACTCTGCACCTTCTGCACCTGGTGGAGACCACTGTGCATTAGAACGTCATGCTCTACAAAATAGGCTTGTTGTTGAAACAGTTTTGGAGGGTTTCATTAGCTAACTGAGCTGCTAGTTGTTCTCTAGACAAGGGCAGTAGAGACCTTTGAGAATGGATCAGGCTCCTCAGGTTTCACTGAGTCTGGGGGTGACAGAACATTGTTTCTTTCAGTTTGTACATTATTCTCCCCGGAATAATGAGGACATCAACACAGAATCAGAGAGGGCAACATCAGTGTCTTTACGAGCTTGTGCACAGGTAACCGCACAGGCTGGATACAGCCCAGGGTGCACCGAAACATCAGGAGTTTTCTGATTCAGAGGGTTGTCCAAGACCTCCAAACTAGGGAGCACTAACCCTCCTGCAATGGCATTGCCCAACAACACGGCCACACCCTGTATCGGGAAGGCCGGGCAAACGGCAATGAGGAAAATTCCTGTAACGAGCTCTGACTTTATAAAAACTCAGTGAACTGGTCTGGGAGCGTAATCCGTCTCTATCCCACGCAGGACAGAATTAAAACCACATGCTCTTTCAGCAGAAAAAGGTAAAACACTCGAGAGAACAGTGGAAGACGCGAGAGAAGTCACTTTCTGTTTATTTAAATACAGCACTATACGCTTAGGGATGCATTTCTTAAAATCTTCTAGCAATACTAACTCCCGTAGAGCGTCATAGTCATTTTTGAAGCAACGCACCACTTATCAAAGAGGGTCCCCTTTTCTCTAGCAAACTCCACAGACGTTTGAGTCGGAAGTTTCTTTTGCTGACGAAACCTCTGCCTATAGCAGGCATGTCCGAAGTCTGTCAGATTTCACATGGCCTGGAGCTTCAGTCTAATTATGTATTATTTATGGCTCACTTTCTTACAGTGTGTTCACACCAAACGCGATAGACGCGACCAAAACGCGCCAGACGCCCCTAGCTTGACACGTGCACATTCGCACCTCGACGCATGTCCAACGCAAATTATTCGCGCGTCAAAATTGCATATTTTGACGCTTCCGTGAAGCGGAAATGTATTGCCAGACGGTATCTTTGCAAGATGGTAGCTGTCGATCTAGTGTTTGAAGAGAGAGTCTCCCTCCTCTATTTACTGTGAAGAGCAGAGCAGCGGCGTTAAGAACGTCCTCGCCGTACCTGGGTCCATCAGGTCCTCCAGAAGCGTGAGCAGTTTGGTGAGTTTCACCATTTGCTCCAGGAGCTGCACCTGGATGACGGCCAATTTCAGCGGTACCCCCGTCTTTCCCTCGCCCAGTTTGAGAACCTGCTGTCCCGCGTCGGTCCAGGCATCGCCCGCCTAGACACCAACTACAGGCGCTCAATCCCACCTGCAGAGCGCCTGTCCATCTGCCTGCGGTTAGTAAAAGTGTTTAATACGGTAGTCCTTTATTGATACCTGTGCTAATATATGCTAAACCATCCGTTTATACTGTGGGTTAATCTTTGTAGTGATACTCACTCCTTTTTTTTATTTATACCTGGTTTAATTCTGGTATAGAAGCAGTTGAATGTTTGTATATAATCCCTGCAGCTGTCAGACTCTATAACAGGGGTCACCAGCCTTTCCTAAAACTGAGAGCTAGATAAAATTGTGAACAGTTTGGTTCATCTTTAGTTATATGATAATAACAATTCTATCTTGATATGCTGTCTTATCACAGGTTAATTTTTCAAAAAAGGCCTGGGTTGTGTAGCAGCCAACAACTCCTCCAGAGAGGCTGTCCTGGTGAGGGAGAAGTTCATGGCCCACTTCTCGGCGAAGGGAGCAGTGTCTTGGCAGCCAAAAGAATAGCCTATTTGAAGTCCCACTGACTTCCCCACAACGGCTCTGAGCCACCCACAAACCTCTAAAGAGCGTTCCTGCCTTTTTAAAAATGTTCTTAATAAATGGAGCTCTACTCCAAAATAAACTAACCTCTCTTTATTCTCTTAAATAATTGGTCTTCACTATGTTCCTATATAGTAGTATATTTTTTCATTAGTATAATATGAAATAAATTCTACATGTGTCAAGTTGTGTGCCAATATTTGCTGTGTAGTGGAACTGAGACATTAGTCATTACAAAAATTATTTGAAATAATATTAAAATTCTCAAACAGAAAAACATTAAACATAAATATATAAAATATAAGTATTTAAAGAGAGACAAGAATAAAAAGGACCCAGCTGCTCTCCAGAGCAGGAACAAGGCTGAGGAGCTCCATTGGAGACTGGCGTGGCCTCTTCAGGGACACCAGGATGGCCAGCTCCACCACCGATGGACCGTCCTTGGACCCCTCCCTCGTCCGCCTCGGAGCTGTCCTCCTCTGCGGGACTGTAAAACACAGCACAAAACAACACAAAGAAATGAGAAGGCTGCTACTAGATTTTCATTTTCAACATTGAAAAAAAAAAACCTGGATATAATCAGATGGGTTGTAGATATTTAGTAAAGGTAATCACAAGGGAATTCAACCGAGTAAAAAGCTATCAGTGCTTGCTGTACATCTGTTGCTACCATAGCTGGACTGGCCATGGGGCATACCGGGCATTTGCCTGGTGGGCCGCTGGTGATTTTTTGTTTTTATGGGCCGATGGATTTTTTTTTTGGAAGGGTATAAATAATGAAAGGTGTTGGATTGGCCAGTTGGTCATGATCGACTCTGGGCTGGACCAATTACAGCCGAGGAGGTCGGATGCACCCTCCACCTTGTTTAGCAATCTTATAGACGAACTAAAGAAAATGGAGAACAAAAAAAGGAGAGGAGGTGCAGAAAAAATTAGGGCCAAAAAGAAACAAGCCTTTCAGGCAGATGCTGCCAAATGTGTAAAAATAACTGAATTGTTTAGTGGTGGCTATCACGGAGCTTCCACAGATTTAGCAACATCAGCAAGTGGTGGAGGCCAGCAGGTGGATGAGGGAAAGGGGAGGCAAGAGGAGGAGAGACCTGAGGCGGCCGCTGGTCCGAGTGGCAGAGGAACTGAACTTCAGGTAAGAAGTTATGAACTGCTGTCTATCTGTGTCAGATATAAACCAAGTTTAGTTGTAGTTTATTTTCATTTTGCTGACTTTTTACAGTCGCTTACAATAACTCGTACTGCGTACTAGCTAGCATGACGGAGTTTATATACTGCTAGGCGGGTGCTATGATGTTACTGATAGTGAATTTCATTTTATGCTTAAGGTTAGTTTCTCAAACTCCTCAAAATCTTAACAAATTGTGCCAATCCTTACATGTCGCACCAGGCTGATTTATCATCAAACGTGGAGAAGTCTGTGACAGAGGAGACAGAAGAGCAGCAGAGAGAGATGGCGCAAAAGAGCAGGAGAGAGAGATGGAGCAACAGAGAGAGACGGAGCAGCAGGGACATACAGAAGAGCAGGAGAGAGAAATGGAGCAAGAGAGAGAGTTGGAAGAGCAGGAGAGTGAGAGCCAGGGCATAGATTACTTTGCTCGGCCTGAACCTGCCATATTACAGGCCTTAGACTACCACCCACAGCAGAACAGCAGCAGTGCAGTTGTGATGAGGGTGTTCAGCTGTAAAGATGGCACCAACAGGAAGTGGCTTACTTGTTACTTATTATTATTACTTATTGGCTTATTTATTGTTCTGCTTTGTGTGTCTGGCATTTGCAAGGTGGACTGACACCAGCGCATTTATAACAGTCATGAGTGACTGGCGACATGTACATCTGCGCACAGAGAAGCATGAAAAGAGCACTACACACCAGACCTGTGCTGAAGCTTTTTTCTTAAGGTGCTCAAAAGGCAACATCAGGAGCTTGTTTGCTGGCAGTCAGTTGTCAGCTCACAGAGCACAAGTGAAAAAGAGACGGCAAGTTTTAGAACGTATAGTGGATGTGATCAAAGTACTTGGGAAGAGGGGACTCAGCTATAGGCATGTGGAGAATGAGGCTGCATACACTTTGGGTGATAACACCATTGATCATGGTAACTTTCTGGAACTGATTGTGTTATTAGGCAAGTATGATATGTGCCTTGGAGAACATTTGAATGACTGCATTGAAAAAAGCAAGAAGTTGCATCAGACCAGTGGATCAAGAGGTAGAGGATCTCTCATCACCCTACTCTCCAAAACAACTGTCAACTCAGTGATTGATGCACTTGGCCATCTCATTCAAGAGAGCATCGCTAGTGATGTCCAGAAAGCTGGGATGTTTTCTGTTCAGCTAGACCAAACCCCAGACATCACAGGTTATGATCAGTGTTCAGTAATCATCAGATATGTTACTGAGGCTGTGCAGGAGAGGCTTGTCTCCATAGTGAGGTGCGAAGCATCCACGGGGCAGTACTTTGTAAACTTGCTTTCCGGAGTTTTAGAGCATCTGAATCTAGACAAGGCCATGTGCATTGGGAATGCAACAGATGGTGCTTCAAATATGCAGGGCCAGTACAAAGGCTTTTCAGCACTTATGACAGCCCAGTCTCCAACTCATGTGCATGTGTGGTGCTATGCACACATACTTAATCTTGTGCTTGCTGACACAACACAAACTGTCATTGAAAGTGGATCAATCTTTAATTTACTTAATGACATAGCTGTGTTCATCAAGGAGTCCTATCACAGGGTCAATCTGTGGGAGAAACAAACCCAAGAGACAAGACACAGACGCCTCAGTCCAATAGGTGAGACACGGTGGTGGGCCAAGCATGATGCCCTCCAAAAAATCTTTGGACATTTTGGAAAACCAGATGATGGCCTCTTCGTTGAAGTAGTGCTGACGCTGGAAGCCATTGAAAAGAGGGAAAAAGAAAAGCCAGCTGTTCGTGCCAAAGCACGAGGCTTTAAAGAGTGTCTCTTGAAGCATGAAACTGTGTTAACAGCACAGATATTTCTTAGAGTGTTTGAGCAAACAACTCCTCTGTCGAAGTACCTCCAGTCAAAGGGGATGGACGTTCTCTCTGCCCATCATATGGTGACTGCCACACAAGATAGCCTGAAAAGTATCGCCAGGGACTTTCCAAGTGTGAAGGCAGCTGCAGACACATTTATGAAACAGACAAATCAAAAACTAGAGGAGAGGGAGAACAACACAGACATGGAAGTGGAGGCTGAACTACCTAAAAAGAGAGCCAAGAAGAGAAAAGGCATGGCCGGAGAGATGCCTGAAGATGAGTTGCAAATCAATGCTGAGAAATCATATGAGGTGAAAGTGCACAACATCATCCTGGACACAGTTATTGAAGCAATCCACAGACGATTTGTCATACATGGCCCTCTTCTTGCGGATTTGGCATGGTTGGACCCCAGGAAGTTTAGCCAGGTGAGAGCAGTTTCTCTTCCAAGTAATGCATTTCAAAACCTCAGCACCCATCTACTTAAATTTGACAGCAGGGCTACAGTTAATAACCTTCAGTCAGAAATGAAATGTTTTGCTGAACAGTGGGAAAGGCTTAAGACATCACATGTAGATGACTGCAGGACCAGAACAGCAAAGGACAGATCTGAACAATGGGACGAAGAAAGTGAAATTGTGACCAAAAGCTGTGGTTCTTGCAAAAATTGCCCACTGTGCTGCTATCAAATAGGCGGTTCAACATGCTGTCTGATGCCTATCGTCTCCTTGTGCTGGCATACAAGTACCTGCTGACCCTCTCCCTCACTCAGGTTGCCTGTGAAAGAACATTCTCTACACTCAAGTTCATTAAAAGCAGACTCCAGTGCAGCCTGTCTGCAAACAAGCTGGAGATGTTTATGCTGATGGCCACTGAAAAGGACATTCTCATGTCATTGGACTCTGACATGGTCATTGACAGGGTAGCTGAGAAGAGAGACCTGCTGAGAAAGCTCCTTTTGTAACCTGATGAGGTGAAATAAAAATGAGCAAAACATTCCTAATTATCTATTGTTAATATTAAATTCAGCTTTATTGTTATTGCCTAAAGTACAGTCAAATGAATACGTTTAGTATCTACCTTCACTTCAAACAAGTCAAGTGCTCGGTAAATGCTTAGAATTTGTCCATCTTAATAGATAGAATAAATATGAGATTGGAGTATTAGGCATTTATAAACATATATTCTTACAGTCTGAATCTGTCATTGTTTCATTTCAGATGCTGTCAGTCGTAGTGTTGTAGGTGACCTTTTATTGATGAGTGAATAGTCTTTGGCGATACAATTCAATCACAATCTGTCCTTTACAGATTTTAATATTCATCTAATCTTTGTTCCTTTCTGTCCTGTTTTTCAGGGTCTAATCATACATTGTTTGTTTGTTTAAGAGGTTCTCTAGACCATTCAACCTTTTAAGTTCATCAACGTAAGTACTGCTGTATATGATTCCTCTAATTTTGTGGAATAAAGATACCAGTACTGTGATCATCTGAGCAAGTCCATCAATTGCCATTCACTGTTCTTTGTCCTTTCACTTGTGTCCTGTTTTTCAGGATCCCATCACAATTTCTTCAGAAGTAAGTACTGTATATGATGCCAGTATTTTCCCATATTTTCTAGATACTGTATCAGTACTGTGTGTAAAATGGCATCAAAAACTCAATTAAGTGTTATTCTTATTCTTCTTTCTCACCTTTCTTTCTCTGTCTCCTTTCATATTTAAAGGTTGCTGTGTTAAAAAACATATATTGTGCTACCATGCTGTTTTGTATTGTTTTGGTAAATAAATAGTTTATGAAAATATCACTAAATCTGTCATTTATTAATTTTAATATTAATTAATGATCATGTCTCACCTCTAGTGTTCTTGGTCTTAATTTCAGGTTTCTACCATGTGTTGTAGATAGTTCAGGAGGTTAACTCGACCAAGCAGTCTTTTTGTTTCCGCTATGTACTGTTTAAAATCCAGAATAGGGTGGATGGTGTAGGTTTAAGTTTATTAGATTGATACATACAGTTAAGCCCATAATTATTCATACCCCTGCCAAATTTTGACTTAAAGTTACTTTTATTCAACTAGCAAGTTATTTTTTGACTGGAAATGACACAGGCGTCTCACAAAAGATAATAAGATGATGTACAAGACGCATCATTGTGGAAAAAAATATTTCTCAGCTTTTATTTACATTTGAGCAAAAAGTATCATGCCCAGAATTATTCATACCCTTTACAAACTGTCACAGTCTCTGGGAAAATCCAAAGTTCCATACCATTCCAAATAGTCAAAGCTGTTCTAAAGCATCCTAATTACCCTGATTAATTGGAAATAGCTGTTTTAATCAACTCAACAGGTGAAAAACAGCAGCTCTCTGCAGGTGGTCTGTGGACATTCATGGCTAAGACAAAGGAACTCAGTGAGGACCTGCAGCTGTGCATTGTGGCTGCTCACAAGTGGGGAATGGGCTACAAGGCCATATCCAAATGTTTTCAAGTTCCAGTGGCTACAGTGCAAAGTATTATTATTAAAAATACAAGATGTTCCGCACTGTGGAAAATCTCAGAGGACGTTGTCGGAAGCCAAAAGTGAAACCTGTGCTGGCCAGGAGAATAGTGAGAGAGGTGAAAAAAAAGAATCCAAGGATCACCACCAAGGCCATTCTGGTGAATCTGGGCTCTGCTGGTGGCAATGTCTCAAGGCAGACAGTCCAACGGACACTGTTGGGTTCCACGGATGCAGACCAAGGAAAACGCCACTTCTCCAGGCACTTCTAAGGCATGCCAAAGCTCATTTGGCCTTTGCAAATGCTCATCTGGACAAAGAAGAAGATTTCTGGTCTTCAGTGTTATGGTCAGATGAAACAAAAATTGAATTATTTGGTCACAATGATGTTGCCTTCATTTGGCATAAAAAATGGAGAAGCCTTCAACCCACAGAACACCATCCCCACTGTCAAACATGGTGGTGGGAACCTAATGCTTTGGGGGTGTTTTTAGCCAATGGACCAGGGAACCTAATCACAGTAAACAGCACCATGAAAAAAGAGCAATACATGAAGATTCTCAACAACAACATCAGGCAGTCTGCAGAAAAACTTGGCCTTGGGAACCAGTGGACATTTTAGCACGACAATGACCCAAAACATACAGCAAACGTGGTGAAGAAATGGTTAGCAGACAACAACATTAACGTTTTGCAGTGGCCTAGCCAGAGTCCTGACTTGAATCCAATTGAGAATCTGTGGAGGAGCTAAAGATCAGGGTGATGGCAAGAAGACCCTCCAACCTGAAAGATTTGGAGCTCATTGCTAAAGATGAATGGGCAAAAATGCCTGTGGAGACATGCAAAAAGCTGGTCTGCAATTATAGGAAGCGTTTGATTGCTGTAATAGCCAATAAAGGCTTTTCTATTGATTATTGAGAAGGGTATGAATAATTCTGGACATGATACTTTTTGCTAAAATATCAATAAAACCTGAGAAATATTTTTTTCCACAATGATGCCTCTTGTACATCATCTTATTATCTTTGGGGAGACACCTGTGTCATTTCTGCTCAAAAAAGAACTTGCTTGTTGAACAAAAGTAACTTTAAGTCAAAATTTGGCAGGGGTATGAATAATTATGGGCTTAACTGTATATACCAACAAGGCAGTGTACATCAAAGCGGTTGTTTTCATGCAAAGGCTTTATGGCTTTTCCTATAATGCCTGATGGGCCGGTCTCTAGTCAAAATGCCTGGGCCGATTTTTTTGTCCCAGTCCAGCCCTGGTTGCTACAATTACATACCTGTGGGTGCAGCAGCAGGAGTGGAGGGACCAGGGACTGGGGAGTCAGGAGAAGCAACAGGGGATGGCTCTGCTGCAGAATCAGTTGGCTCTGTCAAGACAATATTAAATGTTAACAGGTTGGAAACAATAGTCATAGAGAAAGTATATACAGTGGTGTCTCATTTATTGCAGCAGGGGTTGTCAGAATAACTAGCCCCTCGCCACGCACTTTATACACTTTTTTCCCCACACACATGAACATTACTCACAGTTCTCACAAGTTGATTCTCAAAGTGCAAACCTTTGTAGATATCAAAACGTAAAAGTATTATTATGCCGTGTTTTTTCTTCATCTGCCTGCCACTTTTGTGCGCCTTTTTCCCTCCTGGTGCAGGTGTCTATTTCCGAATGAGGGTCATAGTTATGGGTGTTTTTGTGCTGTTTTTTCTATTGGACGTGATGGTTATCAAAACAAAACATGATAAATTTGACAAGCGCAGGAGACACAGCACGGAGGAGATTTGTCAATCAGGCTGCAGAATGCGCATTGTTGAAAGTTTTACTGTGTAATAAAAAAATCTGCGAAAAAGCGAGGCAGTGACGGATGAACAGCGGGACCACTGTATACTGTTTATTAATAAACAATAACATATATTCCTATATGACAACATGCATAAAAGGAGAAAGGTATTTGTACATCAGTGGGAAAATAGCGGTGGCTTGCTAGCTTTTGTGCGGCTTCCCCGGGTCAGTCAAAAAATTCAAAAGAGAAATGAATGAACTTACCAGGTTGCCCGATCTCTTCACATATTTTCCTCCAAGCTCGGTCCTTTATATTCCTGTCTCGGTACAGAAAGCAGCTGGTGTCGTACAGCTCCGGGTGGTTTGCTACGGCGTTGATGAGCCTTGCCTCCATATTGAATGAAGTATGAAGTAGTGATGCGCGAATCATGAACGAATCGTTCAATACTCGAGAATCACTTTACTGACTCGTGAATCATGATTCACAAGCGCAACTGACTCACTGACTCATCCCTGTTGCTGTTAGCAAACTAATTTCATTAGTAGAAATATATCTAGCTTATAATTCAAATTGTGAAGAAAAACACAACATCCAGTATCTTAACAAAAACATTTCTGCTCTGAACTGGAAGAAAAAACCCTGAGTAGAAGCTCACATCAAGACAATAGCTCCTCGGTTCACAGTAGCATCGCTCTGCTAACATGCTAACAGCACATTTGAGCTACTCACCCCCTCCCTTCCTGTGCTGAATCGTAGGGGAAGCAAATCACTCATGACTCACTAACCCCCTCCCTCCTGTGCTGAATCGCAGAGCGCGCGAATCACTCATGACTCGCTCACCCCCTCCCTCCTGTGCTGAATCATAGAGCGAGCGAATCACTCATGACTCACTAACCCCCTCCCTCCTGTGCTGAATCATAGAGCGAACGAATCACTCACTCACTCACTCACCCCCTCCCTCCTGGCTCGCAGCTACTTCTTCTTCTTGGTTGGCAACCAATGTTAAGGCGCACTACCGCCCCCTGGCTCACAGCTCAGTGGACATTTAGATGAGAAAATATATATTTGACACATGTAAGGAAAATACTAATAAAATAAAAATAAACAAAAGAAATATTCCCTTTAGAAATTCTTTTGCTCTTTTTTGCTATATAAAATAGTTGTTTTCTTTAAGAATCACTCATCTTAGCAGTAGGATTTACATTAAAAGAGAAGCAAATTAAGTTTGAGTGAAAATGTACATTTTTTGCACTATCTGGTCAACTGACTCAGTGACTCAAATGACTCAAAAAACCCGATTCACTTTGATGAGTGACTCATTAAAACTCGATTCAGTAAAAAGAATCAAATTTACCGTCAGTAGTACTGACGGTAACTTAACCTCGCACTAATGCTGTTTAGTTGCATAGTGTGAGCAGTTTGAAGTGTACTGTATTGTCTTATTTCTATATATGTGATTATGTCAACTATGTTGGATCATGTTTATATTTGAGTGTTTTACTTGTTTATTCTCTTTTTATTTATCATTATTTCCCTTGTTTATTTCCTTTGTAGGAAAACCACACACACACACACACACACACACACACATCTATGTACACTCGCTGTGTTTACAGCCCCAGGAATTGAGTGGTGACAATAAAGTGCCTCAAACGGAACCTCAAGCTCCCTTCTTATTTCCTACTCTGGGATTATTTGGCCTTAAGTGGTGTTCTGGCCGACACACCGGGTGACCGTAGTGCTCAAGTCTGAATCAGTGCCACAGCCGTGCCTCTCTTTGATATCTCCACTACATTTAATGGTCCTTCGAGCCGGATGCACTAGGTTTGCCTCAGAGATGGAATCAGTCCCAGAGTATGAAGCTCGCGGCGCACGCCCGAAATGACATGCTCGCCCACCTGTGCGCTATGCAGATTATGAGATGGAGTACCCAGGCTACATTAGCCAGGCACATAGAGAGGATGTAGAGCTCACACACCAAGAGGACAAGGCCAGGATGACCTCCCTCACTTCCCCTTTTAGCTACAACCTAGCCAGCCCTCAGTGGAGGCGGGATGCTATTCTCCATGAGACGGCCTCGCGCTATGGAGCTCAGAGCCAACAGCACATCCAAGAGAATCGGCTGGCCCCCCAGCTGTATCCAGAGAGAAGTCGTGGGGAACAAGCCTATGATCACTCTACTCCTCTACCCTTCGTGCTCCCCTATACACATCCAAATAAGCAAATAAGTGCAGAGTTAGAGGATATCCGTCAGGAGCGCCACCTCATCCAGCAGACCCAGCAGCGTATGTCATCAGATCTGGTCGAACTCAAGGCACTGCGAGCAGAAATGAGACAGTTAGTGGAAGCTGTCCAGAGCCTGCAGGGCCCATCCTCCCTCCAAACCAGTAAGTTAATGCAGTCACCGCTACCGGGTGATGCACCAGAGATTGAGGAGGATGATGACTGGCCTGCTCCACCACCGTGGCCAGATCCAGTTGAGGAAGCACCACTGCCTAGTAACCCACCAGTGTTGAACCCCCATCATAAAGATGCAGGTGTGTTTCCAGCCATTAAGACAGAGGCAATGGCAATCCCACCTACCTACTAATAGGTTTGTGGACCACCCAGGACAGAGTCTGTCACCAGATCCTCCCCCTGCTCTCAGGTTTCCAGATAACGCCTCCCATAATCCACCTCCTCGGTTTAAGCCGGTTCATCTTCCACCTCGCTCAGGCAATTTCCCACTGGGCGGGTCCAAGCATCCGCGCGCCGCCTATGGGGACAGTAAGACTGAGCATGACTGTAATCCAGCATCCCCTGAGCAGCAGTTCAATCTGTCCTCTACACAGCCACTGCCGGACAGACCAAATCCGGGCAGGACTTCTATCGCCTCAGAGACAGTTTACCATGGTCCCCGCCCAACAATTCCCAACTTCTCAAGTCGAGACCCTAGTGAGTTTGCTAGGCTTAAGATGGCAATGGGGAATCTTCTACCTGAGGACGCGACTGAGCTGTTCAAGTATCAAGTGTTGGTTGATCACCTGCACCTAGAGGAGGCTAGATTAATAGCCGACGCTTACCTCAACTCTACCACACCCTTCACTGATACTATGGAGGCCCTCAATGACAAATTCGGCCAGCCACATCAGATAGTGCTGAGGCGTATTGCTGCAATGATGGACTCACCTGACATCAGGCGTGGAGACATCTCGGCATTTGAGAGATTTGCCCTCCAGATACAGTCACTAGTGGGGATGTTAAGGACACTAGGCCCAGAAGGAGAAGTGGAACTACACTGTGGTTCACATGTTGCTCGCCTGCTTAGTAAACTACCCCCCAAGCAGAGAGCAGAGTTCCGCCGCTGCATGTTCCAACAAGGTGTGAGGATGCATACCTTGGCAGATCTCGCAGGGTGGCTTAAGTATGAGTCCTGGTGCCAAGACTCTGAAGGGCAGCTAGCAGCGAAAGTGACAAAGGAGAAACAGTGGCCCAGGCCTGAGGTGCGCCAGAGTAAGAGATCCATCACAGTCCTTCATGGTGCTAAGGAGGTAATGACAAAGCCACAGGCGGTGAGGCCAGGTGGTGTGGGCAGTAAGAACGAACCATACTGCCCATTCTGTAACACGGAAGAGCACTATCTCAGTCAGTGCACAGTGGTATCCAAGTTGACAAAGGACCAGCTAACAGAGTGGATAAAGAGTAACAAGAGGTGCTGGTGCTGCGCACGGTCACACCAGGCGGCCCAGTGCAATCTGAGGAAGACGTGCAGCCTCTGCCAAGGGAAGCACCTGCAGGTACTGCATGATGTCAATGTTAGAGCACTGAAAGGGTCACCAACAACAGCGGTGGTGAGCGGTGACTCGAAGGCGGCGACCGACGTCCTGTATCTAGACAGACCCACTGAAGGCTGCAGAGTCCTTCTAAAGATCGTCAAAGTCTGCATTCATTATGGCAAGCGAACAATCAGCACTTATGCCGTCTTGGATGACGGGTCAGAGAGGACAATGCTTCTGCCAGAGGCTGCCGAGAAGTTAGGCATGCGAGGGATCGCAGAGGACGTCCCACTGCGCACGATTAGGCAGGACGTGCAGACCCTCAGAGGTGAGTCAGTGTCGTTCTCTGTTTCCTCTCCCTCAAGGCCCAGGACCAGGTTCAAGATTGCTGGGGCCTTCACTGCTGCACGCATCGGACTTGCAGGCCACACTTATCCCATGGAGCAACTCAGAGAAAGGTATAAACACCTGATTGGCCTTCCGATCCACACCTTGATAAATGTGAAACCCTTGCTACTCATTGGCAGTGACCATCCCCATCTGGTTACCCCCGTTGAACCAGTCAGGCTGGGACCTCCAGGAGGGCCTGCTGCTATTCGCACCAGGCTAGGTTGGGCGCTACAAGGGCCAGCAAGTATAGTCGGCCGGCTTGCCCAACCACAGCAGTGCTTGCTGACAACTGTGGCACCTCAGGTCAGTCAATTAATGAAACATGTGGAGAAACTATGGCAGGTCGACATCGTCCCGTTCCGAAACGAGAAGGTTGTTACTCGTTCGAGGCAAGACCAAGAGGCCATACGCATTCTGGAGACCAGAACTGTGCGAATAGAGGTTGAAGGCATACTCCGCTATGCCACCCCACTGCTTCGCCGGAAGGGGATGCCTCTACTGCAGGCCACTAAAGACGCCATCATGCCAAGTCTACGGGGTGTGGAGAGAAGGCTGGCTAAAGACCCAGAACGAGCTGAAGCCTACAAGGGGGAGATGGAGAAGCTTATCAAGGCTGGCTCCATCGTTAAGTGTGGCTCTGGGACACCTGTGACGGAAGGTCAGGAGGCGTGGTACATCCCCCATCACATGGGTGAGCCACAATGGCAAGAACCGCTTGGTTTTCAACTGCTCATTTCAGTACAGAGGACAGAACTTGAACGACTACCTGCTGCCTGGGCCCACCTTAGGTGCGTCGCTTCTGGGAGTTCTATTACGCTTCAGAGAGCATGCAGTTGCAGTGAGTGGGGACATTAAAGGCATGTTCCACCAGGTTTGTCTCTTACCAGAAGATTGTGCCCTGCTCAGATTTGTCTGGCGTGACATCAGTGACGAGAGCCCTCCAGCAGTCTACGAGTGGCGGGTGCTCCCGTTCGGAACCACGTGTAGCCCCTGCTGTGCCACATTCGCCCTGCAGCGTCAAGTCATGGACAACAGCCAGCCAGGTGATGACGTGAGACTCTCAGTCGAAAGGTGTTTTTATGTGGACAACTGCCTTCAGAGTTTCCCCACCGTGGGAGAGGCAAGGAACCTTGTCGACAAGTTACGGGCCCTCCTAGCCTCAGCAGGGTTTGACCTACGACAGTGGGCTAGCAATGAACGTGACGTCATCAGTCATTTACCAGAAGAGAGCTGCTCTGCTAGTGTGGAGCTATGGCTGGCCCAGAACAAGGTAGATACCCCAGAATCTACCCTGGGATTGAGCTGGCTATTCCACACAGATGTCCTAGGCTACAAGCATCGTCAAGTTCCATATGCAGTTCCCACGATGCGCAATATCTACAAGGTCCTGGCCAGCCAGTACGACCCCCTGGGGTTCATCCTACCCTACACAACCAGAGCGAAGGTAATCATTCGTCATCTTTGGGACAAGCAAAGGGGTTGGGATGACCCACACCTACCTCAGGAGCTTATGCAGCAGTGGACAGCCTGGGAGGAAGAGCTGCAATTTCTACCGGAAATTACTCTTCCCCGACCATATGTGCCTAAGGAAGTGGACCCCTTCGGCTGTCAGAGAGAGGTACACATATTTTGTGATGCCTCTGAAGAAGCTTATGGCTCAGTAGCTTACCTCCGGACCACTGGCAGAAATGGAGAAGTGCATCTGTCGTTCTTGGTGGCCCAGTCCAGGGTTGCCCCCAAGCGGTTTCACTCCATGCCCCGATTGGAGCTCTGTGCTGCACTCACTGGGGCACAGCTCTCACAAGTGCTGGAAAGGGAGCTCACCCTTAGAATCGACCAGACGGTCCTATGGTCTGATTCTACAACAGTTCTGACCTGGCTGAGGTCTGAATCCTGCCGATTTAAGGTCTTTGTTGGCACTCGTGTAGCCGAGATACAAGAGCTGACAGACAGGCACTCCTGGAGATACGTCGACTCTGGAAGGAATCCAGCCGATGATGTGACACGTGGGAAGAAGCTGAAGGAGCTCGCTGTACCAAATAGATGGAGCCAAGGACCATCCTTTCTCCTGCACAGTCCAGACTCCTGGCCAGAAGATCTCATGGTTGACCAAGCAGATGATGCCGCGATGTTGTAAATTTTACTGTAACTTAAAGCAAAATAAGCAAAAAACACAATGCAGTTCAATATTAATGTTTTGTTTTCTTTTAGACCAAATCCCTTATACAGTTAAAGACTCTGATGATGAGCAACCTCCAAAAGCAAAAGTTTCCCCAGGCCCCATGCGTGCAAGTACCAGGTAAAAATGTAATGTTTAGTGTGTGTGTGTGTGTGTGTGTATATATATGTGTGTGTGTGAGAACAGGAACCTTTGTAGACGATTTTTCTAAACACGCTCCACCACTCTGCAGTCTGCCCCCCAACCCACTTCTAGCAACCATCATGATGCCCCGGCCAGCTACTGGCTCCTTTTGCCAACCTACCTACCTACACAGCTATGCAACCTCCCCAGCAAATAGTCTGCGTTCAGTGCCTTCTCTAACGACGGTATGCTTTGAAACAATGAGCTGCATCACAATTTCATTGTAATCTTAACTTCAAAACACTAATTTATGCTGTTGAATATCATCATATTTTGCTTTTTTAGATTCCAGAGAGTCTGAGGCAAGTTCTAAAATGTTGTACTTTGACATTTTACATAGGATTTCATTTATATGTCAAAGGCTAAATTGTAAACAGTTTTAACAGATTGAACTACTTAAACCTGAATGCAAAATGTGAAGCCATCACTTATGGGATATAGTTGTTTTTCTCATTACAATGCTTATCCAGTTTATCACAAGCCAGTATTCTTTGTGTTATTGTTCTTTTCAACAGATGCAGCCTTCCAAAAACTTATAACCATGGTGACAGAGCTGATCAGAGAAGTCGGGGACCTCCGTGAGGAGTTCAGTCTTCCATTAATCCTGCAGCACTGAACCTGTTGATGCTGGGGTATTGCCTCTGGATTAGCCTTTTAACAACATAGATAAGATGAACTGCAATGACCGGAGGCAAATAAAGCAATGGTAAGTTCTTAAAGGTTATGGGACTTTTGTAGCCCTGAACTTTAGAAATTGTCAAATTCAGTTAAACTGCTTAAAAATGGCCTTCTCCTGTATGTTCCGCTTGAATATACAACAGCACGCTATCGTTGGAAGATCCAACAAATAGGAATAGAAATACATTTCACTGTAAATAGTTTGGTTTATTCATTTTATCTCTAGAAAATTAGGCTTTGAGCTTTTCAGCTAATGGCTCTTTGAGAATCAAAGTGAGGCAGCAGTTTGCTGATTTCTGCCTTGTGACTTTCATATTAGTCAGCCTAGTAGTTTAGATGCTTTCTCCCTGCTGAAGACAACTGACAAGAGGTTATTCATATTTAAGCTCTAATTTGGCCTTTTTTTCTTCTTCTTTTTGTGTTTGTTTGTGTCCTAATTGGCCTGACTCAGCAGGTGGGAGTAAACGCTGTTTCTGAGTTTGCCTTCGCCCAAGCAGTGCAGAAATGTCTCCGCTACGCTCCAGATCACATGGGTGCTGCAGGATGCCATCCAGCTCGATCCCTGAGTAAACTAAAAGAAATAAGTGACCTGTAACCAATACATGTAACAAAGAAACTTTTTTTAATATAATAAATTACTTTGTTATTGATAGAGATGTCTGTATTTTTTTTTATTACATAATGCCAGATGCTTCATATTATAGGGATATTATGGACATGACAAATTGTAAGACTGTGTCCAGCATATAATGGGTTTCCTATTTGTGGATCATACACAATTGTCTTTTTTGCAGGTGTAAGTATTGCTGGTAATTTGCAGCGGTTTAGTATTAATACAAATACCTGTTAAGTACTGATTTTTAATCATGACTTTATTGTTTCAATAGTAACCAAGGGTGCAAAAGTGATGGAAAATCAACATCAGAGTTCAGTGATTCAATATCAGAATCTAACATTGTTTCAACATTAACAGTGTTTGACACTGTTAATGTTGAATGCTGACATCGAATCAATGTCAGCGTTCAACATTGATTCAATATCAAAACCTGATGTTGTTTCAATATTAAAAAAAGGGTGCAAGAGTGACGTTTGATTCAATAGAATCACCTGATATTGACTAAACACTGTTTCAATTAGTGATGCGCGAATCAATACTCGAGAATCACTTTACTGACTCGTGAATCATGATTCACAAGCGCAACTGACTCACTGACTCATCCCTGTTGCTGTTAGCAAACTAATTTCATTAGTAGAAATATATCTAGCTTATAATTCAAATTGTGAAGAAAACACAACATCCAGTATCTTAACAAAAACATTTCTGCTCTGAACTGGAAGAAAAACCCTGAGTAGAAGCTCACATCAAGACAATAGCTCCTCGGTTCACAGTAGCATCGCTCTGCTAACATGCTAACAGCACATTTGAGCTACTCACCCCTCCCTTCCTGTGCTGAATCGTAGGGGAAGCAAATCACTCATGACTCACTAACCCCTCCCTCCTGTGCTGAATCGTGGCGTAAGCAAATCACTCAGGACTCACTAACCCCTCCGTCCTGTGCTGAATCACAGAGCGCGCGAATCACTCATGACTCGCTCACCCCTCCCTCCTGTGCTGAATCATAGAGCGAGCGAATCACTCATGACTCACTAACCCCTCCCTCCTGTGCTGAATCATAGAGCGAACGAATCACTCACTCACTCACTCACCCCTCCCTCCTGGCTCGCAGCTACTTCTTCTTCTTGGTTGGCAACCAATGTTAAGGCACTACTACCCCCCTGGCTCACAGCTCAGTGGACATTTAGATGAGAAAATATATATTTGACACATGTAAGGAAAATACTAATAAAAAAAAAATAAACAAAAGAAATATTCCTTTAGAAATTCTTTTGCTCTTTTTGCTATATAAAATAGTTGTTTTCTTTAAGAATCACTCATCTTAGCAGTAGGATTTACATTAAAAGAGAAGCAAATTAAGTTTGAGTGAAAATGTACATTTTTTGCACTATCTGGTCAACTGACTCAGTGACTCAAATGACTCAAAAAACCCGATTCACTTTGATGAGTGACTCATTAAAACTCGATTCAGTAAAAAGAATCAAATTTACCGTCAGTAGTTTCAATGTCTTCTTGCTATCTGGGAATGAAAGGCAGAATTGTGTTTTTAGAGTTGTTCATGCTTGCCTGAGTGGCTTTTATTTAGTTATACATTTCCATTTTAAAAATAAAGGCAATTGTGACCTTTAAAATAGTTTTGTGTTATATTTTCATGTAACTTTGTAATGGAAAAAAATGTCAAAAGGAACCATTGGCCCCTGGGAATCTTCACTTCATAAAAATTTGGCCCTTTTTGCAAAAAGTTTGGACACCCCTGGCCTATAGGCTTCGGGGCCTAACTCATACGCCTGCAAAACAGCTGTTTTAACGCACAAGTACTCTAAACTGTCGTTTAAAGAAAGCGCTGCCACCACTTCTTGGGCTTTGCTGGACAGTTTACACTGCAACAAAAGAGGCCAAATATCACTAGGCCACTGCAACTCGCCAGCGATATGCTCAAATGCTGTAAATATGTATCAACCTCAGCTTCTCTAAAAGCAGGCACTAAAGAAATGCACTTACAGATATCAAAAGCAGAAGCGGTCGAGGAGGTGGAACTGGAAAGATAAGCAGATGCAGATGAGGCTTGCGGCTGAGACTCCAGCCTGTCTGCCTCTATCTCCAGCCTTCTGATTTCAAACTCTAGCTGAGCCTGCCTGTTCTGGGCCTTCTCCTCAGCCTCCAAATGGAGACGTGCCAGCCGCACCTTCAACCGAGTTCAATTCCTGCCTTCTGAACTTCAAGGGGAGAGTGGATCATAGCGAGCAAGCATGTGCGGTGTTTTCCCTCGCTCATCCCCCTGACCATCTCCACTAGAACCATCCTTATGGCCCTCCTCAAGCAAGGCGGTTTGGCCTGGCACACCAGAGACCACAGGCAGAGCAGGGGCTTGAATCATACCAGCTTTCACCAACTTGTCTATTACTACAGCTTTTAAATCACTCTTATGGAGGGTTTTTGAGACCTGCAGCTGAAAGTGATCCACAATTTTTTGCCAGGAACAAAGACTCCCTTTGAGGGATCCCGGACGAGCCCCCACTGCTAGGTGACAGGGGAGGTAACATAAATGAGCCCAAGGACAGGAGGGTCAGATTAAAAAACATAACGTTTATTACAGAAACTGAAAACCTTCAGTGAAGTAACGCACTAGGCAATTTAAACAACAAAGAACCCAACTGGCATACGTTCAACTAACAACTAACTAATCATCGGCGAGCCCTAGAATTTTCACACAGGAAGGCCGGCCCACTTCCTCCAAGGCCAGGGGCCGTAACAATTCCCCTGGACCTGTTCCTGTTTCCTGACCCTGGATTATCTGAGAGTGGTGAGGTGTGTGTGGAGCGAGAGCATGAGTGACTGAAGAGGATCATTGTCTGTGCCTGTGGACCTTTTCCCTTCCTCCCCACAGATTCCCGGAACCCCTGACCTTTGCACGTTGTATATATTGCACTTGGTGTTTCTGTAAATAAACTGTTGACTTTCTTTTTAAAAGAACCTTGGTCTTTGCTTGAGTCCGTTCGGTCCTGTAACATTTTGGTAGTTACCAAAAGGTTATTTATGGAAACTGGCTTTCTTCGAAGTGTGGCTGGGCTCTACCTTAGAGAAAGGCTGAAGAGTGCAGCCATAGAAGAGGGGATCAGAGTGGAGCCACTACTATTCTACATCACAAGGAACTAGTTCATGGGGTTTGTGCATCTGATGCCTTCTGGGCAGTGAGGTTTTCTGGGCATGTCCTACTCATAGGAGGCCCCAGGCAGACCCAGGAAATGTTGGAAGAATTTATCTTTCAATTCACCTGGTAACACCTCAGTCTTCCTAAGCTGGAGGTGGTGGCTATGGATACGGAGGCCTAGTCTTCTCTGCTTTCTCTGCTTTGGCTGGGCTTCATCACCCAGCCCTGGATAAGTGCAAGAAAATGAATGGAACTTTTCAACAAAATAAAAATAAGACTTTTAAAAGGACAGGTTAGGGCTGACCAGTTTTACCCCAGAAAGTAATGCATCAGACAACCAAAATGAATGTCTGTTGCTTGGTAGAAGGATTTTTATTTTTTTCTTTAACATACAAAGCATACAAAACAAAGAGACCCTATCTAAATCTGACTGGTGGAAAAATGCATTATCATGTCGAACAGTCGTGGTTAGAGTGCGAAGAAACAGTGGATTTCAAAACATGTGCAAAGTTCAGACAATATTTCACAAGACTTAACTCAGCATTTTTAACCATAAGTACTTCAGCAAATACCCGATCATTATCAGAATATTTCACAAAAAAAACAATAAGCAGCCACAATGGTAGAAACAATGCTGTATATGGTGAAGCAATTTTTAAAATGTTGAGCTACTGTTAAGAAATTGTATTGCATTGGTGGGTGTTTACCTTATAATGTAAAGTGCCTTGAGGTGGCTGTTGAGATTTTGGTGCTATATAAATATTTCAAATTGCACTGCAAATATTTAACTGAAAACATGGCATCTTTGTCACATAAAGCAAGATGAAAGCTATACAGTTTGAATTAGGAAGGGTTTAAACCTAAATGGAAAAGATACTGGCTACCTACTAGCTGCAGGGTTTTGGGGGGGGAGTTTCAGCACAAAATTGAAAGAGTCTTAAAAGTAGCCAGAAATCTGTGATAAAGTGCCAAATAATTGAGGCAAAAGTCATAAAGTTATTTGTGATTGGAAACCCAGAACACAGTGTTGCGGAGTGAAATCATGTATTCACAAAGGTTCTTATTCACTCCTTGCAGCTTTCCAGGTGTCACATGTGGAAAGTTGCTTGAAACACATACACACACCTCTCATGGTCCCGGTGTCACTGAAATAGGGAGAGGATGATTAGTACATTGGGCTCAGCTGCCATGCCAGCCTCCCTGAACCCACTGCACCACCCCTCCTCAGCAGCAGAGCCGCAGACTACACACTGCCACACACTTCTGATCCATCAGCCTTTGACCATCCTTTTTCCCTATCTGAGGGTGCACCTGCCCACCTCGCAAGAGGTACCCCAGATACTGTACCTCCCTCCATCTAACCACACACTTCTCCTGCTTAGACCCACTTTCCTCAGGGATTCCAGGACAATGTCCACCCACTGCACAGAGCAACCCTATAGGTTTTCCTTCACCACTGTAGTCAGACTGACAAAAGTCAGAGCTGTTAAGGCCAAGCACTCCTTTAACATTAACTAATAATGACTTCATGAATTTCTTCAAAAAATACAAACAAATTAACCATTGGAGAATAATTACTTATAATAATCTGACATTCAATTCAATTCAATTTTATTTATATAGCACCAAATCACAAGAACAGTCGCCTCACGGCGCTTTATATTGTACAGTAGATCCTACAATAATAGATACAGAGAAAAACCCAACAATCATATGACCCCCTATGAGCAAGCACTTTGGCGACAGTGGGAAGGAAAAACTCCCTTTTAACAGGAAGAAACCTCCGGCAGAACCAGGCTCAGGGAGGGGCGGCCATCTGCTGCGACCGGTTGGGGTGAGAGAAGGAAAACAGGATGAAACACATGCTGTGGAAGAGAGACAGAGGTTAATAACAGATATGATTCAATGCAGAGAGGTCTATTAACACATGCTGAGTGAAAAAGGTGACTGGAAAGGAAAAACTCAATGCATCATGGGAATCCCCGGCAGCCTACGTGTATTGCAGCATAACTAAGGGAGGATTCAGGGTCACCTGGTCCAGCCCTAATTATATGCTTTAGCAAAAAGGGAAGTTTTAAGCCTAATCTTGAAAGTAGAGATAGTGTCTGTCTCCTGTATCCAAACGGGAAGCTGGTTCCACAGAAGAGGGGCCTGAAAACTGAAGGCTCTGCCTCCCATTCTACTTTTAAATACTCTAGGAACAACAAGTAGGCCTGCAGTGCGAGAGCGAAGTGCTCTAATAGGGTGATATGGTACTACAAGGTCATTAAGATAAGATGGGGCCTGATTATTTAAGACCTTGTACATGAGGAGCAGGATTTTGAATTCAATTCTGGAAGCCAAAACAGGAGAAATATGCTCGCTCTTTCTAGTCCCTGTCAGTACTCTTGCTGCAGCATTTTGGATTAATTGAAGGCTTTTCAGGGAGTTTTTAGGACTTCCTGATAATAAAGAATTACAGTAGTCCAGCCTGGAAGTAATAAACTCATGAACTAGTTTTTCAGCGTCACTCTGAGACAGGATATTTCTAACTTTAGAGATGTTGCGCAAATGGAAGAAAGCAGTCTTACATATTTGTTTGATATATGCATTGAAGGACATGTCCTGGTCAAAAATGACTCCAAGGTCCCTATTCTGCCCTCACAAGGGTGCGAAGCTGGTTTCTAGCTTGGCAGATAGCCAACAGGTCCACAATAAACATCCAGGAGTCAGCGGGTACGTTTTAGATGTTTACTGTCGAAACACTGTAAAACTGTGGTACAGAAACAAAAATAAAATATTACATTTCTGCTGTAATTTCATTTTCTTTACAATATCAAACGTGTTAGCATCGCGGCCGTTTTTCACACAAAGAAAGTTTCTCACACAAAACTCTAAACTGCTACACAAAACTATCGCGGGAAAGCTTACACAACAGATAACAACCACTTACAGGCATGTGCTCTCTCAGGCTCAGCAAGGCAACAGTTTGGCTAAAAGACTGTTTTTCACTGGTGAGGCACTACGGCAAGTCTGCTGTTACAAAAAACACACTCCCAAATTATCATGCCTGCCTTAAAGGGGCAGCACAGTTCCTCACAGTGTTATTGGAGGCCAAGGTAATGCCATCCAGAGTAAGAATCTGGTTAGATACCATATTTCTAAGATTTTCAGGGTCGAGTACAATAACCTCAGTTTTATCTGAATTAAGAAGCAGAAAGTTAGCGGCCATCCAGGTCTTTATGTCTTTAAGACATTCCTGCAATTTAACTAATTGGTGTGTGTTACCTGGCTTCATGGACAGATAGAGCTGGGTGTCATCTGCATAGCAGTGAAAATGTAAATTATGTCTTCTGTATACATTGACATAACATTATCTACAGCTACTTTCAGTACCATTGACATTTATTTAGACTCTTTTCCTCCAATTGGTCTTTCTGAGATAACTTCAGCAATTACTTCCTCCAAACCATCAACATGTCTTTTAGACCCCGTTCCTACAAGACTGCTCAAAGAAGTCATGCCATTAATTAATGACTCATTCTTAAAAATGATCAACCTATCTCTAATAATCGGCTGGCAGTGGTCGCAGTAGTTAAACCACAGTGTTGGGTGTAATGCGATTATAGATTATAATCCATTATAATCTATAATCCAGTTTTGAGTTCCCTCCCCAGACGCCTTAACGCCCACTCACATCCTGGGCCATCTGACCTCAGGAATTCACATGACAAGGTGGGGCCAGGTTTCACAATGGGCTCACCCGAAACCCTGACTGATTAGGTCCCACACCCGCTTTCACACCTGGGCGCATGTGATTAGAGGATCACCAGGGGGTCCTTTGTCCCTCCTTGGGGGGATACTCCCACTGGGTTTAAATCTGGGACTCTCGGCCATTTGACCTTAGAACTGAAGAAGCTTCTCGGATGAGAGGTGAAACGTCTTCAAGCAACTTAAAGAAGTCCAGACGCTTTTCTTTGCAAACTCCTTTGACTACGATGACCTGGATGACTGAGAACCTTCACAGACATAACGCATTACTATAATTAAATTACTTTTACACTGAAAAAGTAGAGTAACTAATTACTGTTCATTTTTAGGTATTTTAATGACAGTTACTTACAATGTACTTGCGTTACATTGTAAAATAATTAAACTCGCTGAATATCATTATTTAATTTCAATAATTTGTCTTCTAAATGTAGAAGTAAACTCTGCCGCTTTAACATCGCTGTAGTGCAGCTGCACGTCATTTCGCGCCAGTTTGCTGAATAGTCGTATTATAAAGTGGAAGATGTTGGACTCGGCTGAAGCGTGTGGCTGTTTTATGAAATGGACATATTCCCGTCTCTTCACTTTTCTGAAACAAGCAGGCAAGAACATTACAGTAATATGTAAGCTATGTCCTGGGGAGAAAAAACTATCGGCTGCTGTTAATAGGACAAGTAATCTACTGAAGCGCCTGACACGAGAGCATAGACGAACACTTCTGAGTGATTCTTGTTCATCATCCATGGATAACACCGCGGCAACTCCTGCTAAGCAGGCAACACTTGATTTTACTTCAGCAGCACAGAAAGCGTCTGAAGGTGAGCTTAAAAAATGACTGCAGGCTACATTGTGAAAGAGATGCTACCGCTGCGTACTGTAGAGTCTACGTCTTTTAAAAAATGTATTTATTATTTAAAGAGTTTAATTTCTATTGTTTGTCCACTCAAGGTTTATAGGGATTTTAAGAAGTATTTAGTTAAATTACTTATTTAGTAATTAAGTTACTTTTCTGACACAGTAATTAGATAAGTATTTTAATTACAATATTGACTAAGTAATTAGTAATTAGTAATTAATTACTTTTTTAAAGTAACTTACCCAACACTGTTAAACCATTACTTAAGAAGCCATATCTAGACCCAACGGTCTTAGATAATTGTAGGCCAATCTCCAACCTCCCTTTAATATCAAAAATTCTGGAAAGGGCAGGTGTCAACAGCTAACAGATCATCTGCAGAGGAATGGCTTATTTGAAGAGTTTCGGTCAGGTTTCAGAGCTCATCACAGCACAGAAACAGCTTTAGTGAAGGTTACAAATGATCTTCTTATGGCCTCTGACAGTGGACTCATCTCTGTGCTTGTCCTGCTAGACCTCAGTACAGCGTTTGATACAGCTGACCATAATATTTTACTACAGAGGTTAGATCATGCTGTAGATATTAAAGGTAAATAGACTCCCATTTGTTCATGTAAATGAAGAGTCCTTTTCACACACAAAGGTTAACTATGGAGTTCCACAGAGTTAATGTTGTTGGCCGTAAAAATCTTAGAAATATGTTATCTAAACAGATTCTTAATCTGGATGGCAGTAAACTCGGCCGTCTGCTCCTTGCTATGTAAAATATAACAGGACACTGGCGTAAGTTCTCGACCATCTCACATTTCTCTTTAATCAGTTCTGTTTGACGCTGTGTGAAAACTATAACTTTAATCTCAGCCAAACCGATTTACTCAGGAACAAATAAAACACCGAAAAAAGCCAAACAATAACATTTTTAAGTTGTCTAAGTGATTGATATATCATGTTTAACCTTAGGGTGACCAACCGTCCGCTTTTCCCCGGACATGTCCACTTTTCACGTTCTGTCCGGGGCGTCCGAGGGGATTTTCGAGATGAATGAAAATGTCCGGGTTTTCCTATAGTCCGACAGAGGACCCATATGTGCAATGTCATCCCTGAACTGCTGTGTTGTAAGTGGTTGTTCCCCCATCCCGGTCGGAATAAATGGGAGGCGTAGTGCACTGTGTGCAGAGCTGGCACATAACGTTTGTGTGTCTAACAAAGGTGCCCGAGATCTTGTTGCTTACATGCACACAGAAAAACATAAAAAGGCTGCGCGAGGCGAAAATTCATCTGGTAAGTTGACTGAGTTCTTGGTTACACCTGGGAAAAATGAGGATGCTGTTGTATCTGGAGCAGAAGGTGCACTGGCATTTCATACTATGAAGCATCACAATAGCTTGATCCATGGATTGCACTAGTGTGTTGCTTAAAAAAAAAACAAAAAAAGAATTTCCAGACTTTAACACAGCTAAACAGTTCAGCAGTGCCTGCACCAAGACTGAAGCTATGACTGGTGGCGTGCAAACAAAATTAACTGAGGTTAGAAATGCCAAATGAAACAGCAGAAACCATTGCATGGTACCTCATTGGTTAATTTTTCTTATACAGATGAGGCATTATTTCTGTAACATTATTTAATTCCAGAGGTTTTTAAGTTTTTATTTTTTATTTTTTTGCACTTGTTGACCTGTAAAAGCCTATATGACATTTTTTATTTCACCATTCATTAACCGCACAGAGAAGGCATCTTTTAAATATGTAAAAATTTTCTTTAAACAAACAGTATTATTAAAATTCTTCATGACTGGGCCAAGTGCCCTCTTTTTTGGAAATTAAAATATGGTCACCCTATTGAACATGAGTAGCGAAAGACCACAGAGGGGTTGAAAATGATGTGCCGGGAGTTTGCTGTTCTCGCTCCGGCTAGCTATCGAGCTGGTGGGTAACAGACGGCCGAAAAATGTGATGTCTTGATAAACCGAGCAGATATTTGAAGTGTACACAGCTACATTCTCACCTGAAAATAACTTAAAAGTTTATTTTGTGACCCAGAAAGAGTAATAAGAGTAATAAGAGTAATATTTAAACTAAGTAGCTGCCGCCATTGCTGGAAACTGGATTTGGCTGGGCTGCACTATGAATTCTGGGATATGGTGGGCCACGAAGGATACACGCGACCCATCCTTCAAATCTGGGGAAAAGGAGAACGCATTTGTCGACTGAATTTGGAAGAGTCTACCAATTTGGACAGGCTTCGTCGCATCGCTGTGACGTAATCGGCCTACAAATGTGGCCTCAGGAGGATGCAGCCTATGACTTTGGACACCCCCTTAGTTACACTGTAATAGCTCTAGGCTGCTGGGGATTCCCATGATGCAGTGTTTCTTCTTCAGTCATCTTTTTCACTCAATATGTGTTTGTACACCTCTTTTTGCATTTATATATTAGTTACTATTAATCTCTGGCTGTCTTCCATAGCATGTCTGTGTCCTGTTGTCTTCCCCTTGCCCAACCAGTCATGTAGGATGGCTGGCCCTCCCTGAGCCTGGTTCTGCTGGAGGTTTCTTTCTGTTAAAATGAAGTTTTTCCTTTTTATACTTGCTCATACGGGGTCATATGATTGTTGCAGTTTTCTCTGTTTTCTTTCTATTATTGTATATAACTTGCAAAAAAAGAAAAGCGCTTTGAGGAAACTGTTGTTGTGATTTGGTGCAATATAAATAACTTCAGACCCAGCCTCCAGACAAGCCTTCAGAGGTGAATTCCTTCCTGGATCTTAAGTAGAGTTTTCAACCATGTATGCAGCTCTAGCCTCTGCCAGTACTCCTGTCCATGCCCAATCTCCTGGCCCATTTTTATAGACTCTCCATGTCTGCCAGTTACATGGATTTGTGACAAAGCCTGATTTCATGTTTTCCTTATCCCTGCAAAATAAACTTGTTGTATAGTTGGATACATTGTCAGCCATGAAAGTGGTGGATAATGGTGGATATGATGCTATCATCAATTTGCCAACAGTTTTGGTTATAGCTTGTAGTAGCTGATTTCAAAACATCTTTCATAACTGAAGTTCAGACATAGTTTCACAAGAGTTTCATGGCTTCATCTATAACTCAGCATTTTTAACCACAACTACTTTGGTGAATGCTTGATCATTATCAGAAATTCTCTTTCTGTCTCTCCCTGTCACGCTCTACAGTTGTCAGAGGTTTATGATGACTGTCTCAACTTTTTCTTTAGAACTAGTACAAGAAAATGAAATCTAAAAGACTTTACCTATAAATAGACTTACATCTTACCCAAATCTCGTCTTACTGTGATGCTTTTTGTATACTTTGAACTGCATACATTAAACTGTTGTAGCTATTTCACACAATAAGGCAAATGATACATATGATCATATATTTATTAACTACTAGCAGTAATATACAACAGCAGGATACATGATATTGTGCAAGTTCATTTACACATAAGGAGCAACAGACATCTTTCTGTCCCTCACCTCTGTCTCCCTTGGTTTTTCGAGAAAAGGCTTTTGTAAAAACTCCCATATTGCGGTGAATGTAGTAGATTCATTTCTTTCTTTCATGACAATGGGAGACACAAAGAGTAACAATGGTGGTGTCAGGTGCTGGCAACACATTCTTGGCTTTTTTAACCACGAGTAATATTTTATAATATAATTTTAGAATGCTAAACACTGACAATAACACTAGTTTCAATGTATATTAATCTTCCTGAACACAGCATCTCACTTAACACACAGGCTTTGTCAATTGTCCAGTAGTTTTATATCTTTGTTGAGCTTCAGTCAATATGTGATTTTAAGTCAGTAGTTATTATTTTGGTTTTGGTTGGGAAAGAAAGAAGTGTGATGAAGGTTTAGCAAATGATGTACGTGTCAGTTTTTTTCAGTGTTAGTTCCGGGTTATGCAAATATGTAAATATAAACGGTATATAAACGCTGGTCTTAGAGAAGTTCAGCACCTCCACACTGGACAGTTGAAGCTACCAGCGGATACTGAAAAGAAAAAGGAGAAGATATTCTTCAAAAGTTTTGTGACAAACTCTCAGATTATCTTGTGTCCTTTCTTTAATGAACTGTTAGACATTTTATATTTTCTGTTTCAACAAAGATACTAACATCACCATGAAGCTGGTGACTGTGTCTGCACTTCTCTGTGCAATGATGGCTCTAACCATGGCTGTTGGTGAGTATTGAAGCATAATGTTGAGTGTGTATATATATATTTGTTTGTAATTAGTTATATAAGTGAATAGTAGAATCTGCAACTTGTAGTACAAAAGATGTATTCAAGTGTCTTGCTGTTATAAAATCTATACTTAAATCACAAGTAGACCATGCTTTTGTGATCCAGGTCCTTCATTGTTGGAACAAATGCAATAAGGCTTGCAGAATCACTTCCTAAAACAGATTTTCAAAGACTTGTCTCTGACTGATTTTACAGTTATTATTGACAGTTTGTGTTTTGAATTTTGCTTCATTTTTCCTTTCTTGCTACCTACCTCTGTTTAACCACTGTTTGACTTCCTGTTTTATTTCACATTCCTTTCTGCTTTCGGTTGTTTGTTAAAGCACTTTGTAAGTGCTGCAAAGCTTACAGTTACATAGAACTATAATTCCATGTATGCACAAATACATGTCTAAGAAATAAGAATTCCCTTCACTTTGTCAACTGACCTACACATTTGTACACATACCTGCACCTGAACACTGTGAGTCACTTAACAAATGTTTCACTGTCTGCCTACATGACTTGTCAGTGATTGTTTATATCATGATCATAAAATACAAAAGGTGTCAACCAGAGACACATATACAACTATTCATTTGCTCCCAGCCAAGAGTCACCTGGTCAAGAGGTCCAATGGTTGTCCTCTTGGTTGGACTCGCATCAGTGAACGCTGCTTTCTCTTTGTTCCAACCGCCATGAGTTGGGCTAGAGCTGAGGTGAGTTTCTTTTTCTTTTCTGATTAAACCACATCCTTTTAACTGTTGCTAATTACTTTTAAAGCTTCTGCTCTCTGTCACTCTCCACTGAAGAGAAATTGCTTGTCCATGGGGGCAAACCTTGCATCAGTGCACAGCAGCAGTGAGAACCGGATGATTCAGAGTCTGACTGCCCATCATGGCTACCCCGAAACTTGGGTTGGAGGAACTGATGCACCCGAGGTATTTTGTTTATTATTGCACAGTATTTGTCAGATGTCTAATACATTCAGTCAGAACCACTATAGTCAAAATAGTTTTTTTTTTTCAATTTCCACCTGCAGTAATTTATATCTAATGATATGGCTATGAACATACCTGGTCTTTTCTGTACACATGTTGGAAGCCTAAAGCAGGGAAAGGAGCTAGAAGACAAAACACAACAGGCATAAATGATATGTCAAAAATATATGAACGGCAGACCTGGGGTGTAAATGGATTTAAATGTGGGTTGCAGACAATAGAGAAACTACTAGTAGGCTAAAGGATCTTAAAGAGCATGCCCAATGTGAGGATTTCCAGTTTTTACATAGAAAGTTGTGTGCTTAAAGTCAGATGATCTGCTAGGACTGTGGCTATGCTTAACATTTTGGCCGCCCTGAACTAATGTGATCAATTTCTCTCTTCTAGGAAGGTATTTGGTTGTGGAATGATGGGACAAGTTTTCACTATTCACCCTGGTGCCCAGGAGAGCCCAATAATGATCGCAATCAGCATTGTATTCAAATGAATCATGGAGGTAATTTAGAACACAATAACTAGCATGATTAATGTGTTTGAAAGGTTTAAGTGATCTACGATACAAGCCATAAAGGTTGGTTAACTAGAGTTTAGGTTTCTGACTTGTTTAACATTTTACTGATT